>NC_091825.1:18104827-18408362 GCF_038994185.2 Dermacentor albipictus | reverse complement strand
CCCAGGCCCAATCCACCATTCTTGACTCCTCTGAACAAATTTGTTCGGCTGCACCTTTCCCATTGCGCATCCCACACGAAAATGGCAAAAATTCGATGCAGCTTCTGTACATTGAGTCTTGCACAATGTAACACCTGCATTACATACCACAGCCTACTAATAAAGAACAGATTGCACACGGTGGCTCTAGCAAAAATCGATAAGTTTGTTCCTTTCCACCTTTCCGCCTTTCCACGTGTATCATGCGTCTGCGCTGTCCAATATGTCGCGCTATCACGGTAGCATTCTAAAGGTACTCCCAAGTACTTCGTTGGGGTCGTAACCCAGGACACGTTTGCGAAGCGGTCGGGCGTCGATTGCCATTCTCCGTGCCAGAGCCCTAGTGGTTTTGCTAAGTTCACTCTGCTGCCTGTGGCTTGGCAGAAGTTCTCTACACATTTAATACCCTCAGTTACACCTTCCCTACTGGTTGAAAAAACCGCCACATCATCCGCATATGCCAACAGCTTGACTTCCGCTGCTTGCAACCGAAAACCGGGAATTGTCTGTTTTTTCATGATGTTTAAGCACATCGCCTCTATGTAGATGCAAAACAAAAGAGGGCTAAGGGGACAACCCTGGCGTACCGACCGCTGCACGCTAATGGGGGCCCCCAGACTCTGGTTAACGATCAATCTCGTCGTGCAGTTCCGATACGCCAAGGCGACACCCTCGCGAATAACAGAACCAACGTTAACATGGTCTAGTATGCAAAGCAAAATTTCATGCGCGACACAGTCGAAAGCTTTTTCAAGGTCTAGTTGTAAGATGGCCACGCGGCTATTTGTAATATCGCAGCACTCCAGCACGCATCTTGCTGTGTGAATATTAGTCGTAATAGATCGTCCCTTAATCCCGCACGTTTGATGCGGCCCAACGATTTCCTGGATTACTGACTGTAATCTTCGCGCTAAAACTCTCATATAAATTTTGTAATCCACATTTGTGAGTGCGATTGGCCGGTACGCTGTTACGTGTCGTAACCTCTCCACTTCGTCAGTTTTGGAGATTAAGACAGTGTGTGATCTTGCAAAAGACGGAGGCAATTTGTTAATTTTGTAAGCTTCATTAAACACTACCGTCAATATTGGCGCGATTCCACGCTTAAAAGCTTTGTAAAACGCCGCGCTTAACCCGTCCGGTCCTGGCGATTTACCAGGATTTAAATTGTCTATCGCCGTTTCTACCTCTGATTCGGTTATTGGCAGCTCTAACCTATCCTTCTTCTCATCGTTGAGTCGCGGCAGTGCCTCAAGGAACTTATCCTTAAACGTGTTCATGTCGGCAACCTGTAATGCGAACAATGCCTGATAGTACTGAAAAAATGCACGCTTAATATGTTCGTTATCATCCGATAAGACGCCCCCCCATTCTATGTTGTCTATGTGATTTCGACGAGCGTGGGCTTTTTCAATTCCGAGTGCTCGTTTAGACGGTGTCTCCCCAGCAGCTACATGTTCGGCTCTCGCCCGGACCAGCGCACCACGATAACGCTCCTCTTCTATCACTTCGACTCTTTGTTTCGTTTTCCTAATGTCATCGATCCATTTACCAGGCGCTTCGCATTCTTTCTCGAGCAGTTTTGAAAGCATAGACCTTAGATTACGTTCATTTAGTTTCTCCTCGTACGCCATAGAACAAGACCGCTCTATTGCTTTTATTTTAAGTTGTTCCTTACAAAGCTCCCACTGTTGCCATGTTTTCAGTTCTTTATTCGGCTCTATTTTGCCGATTTCTTCAACTACCGCAAGGTTGAAAGCATCGTCTTTAATCAGCTTGTTATTTATCTTCCACAGTTCCCAGCTAAAAGCACTGCCACGTTTTTTTGCCCCAATCCCGCACTCTACTAAACAGTGGTCTGAGAAAGACACCGGCACTACTTGATAACTGTTGCATTTTGGAATCGCGTCCAACGTTAGATAAATGCGGTCCAGACGGGCATGACTTGCACGCTGGAAATGTGTGTACTTCACACCACCCGCGCCTTGCATACACTCCGCCACATCCTCAAGGTTCCATTTGTCTATGATTTGCGACAGTACCTCAGTACTTGCGTCCCTGAACCGCAGATCACTAGTCTTATCACATGCACTCAGGACACAGTTGAAGTCGCCCATGATAATCAGCTGTTTATCGAAGCTGAGACGCTGCTCAACACTTCTAAAGAAATCGACCCTTTCATCCACCACATTTGGTGCGTACAAACATAAAACACGCCATTCTGTATCGCCGAGTGCGAAATCGACAGCAACACACCGACCTGACAAGCACGAGAAATCAGCATGCACGACCAGAGCCGGCAACTTCTTAATAAAAAGGACACAACCAGCAGATCTGCCGATAGCATGGCTCACAATAGCATAGAATCTAGACGTGAAACGTCGCACCATGCTCCCGGTCTCTTCCTCACCGTCAACTTTTGTTTCCTGCACGGCCAATATATCAATGTCGTGCTCCGTTAAAAGCCGATACACCTGACTTTGCTTTTTCTTTCCTGCCAAGCCCCTGACATTAAGTGTAGCGACCTTCAACGGAGATGCAGGAGCCATTTTCGCAAGGAAGTGAAAAGGCCGAGAGCATGGTGCTTACCCTCCGCGTCTAGCGCTTGGCTAGACGCCATCGTTGAAGCCGGAGCCAGCCTGTGCAGGCTCCGAACCTTGCAGCGTAGATGCTGTATCGCCGGTTCGCCTCTCAGACGAAACGTTAGGTCGCTGCCGGAGACTGGCCCGCCTGGCTTGAGTTGTTTTTGCAGGCGGCTCCTCGACGCTGGTGGCTGCCACTTTATCCCCTTCGCTGCCGGTGTGGCCATAAGGGCGCTTGGCTGGCACGGAGACGCTGACTGCGCGGCCGCCGCTCAGGTCAGCGTTCGGTGAGCTGTTCGCTGGGTCGACGACTGTGGGTGCCGGAACGCTCTTCCCATTCTCCGACGCCTTCGCCCGAGACGCAGGCAATTCCTTCTCCTCGGGTTGCGTCTCTCCGTTGCTTGACTTGGTTGTGTCACTGCTGGCAGGCAATTCCTTCTCATCGGGGTGCGTCTCCCCATTGCTTGACGTGCTTGTGTCACCACTGGCAAGCCCCGACGGGTCGGTCATTCCTGCTGGCTTGCCCACTTCCTCGGCTCCTTTCGCTGCCTCCTCCGCCTCGTCGACGTCCATCAGCAGCTCAGTCGACTTGTCTTGCGATGCCGGCTCCGTAGCAACCGCATACGTGCGGACGCAATCGCTGTCGACGTGACCATAGCGTCTGCATTTTGAGCACCGTGGCACCTTGCATTCACGTCGAACGTGGCCCGTACCACGGCAGCGTAGGCATTGCATAGGCCGCCCAGGCGCCACCACAAGGGCCAACTCTCCTGCAACGCGTAGCTGGTGAGGTAGGTCATCGACCTTCAAACCGGGTTTCAGCTTCAGGAGCACGGTCCTCGTTGTGGACCCTTTCTCCTTGACGCCTGAGACACGCCATCGCTCCCGGGTCACTTCGGAAACGCTGCCGTAAGCAGCGAGAGCCGTCCGAATGTCGTCGTCCGCCACGCCGTGCAACATCCAGTGCAGCCGTAGTTTCACCTGTTGGTTATCTGGATCGAAGATAATGCAGCGGCGTCCTTTTACTTCCAGTTCCTTGAGAGCGGCCAACTTCTTAGTTGCTTCGGTGCTGTTGAGAGTCACCGCCCAAACATGGTTGATTTGGTACGCCCCCAACGCCACCACGTCGGGAAGCGCACCAGCGTTGGCTAGGGCGTCGCGGAAGTCCTCCACCCTGTAGGGCCTAACTCGTACGTCGCCGTGCAAAAACACAGTATTAACCACAACACGTCCGGTGGGCAATGTAGGCAAAATGATCTCGTAGTCCTGACCATCATTGTCTTCAATCCTGTTTCCGCGGCTTGCAGAGGCCGCTATCGCCGCTCCGCTGGAGCACATGATTCCGCGTCCGCACCGAACGGTAGCCGGAAGAAGAATGCTCAGCCACGAGTTCGATGCTTCAAAGCGGTACAAAAGCGCCTCTAGTGAATGCGGTGTTGCCCTAGAAACGAGCTGTTTGTAAGGCTCAGGCGTGCGTCGCTTGCTCAGGCGCACATTTCGTTGCCGCGCCGAACGCGGCGTTGCTCGACACTCACCGCGTCCGATGCGGCGCGCTGAGTGTCGACGAGGCCAGTTTTGTTGCATTTCGCCGCTGCGAGCGAGTGGAAGTACTCCCAGGTCATGACCAGGTCCAAGGTTGCTTGTTAAAGGCTAGTATGCTTCGCATCCTGGGCTTAACCTTAGCTACGCCACAGCCATTTTTTAACTGCAGAGTTTTGTCAAAGTTGATGCTTAGCGTCGGCACGGGGTTGCCTTTGCGTGCCTCCGGCGTTGAGCAGCAGCGTGCGCCACACACCCAGCGTCACATTAGACAGTTTTAGCACTGTGCCATGACTATACGTACGCAGCACACAGAGCGCTTCGCGGAACGTAGGAGTGCGTGTCACGTCAGGGCTTTTAGTATTGAGAAATGCGTAGGCACGTAAGGGTGCGGGCATTGTTAGACGCCGGGCGCGCCGGAACGCGTTGTCCACGTGCGCCATTACGTCGAGCCATCGGTCGAACTATACACGCTGTTGATCTCGCCAACATGATGTAACGTGTGGGCACGTTCCCGCAACGTCGGACTATATTGAGGCGCTTAACAGACTCTACTTTTAATACGGATGCAATACACGAATCATATCGAGAAAAAAACTTGCAGGACGCTTAAGCTTCGCCTTCAAGAGTGCAACGCGACAGCGTTATCGCACCCCATTCGCACCGCCCACTCATTCGCTCGGCATGCTCTTGAGTCACACGAAGACGAAACGTGCGCATGAGGAAGCGGAGCGAACCAAAGAACTCGGTGTCTCGGAGGGAGAAACGATATACGCGAGCCAAATGTCGTGATCGGCACGGACAGCCGGGCCGCGACGCACCATGAAGGTGAACGCAATCATGTGGCTGACGCCTCGATGGGATCGTCCTCTTTCTCACCTGGGAGTGCCACGCAGACGCATGACTCCTCACTAGCAGCACGGCACACATCGCAAGGTACACTTTGCCACCAGACGCGCTACGGCGCAGCGATCACGTCACAGGCGTCCCGCATCGGACGCTGCACCTAGGAATTTTGCTGTGAGCGGAAAGAGGAGCCGCGTCGCCGAAACATGAGGGTTGAAAGGGGAGAGAGCGAGAAAACGTATTAAACGCAAGGTAATTGGGGCATCCTCGCACCGGTCCCCGCATGGCCCCAATGCGCTCAAACGAGACGAAGGGGAGAAGCGGGTGAGTGGCGCGCCACCTGTCGGTGCAGCGCCGTACATTGCATGGAGGGGGTCTTCTGTGTTTGCCGCAAGATGGCTGTGCGTGTTCGCCAAGCACAGAAGAAATGTAGCGGAAATGTACTTCGCTGCGCGTTTAACTGCGACTTGTGTGATTTAAAAGCTCATAATTACCGATATACACCGCAGTATAACTTTCTACGGCATATTTCTAAGGCAACGCCGCATTCACTAGAGGCGCTTTTGTCCCGTTTAGAGCCATCGAGCGCATGGCTATGTAGTAGCGTTTCCGTATCACACTCCGGAGACCCGGGTTCGATTCCCACCCTGCCCATCTTTCAAGTTCTTTAATGTATTGCCTTATGCCATTTTTCGCTCACGACCAATGCCGCTTACGACACCACCTTTTTTGCGACACGAGCTCCTTAACGCTGTCGTGTTAAAATAAAAACCGAATACTCGCTATAAGAGGCTGGCACGGCCATTTGCGACGAAATGCGCCAACAGGAGTTCGAGCTTTTCATGCGAACAGCGTACACTGAACACTTTCTCAAATCTCATATATTTTTGCTATGAATTCCCGCAGTGTAGGATCCTGGAATGGCTTCAGCGCGTGCACTTCATACAGCAAAGTCAAATCATAGGCTATTCAAAAGTGCAGCCTTCCGTTGGTCGCCATCGACGCCGCAATTTTGCGAAACTCTTTTGTCTCATGCTATCCCGGACAAACGAGAACCGCGAGGGCAGCACGCAAGGAGCTTCTCAGCTGATTGTACAATTAACACGTGGAGGCAAGTTTGCACGGTGTGAGGGTCGCGGTCCTTTATACAGAAACACTGCACCTGAGTGTACTACCAGGCCTGCTACATGTAGGAAAACGATGGGACCGGCAGGGTCTGCCTAGCTGTGAAACAATTCGTTCCAGCAAGGAAAGCAGTCCAAAACGAGGTCTTCACAACTGCTGTTTGTGTGCACTCTCTGGATTGAAACACGGACGTGCCTATAGTCGGATACAACTTTAGAAAAAAGGGGAGGCCCCGCCCAGATGACCGAAGCGGCGAAGTCACCGGCCGTCCGGCGCATGACGTCGGTCCAGAATGCGCGCCCATTGGTGCACCCGCCTCGGAGGAGCAAACGCCCCCTTTTTTCTAAAGTTGTATCCGACTATAGACATACTTCGGCACTTCGCATTCTAACTCTGCCGCAAAGGAGAAGCGTAATGCTAATGTGAGTAATGTTCTTTAAATTACGTATTTTAATTAGAAACCAAATTAGTATTTTTCTGTAATTAACGACGATGGCGAAAGATGGCATGGCCAGATAATACAATTGATATTATAAATCAAACGCGCTGGCTTGTACATGTGCTATTCCGCGTGCTGGGGCATCCACGCATGGTCTAATTTCCACGTTCGGCTTCCGAGGACGACCGACGTGTGATGGCTCGCTCCGCGCTAGGTGCTGCGGCGGTTGCTGCTGGCCGCGGTGACATGTTTTCTTCTGCACCCTTGCATTATTACAGCGATGCTCTCTATGGCTAGGATCTGGCGGATCGCCTCCGCGTGCAGACTAACAATTTTTCATACGTGGGGCGGTGCAGAAGATAGTTCAATGCCATGCCAACACGCCGCGGGGATGAAGCAGGAGTTGAGCAGTCCCCATTCGTGGGCCCATCCCGAAGGTAGTGCAATGCCGGGCCGACACGTGGAGGAGGTGAAGCAGGCGTTAAGCAGTCCCCATTCGTGGGCCCATCCCGAAGATCTGCAATTCTGGGTCGCCGCCCGGCGGAGGTTAGGCAGGCGTTAAGCACTGCCTATGCATGGGCCTATCCCAAAGATAGTGCAATACCGGGCCGACCAGCGCCGGAGGTGAAGTTCGCCATTAAAGGGCCCACATACACAGTTTCGCTGGTAATCCTTTTTAACAGATTAAAAGGGCAATGAGTTTTATGCGAAGCATATTACTAGAGCTCAACCCAGCTCGTCAGGCGCGGCGGTGTCGCCTTCAAAACCACGTGACACCGTGACATCCTGACAGAGGAGAAACGGGGCTCCAAGTCGCGCCGTCGCTCGCGGCGTCGCCTTCAAGGCTGACCACGTGACACCGTGACGTCACGACAGAGGAGAAACAGGGCTCCAACTCGCGCCGTCACGGCGGTATATAAGCAGCTGCGCTTGCCTCTGCTAGACACTCGCGAGGTGAGATGCCTCCTGGAGACAGAGCTGCTCGTTGGAAAGAGAAGCGAAGGTTGCGGCGTGCTACAGAGACTGATTTTCTAGGTGGCTTTGGCTCAACTCTTGCAAGATGGGCTCTGTCGGATTCGAACCAGGGTCTCCGGAGTGTGAGACGGAGACGCTACCACTGAGCCACGAGTATGATGCTTCAAAGCGGTACAAAAGCGCCTCTAGTGAATGCGGTGTTGCCTTAGAAACGAGCTGTTTCTAAGGCTCAGGCGTGCGTTGCTTGCTCAGGCGCACATTTCGTTGCCGCGCCGAACGCTGCGTTGCTCGACGCTCACCGCGTCCAATGCGGGGCGCGTAGTCGCTGCACCGTAGCCCATTGTCTTACACCCCTTGGCGGCTCGACGGGAACGCTGTCGCGTTCCACTCTTGAAGGCGAAGCAGAGTAACGCATGAGTTGTTTCTTCGTCTAGCCGAACCAAATATAGCCAAGCAACAGCAGTTCACCAGGCTAAACAGTGGTTCAACAACTAAAATAAAGGCTAGTATGCTTCGCATCCTGGGCTTAACCTTAGCTAAGCTACAGCCATTTTTTATTTATTTATTTTTTACTTGATCATTTATTGGCCCTCAACGCCAAAGATATTTCAGAAAGGAGTGGGAGTACATCTAAATATAAAGAGAACAGAAACATACAGCGAATAGTAATAAAAATTTTGAACAGTCATATACTCTAACAATGGTGGTAACTGCCTCGAGGAAATGTTGGTTGTCAATGATTGATCCAATGGCAGCAGGAAATTGGTTCCACTCGATTGGTGTGTGCAGAAGAAAATATTCAGAAAATGTTGTTTTACAACATGGCATACTACCTTATATTATTGGTGAATGATAAATTATAGAATTTTCTGTTGTCCACATTGCCTTCGGACAAGAGCATGCAGCAGCGAGATTTTTGCATGGTTATCTGGCGAGAAGAACACAGCAAATGGAAGATTTTTGAGAGCCATTCTATGAAGCGGGCATAATAAAGAACTTCACGGGTATAGTAGCCTTCAGAGTGAACTACATCTGGCTCGTTAATTTGCACAGCAAGGCCAACAAGGATGCTCCGCTCAAAACGGGTGGACGGTGCCAAGGGCGCCTTTCTCACTGTCATTGACCCCATTCAACAAGACGTCACCGTGAAAAAACAGTTTTGACTCTGCTGTCCAAAGTGAGGGCTTTTGGCAAGCGCTAGCAATTTGGGTGATGTCCTAGAGCTTTCGAACGACAATTGGTCCGTCTTTGGCTTTGAACATGCGACGTTGACGATGAGTATGGTGCAAATGAGACTTAAGTGTTGAGCTGGACGCCCTAACGAATCTTTTCGGCATTGTAAATGGCACAGTTCCTCTTTTGTTTGAGGTTCCGCAGGCAAGGATACATATATTGCCAGACGGCACGCTGTGAGGTGTGCCAGGTGTTCGGACAAGCAAGTCACGTTTGTTCAAGTTACGCTAGAGAAATTAAAACGGTTTTCCCAACAGACGACATCCAAGAAAACACAACTGTTGTGCAGGAAGCCTATAAGTCTGCTCCGAACCAAAGAAGGTAAAGGTCAGAAGACGGTCGCCGAGAAAGCTGCAGGGACAGCCCCTAACTGCCAGGCATTTAATAAGGCAAGTCAAGAGCGTGCCTAAAGAAGCTGTGTGCAAGAGGCACCGCTTGAATATAAAGCAAGCGAAGAAGACATAAGCGAGAGTACTGAGGCCATTATCGCGGAAGAAAAAGCAGGCGCCACGGAAGCGATAGCGGCACGCGGGAAGCGTCCCTGGATGGGCATTCCGAAGTTGATAGAGAACCGCACCGTACGCAAGATTAAGCGCCGGGAGTGTCAGTGGCATCGCGTTACTGGATCCATGGTTAAAAACAAGGAGGGTGTAAAAAGTTAGGAGGGAGCATTGCGTCACGCAGCCAGTCTTAGGAAGCCAGTCCTTTCACTCAGTGGTGGCCCAACACCTGACCCCTTGCATTGAGATCACGGAGCAAGAACCAAGATTGGCTGAGATGTCTGGTTCCAAGTAGCTAGGCCAGTAGTTTTTATTCTGTGTGAGCTTGTTTGGCTGCCCTATCGCGACTCTGCCTGCGGCGCCGGAGCACTAAAACCAACCATGGACTTTGACTTGCCATCATGTGGTGGGCCGGCAGGTTTGGCTCCAGACACGTTGAGCGGCGCTGCCCCCAAACTTTTTCATTCCTCCACGATTAAAATATGTCCCCGAAGTCTCGTCCGCGTCATCGCCAGTGGTTCAGGTTCAGAGACGAGACAAGTAACGCCCCCGTCTTCCCACTGAAGATAAGCTTTGTAATGTTGGTTCGCGCTTGCAATCAGTATAACTATTATACTTGCACCATTACTCGTCGTTGCATTTAATGTACGACGTCTATGGGTTAGTCACAAGCAACATTAGGTCAAACGCATGGTGCAAGAAAGCTGGACCTGTTCGTGGTCCAGAAAACAAAGGTTAGCAGACAGGAGGTGACCGACAGCTTGGTGGCACAGTTTTTCTTGCGCTACAATGTATCAGAGAGCCATGCATTTGGAACAACAGCATGGTGCACATTGTTTCTTGAAAAGTATGTGGGCATTGTCGTCGGAACACTTAGAAATTGTTTGCAAGGGCGTTTTGTGTGTGTGTGTGTGTGTGTGTGTGTGGGTGTGTGTGTGTGATTTTTGTCCCGGCGAGGCGAAACGCGCCTACAACACCGCATAAAAGATGCTTGTTCTTTCGTGAATTGAGTGAGAAAGAGAGAGAAAAAACATCTTTAATGAGTCTAAAGATCACTTGATTTGCGCACGTGGTTCCCTCTTCACGAGAATCCATACGCAATCGTGAATTGAGCGTGTATTCCCACAGTGAAAGTTGTCCGATTGCATTGGGTGACTACAAGTGCGTTCTTAATCAAGAAGAGCGTTGAACCACTGCTAATGTAAATGAGGGAAGTGTCGCGCTTTCTAAACAATACATGAGCAAACTTTCTTTAGGTGATGAGATACAGTTCGCAATGGACGGAAGTCGCCAGCGCATCACACGCTTTTAGGGCGCCTGTCATTCACAACTAGATGGACTGTGTGTATGTAGGTTCGGAGATTGTGCCTGTGTGTCAGAACTACGATATTTTCAAGTGGTAGTGACGTATAACCAACACAGTAGCAATACTGTGGAATGCGAAACTAACTTTTATTGGACAAACCTGTGCCCACAAAAACAGGCTACAGTTAAAGAACGGCGACAGCGGCGAACACAAAGTACGGTCGTCAAAGTCTGATTAGTGGGAAAAGCGCATCGGCTTTTACACATCAGTGGTCGAATGTTCCAGAGTAATCGCTGGGACCCGCGGGTCTTCCGCAATATTCTACACCATTCGCGTGGCGCATACATGCAATCAGATTGCACAAGGTTCGGAGACAGACAGCGGATGGAACGTTCGATAATATTCGAGAAACTTCCTATACATGCACGCGGTCCTGCGCAATGCGATAACATTTGTTAGGCGGTGAAACATGGTCACCCGATCAAGATGAACATGCACACGTGTCAGTAACCCCCCCCCCCCCCCTCTTGCATAGCATCGACCCGATGCTGCAAACGAAAGTAATAAACAAAAACACCCGTAGCAAAGAAACAAAACAAAACTAGGGAAGTTCGTCAGTGCGTGTAAAAGGGCTTAAGGCGCACCACGCGGACCATTTCAGATCGTGCGCGGCGCTGCTGTGAATACGAAATGCCATTTTGCACGACCTCATAGTCCCGTTTGCCAACAAGTGGGATGATCTTGTAGGGTCCGAAATGGCATCGCTATAGTTTCTCAATTAGTCCTCGTCGACGTATTGTGGTCCAAATCTAAACACGGTCGCCAGGCTGGTACTGGACGTAGCGTCATCGCAGGTTGTAGTGTCAACTGTCGGTAGGCTGCTGGTTCTTGATCCGTAAGCGTGCGAGCTGTCGGGCTTTGGCGCGGTGGAGATAGCTAGCGACGTCAAAACTCTCTTCGTCGGTGACGTGCGGCAGCATGGCGCCGAGAGTCATCATCGGTTCCTACCGTAAACCAGCTTGAACGGCGTGATCAGTGTTGTTACCGTGTGGAACCCATGCGCAGTCGTGAATTGAGCGTGTATTTTCACTGTGAAAGCTGTGCGATTGTATTGGGTGACTACAAGTGCGTTCTTTTTGAAGAAGAACCGCTGCTAATATAAATGAGGGAAGTGTTGCGCTTTCTAAAGGATGCATGAGCAAACTTTTTTAGGTCATGTCGTACAGTTTACAATGGACCGAAGTCGCCAACGGATCACACGCTTTTAAGGCAAAGCAAAGTAAAGGGTACGTACGGCAGGACCGCGCCCCATGTCTTGTGCTCGATGTCGACGTACATTGCTAGCATGTCGGCGAGGGCATTGTTCAGGCGCTCTATCAGGCCAGTCTTCTGCCGGTTGCAGGCAGTTGTGCTCCTGCGGCTTGGATGAGCTCTGCTGTAAAGGCCATTCCTCTGTCGTTGATGAAGACTTTTGGGGAACCACATCGCAGCAGGATATTCCCGACGAAAATTTCGCGACTTCGGCTGCGTCGCCTTTCGGTAGAGCTTTAGTTTTAGCGAAGCGGGTGAAATAGTGTGACGCCACAACGATACACTTATTTCCGGATGTTGATGTCGAAAACGGTCTCACCAAATCCATCCAAATCTGCTGAAATGGTCGGCAAGGAGGTTCGATCAGCTGTAGTAATCCTGCTGGCTTTGTCGGTGGTGTCTTGCGTCGCTTACAGTCTCGGCATAACGGGGGACGTTGGCGGTCAGACGCGGCCAGTAATATCTTTCCTGTATCCTCGACAGCGTCCGAGAGAACCCGAGGTGCCCAGTGGTTGGACCGTCGTGTAGGGCGTGCAGTACTTCTGGACGCAGCGCTAACGGAACAAGAAGAAGACAGCTGGCGCGGACTGGTGAGAAGTTTTTCTTCGCGATCAGGTTGTTGTGTAGCGTGAACGAAGACAATCCTCGCTTAAATGCCCTAGAGGCAACGTCAGTGTTCTATTTTAAATACTCGACGAGGCTTTTAGGTTCGGGTCTGCTCGATGCTGTTTAGTGAAGTCTCTCGCGCTTATTGTTCCAAGGACGGCATCGTGATCATCGTCGTCTTTTGGCGCGGGATCGATGTGGGCGAGTGACAGGCAGTCGGCGTCAGAGTGTTTGCGTCCGGCTTTGATTATTATGATGATAGCAACTTTATTGTACCGCCGGATAAGGAGGCCCCTACTCCCCGTCCCCGGCACACAGGCCTTGGTGACGGGGGCCGGAACCTCCGCGATTAGAAGCAAGCAAATAGGTCTTGACTCTTCGCGGCTGCTTCCGCCAGGCGGATGGCGTGTTGCTGTGGAGTAGGGTCCTCGCTCCGCAGCAGGGCTTCTCAGGCCTTTCTACAATTTATGTTTGCTTTAGCCCCTGGGGAGCTAGCGCATTCCCAGATTATGTGATCGAGGGTCCCTCTCGCCCCACAGTGTTTCCACTTATCGGTTTCTCTGTCATGCATAACATGGTATGCCCAGACCGGGTTTACGAAGTTCCCAGCTTGCAGGCGCCGCCATGCAACTGCCTCTCTATTGTTTAGACTTTTATCCGGTGGTGGCACCATTCTCCTGCGTAGCCGATAATTTTCGACAATCTCCGTATAATTTTGCAGACGCTCGTCCATGTTCCGGCAGTCGGGCGGTTCCACAGCCACCCGGAAGTACAGAGCTCGGGCTAACTCGTGGGCCGCCTCGTTGCCAGGAACGGACGTGTGTGCAGGGGTCCAAATTAGGCTAATTTTTCTGTTCAGCCGTCTACTGGTCAGAACGCTTGCCGCTTCCGGCGAGATCCTTCCCTTTCCAAAATTCCAGATGGCCGTTTTGCTATCGCTAATTATGAAATTTGCTTCCGTTCCCACGCAAGCGAGCGCTATCGCAACTTCTTCAGCCATTTCCGAGTTGCGGCTTCTAATGGTGGCGGCCGATACGGGGGCACCTCGGCCGTCGACCATCGAGGCGACCGCCGCACCCGACTTGCCACTTGCCGCATCCACGTACGCAACCGACTTGCTGTTCATTAAATCAAAGCGTTTGGTTAGAGCTTCTGCTCTTTTTTCCCTCCTCTCCGTGTTGAATATGGGATGCACGTTACGAGGGAGGGGGGGAATGATTATATTTTCTCGGCAGTCCAGCGGGATGTTTGTCTTGCCTCGTAGTCCCTTGTCTGTTTGCAGGCCTACCATATCGAGGATAGCTCTGCCTGTGGTCGTTCGGATTAATCTTTCAAGCTGCGAAATTCTGACAGCCTCCGCTATTTCGTCCCAGGTATTGTGCACTCCCATAGAGAGGAGCTTTTCTGTGGAGGTGGTAATCGGTAAGCCTAAGGCCCTCTTTATGCACCGTCGAATGAGCGAGTCGAGTTTCCTCCTCTCCTCTGACCTGATGTTTAAGAAAGGCGTGGCATAGCACACGCGGCTTATTACGTATGCTTGGGTTAGCTTAAGCAAGCTTCTTTCCTTCAGGCCTCGTCCTTTCAGCGCGACCCCTCTAAATATGCCAAGTGCTTGCGTGGCAAAGCCCTCCAGATTTTTGATTGTCCCATCATTATATCCGTTTTCCTGTATGAAAAGTCCTAGGATTCTGACTTGGTTAACCTTTGGGACTGGTTTCCCCTCTATTTTAATGTCAAATTCCCAGCTGCGCTTGTACCGGGGTGACTTGGGGTTGTAGACGAATAACTCCGACTTTTGCGGTGAGCACGACAGACCCCTACCGGCAGCATAGTGCACGACAGTATCCGCCGCCGCCTGCAGGCGCTCCTCGATGCTCGCATCGCTCCCCTGGTTGGTCGAGAGGGTGAGGTCATCCGCATATATACTGAAATGTAGCCCCTGTATGTTTCTCAGAGCTTCGGGGAGGCCCCTCATCGCCACGTTGAAGAGGAACGGGGAAAGAACCGAGCCCTGCGGCGTGCCCCTGCTTCCTAATTTCAGTGTTGGAGATTCAACATCTTGGAACTTCATGCAGCCAGTTCTGTCTGACAGAAAGTCCTTTACATAGTCGAATGTTTGCACGCCTACCCCGATTTCTTGGAGGCCCTTGAAGTATCGCTTCGTGTTTACCATTATCAAAAGCATTTGTCAAGTCCAGGCCGAGGATTACCTTTGCGTCTCTAGAACGTGAGTCGATTATGTCATGTTTTAGTCGGAGCATCACGTCCTGCGTACACAAGCCCGGTCGGAAGCCGATGATCTCGTGCGGCCACAGGTCGTTCTGCTCCATAAAGTGCGTCAGTCTGGTCTGGACTACGCGCTCCATCAATTTCCCCATGCATGAGGTTAGGGAAAAGGCGTCGTGCATGAAGTCCCTTCGTCCTTCTCCGACGCAGAGATCTTCATAAGGCGTCCGGCTTTGTAGATTACCGTGACGTCATATTCCTGGAGTTTGAGGCTCCACCGCAGCAGCCGTCCTGAAGGGTCCTTTAGGTTGGCTGTCATATTGGTGTGGCGGGAATTTCTCTGTAGCCCAAATGATGGCGAGGCATTCTTTTTCAGTTGTAGAAGAATTGCCTTCAACTTTTGACAGTGACCAGCTAGCATAAGATATCACCAGTTCAAGTCCGTCTTTCCTCTGGACTAGGACGGCACCGAGGCCTTGGCTACTGGCGTCAGTATGGATTTTGGTACTGGCGTCCTCGTCAAAGTGTGCAAGTACGGGTGGCGACTGCATGCATCGTTTGAGTTTTTAAAATGCATCGGGCTGCGGCGATTCCCACTTGAACTCGGCATCGCATTTGGTTAGATGTGTGAGTGGCTCCGCGATGCGTGAAAAGTCCTTGACGAAGCGCCTATAGTAGGCACACATGCCAAGGAATCTACGCACTGCCTTTTTGGCGATGGGCTGCGGGAACTTTGCGGTGGTAGCTGTCTTCTGCGGGTAAGGGGGTACTCCAAATTTGCTGATGACGTGGCCAAGGAACGGAAGCTTATTGTAAGCGAAGCGGCACTATTTCGCTTCGGAGTGAGGCCTGATGACTTAATGGCCTCTAATACTGTAATATAAGGTATAATATAATTTATAATATAAATACTATATTGATATATAATATAGTTTAATATATTGATATTAAAATGTAATAAAGTTTGCGGCGAAGGCGAGGTCATGCAAGTAAACAAGGCAGGTCTGCCCCTTCAGTCCTGCTAACACTGTGTCCATAACGCGCTGAAGCGTTGCAGGCGCCGAGAACAGTCCGAATGGCATGACCTTGAACTCATAGACAGCACCTGGCGTGATGAAGGAGGTCTTTTCTCGATCTCTCTCTCGTGGACTTCTATTTGCTAGTAGCCAGACTTCAGGTCCGTCGATTTAGCGTTGCAAAGCCGATTTAATGCGTCGTCTATCCGTGGAAGGGGGTCTACGTCCTTCTTCGCGATCTTGTTAACTCGAGGATAATCGACGCAGAAACGTAGAGTTCCGTCATCTTTCTTCACCAATACAGGAGATGCCCACGGGCTTTTCGACGGCTGGATGATGTCGTCATGATGCACTGCGTCGACTTGTTGCCTAATAGCGTCACGTACTCGCGTCTAAACTCGGTAAGGCCTTTGGTGGAGTGGTTGATTGCACTCTTGAGTTATTATGCGATGCATTGCGACGGGTGTTTGTCGAATCCTCGATGACGTCGAAGAACACTTTGTATCGTCGGAAAAGACTTCACAGCTGTTGCTGCTTACTCATGGCGACACATGGATTGATGCCGAAATCTGGTTCGGGAACTATGGTAGTCAGGGTAGATGTGGCAGAATCAGTGAGGACGAACGCATTGCCGGTTTCTGCAATTTCTTCGATTAACGCGATTGTCGTGCCTTTGTTGACGTGCTTGAACTCCTGGCTGAGGTTAGTAAGCAACACCTTAGTTTTTCCTCCGTGCAGCCCAGCGATCCTTCTTGCGACACAAATTTCACGGAAGAGTAATAGACATCGGTTACTCTCGATGGCGCCATGTACGCCAGCTGCTGTTTCGGTGCCGACGAAAATAATGCTGAAGCGCGGTGGGATGCTCACTTGATCTTCGAATACACTTAAGTCGTGGTGACTACAAGAGCTTTCCGGCGGTAACACTTCATCTTCCGACGGTGTTATCGATTTCGACTTCAGGTCGATGACTGCGCCATGTCGGTTCAGGAATTACATGCCGAGAATGATGCCTCGTGAACACTGTTGGAGGATAACGAAAGTGTCAGGGTGAGTGCGGTTATGAACGGTAGTTGTTGCCGTTCAGATTCCAGACGGCGAATGAGGTGTCCTCCAGTGGTCAGAATTTGAGGGCCTTCCCGGTGCAGTTATAACTTTAAGTGGGCGGCCATTTGTCCACTCACGACAGAGTAATCGGCCCTTGTGTCCACTAAGGTAGTGAATGCGTGGCCATCGAGAAGTACGTCGAGGTCGGTGGTTCTTTCTCTTGAGTCACAGTTAAGTCTTGGAGTCGGATCACGGCTGCGTCGCCTTGACCTGTGGCTGGTACGTGGTGTCGTTGTTATGTCGTCGAGATAGTCTCTTCGGCGTCATCGTCGGCGGCGGAGGATCTTCGTCAGTTCGATTAACAGCAACCGCACCTCCATCGGTCGCTGCTATAAGTTTTTCGGATATGCGTTCGCAGAGTGGTCCCGGGCAGGGCCAGTGTATGGACGGAGCTGCGGCGAGAAGTAGCAGCCTCGTCATGGCGAACGGGACGGTCGTCGAGAGCTCCACTGGGTAGCGGCGTGGTTGTCGGCGAAATCGCGAGGGCGTTCACCTTGCTGCGGGCGCGGAGTGTTGACGGCGAACCCTCGTAGCCCCTCCACTTCGCTTTATGGGCATCGGCGGTAGGTATGTCCGGCTTACCCGTAGTGCTTGCAGAGTGGGCGATTGTTGGGGGCGCGCCAAATGTCCGTCTTCATTGCCTATCTGGGCTGGCCGACGGGTGGCGTGCTGGCCGCGGCAGCGGTGGACGACGGAATTGCGGCGTTACAGGGCCCTGGCACGGTCGTGGAGTGCGATCTTGACGACCGGCGACGGTGGCGTAGGTCATCGTTTCCTGCACGGGAAGCGACGATTCGGGCTGCAATTCGGTAACGCCCAGTGACCGTCGAAGCTCGTTCTTGACGACGTCAGTGACTGAGGACACCTGACGTTGCGACGAAAGTAACATCTTGTGCAGTTCTTCGCGCACAATGGCCCTGATGGTCTCTTGGAGATCCTAGTGTTTCGATGGCACACTGCGGCCTGAGCACTTGGCTGTTATATTGCCTAGTGCGCTTCCTAGAGTTTTCTCAATCGTCGTTGCTTTTCTCAGGAACTCAGCAACGGTCTGCGATGGGTTTCAGATCAGTCAGGGGAAAAGTTCACGCCTCGCATCAGGAAACGCACGTTCTTCCCTTCAGAGATTTCCGGGTCGGCGTGAGGGAAAAGTCGGGTCATCTCTTCTGTGAAGATGGCGATGGTCTCATTGGGTAGTTGCCGTCGGATTTCTAGCAGAACTTCGGCCCTTTAGTTTCCGACAGCGCTCGTGAACGTCCTCAGGAAGGTTCTAAGGAACAGGTCCCATGTTGTAAGGTTGGACTCTGGCTTCTAGAACCATGTCCATGCCGCATCTTCCAAGGAGTTCACATGTCGTAGCTTTTCCTCAGAGGTCCAGTTGTTGAAGGCTGACATCCTTTCGAAGGTTTCTGGACAGGTTTATGGATCCTCCGACGTAGCTCCACGGAAGGTAGGGGGCTCTCTCTGTCGTTGAAGTCCGATGGGTGACAGTGGAGCTGCCATTGTGGTTGCCTTAGCTACAATATTCTTGGTTTTCTCAAAAGTCCGTGCTCCAGGGGCAGCTCTTGTAGACGGCGGCTTGCTCGATGATCCGGGACTGCGTTGGTGTTCTCTTTGCGGTCCGCACTTGGCTCAGGCCTTGTCCGGGGCGTCCGGTACATGAAGGAAAAGCACCTCCACCAGAAGTCAGGTGGTAGTGACGTATAAAGAACACAGTAGCAATAACGTGAAGACAAAGCAAACGTTCTTTAGGCGAACCTGTTCCCAGAAAACAGGCCACACTTAAAGAACCGTGTCAGCGGCGAACACAGTCGGCGGTCGTCAAAATCTGATCAGCTGTTCAAGTGCGTCGGCTTTTATACATCAGTGGTCGAATGTTCCACAGTAATCGTTGGGACCTGCGTGTCTTTCACATAGTTTACACCATTCGCGGGGCGCAGACGTGCAATCAGATTGAGCAAGGTTCAGTGACAGACAGTGGTGGAACCATCGATGACATTCCAGAAACTTCCTATACATGCAGGGGCGTCCTGCGCTGTGCGATAACATTCGTTAGGCGGTGAAACGTGGTCCGCCGATAAAGATAAACATGTGCACATTTTAGTGATGTTTCTGGAGGACCAAACGCAAAAAACAAAACTTATATGAGAAAACTCCAAAGGGAACACTAAGCGTATCAAAAATGAATTGTTTTATTTATTTATTTATTTACAGTACACCCTGCAGCGGAGAAGCATTATAGCAGGGGAGGTGGTACAGCATGAAGTGACTAGCACGAGAATATAATAAACAAAAGTGAAGGATGACAAAGGAGCAAGGCATCAAGATGAAAAAGAATTAGCACATGAATAAATTACATGAAAAAAATTACAAGAAAGTAAATGAATAACAGTACAACAAAAATATAATTCAGTCTGCAGCCATTGGTTTGGAAGAAGATTGCAATTACAAGTCATTGATTAGTCTTAAATATGCATCCCGAGCAGCACTCACAACTCCAACTACCAACTTTTTCCATTCAGAAATACTGCGGGGAAAAAAAGAAAGCTTCATATAGTTCGCCTTGCAGGAAATTTCACGTATTTTGAAACTGTGGTCTCTTGTGTTTGAGATGTAGCGGGGTGCTTTAAGGTATTTTAGCTAGTCAATGCCTGTCGCGTCAGTGTATACTGTGTGCAGAAGTTCATACATAAAACAAATAAAGTAGTTCACCAGCTTTTTTAGTGACGTACTACGCAGTGCCGCAGAAAAATGGTAGGTATTTACACACAGGGTAAAATGGAGCGAAGTACAAAGAAGTGGACACATGAATTATATAGCTCAAAAGCAGGAACAGGGCCTGCGGCAAGAGCTCGAAGACTCGGCGCCAATCGAAAGAGCTAATCCATGTTTTTTGACGCGAGAACTGCAAGACGTAAGAAGTACAAAGCTTAGAGGAAGATAAAAAGATGCGATTACACGTGCACGAGCTGAATAATATCTCGTGGGGAAGCACCAACAAAAGCAGGCTTTGTCAGATAATAAGGCGTACGCTCGAGGAAACGAAACATTGGAAGTATAATTTAATGGTAAGATATCGAGAGAACAGAAAGTTATGACAGCATCTGAAAGTAACTACCGAGAGTTGCTCGCTGGTCGTGAGCCAAAGACGCCACGCTAAGAGGATGAGTTGTGGCAGAGATGCCGACGCTAGACGAAGAGGAAACAATTTTATTATAAAGAAATATTAGTATTGGAGAAACCGAGCTGGCTATTGAATCTCCTGGTGCGGATTGGATTACCTCGGTCTTTTACAAGGTGTTTGAGAGGGATATGGCAACATCATTGCACGAGGTATTTTCAGAAGCGCTCGAGCAGGGAACATCACCTTCATCGTTCAGTCGTGCGCACACAGTACCAGTCCCAAAGGGCAAATGTAGTAATAGGGCACAAAAAGTAACGTAATAGTAATACGCAATACAACATAGTAATACGTAATATATTATCTAAAGTAACATTGATTACTGGGTTTTAATGAGTGTTTTTGCACTAATTCTGTAGCGAGTTACACAGACGTTAGTTGGACTCTATTAGGCATGGGGCATTAGGTGTAGGAGAATACTTAAAAATTAAAATTAAATTGTGGGGTTTTACGTGCCAAAACCACTTTCTGATCATGAGGCACGCCGTAGTGGGGGACTCCGAAAATTTCGACCACCTGGGTTTCTTTAACGTGTACCTAAATCTAAGTACACGGGTGTTTTCGCATTTCGCCCCCATTGATATGCGGCCGCCATGGCCGGGATTCGATCCCGCGACCTCGTGCTCAGAAGCCTAACGCCATAGCCACTGAGCAACCTGCTTTATAATCACTGCTTATAGCCACTGAGCAACCACGGCGGGTCGGAGAATATTTAAATACATTCATGTGCCTACATACAATTAGGAATATTGCGAAAGCGCTCTCCTCAAAATATATCGGTTGCAAATGGATCCAGCTAAGGCTTTTGGCATTATTGCCGTTTTCTGCGCACAAGACGACGACGAAGAAGAAGAGGTAGAGACACGCGAGCGCAGACTTACAACATTGTTTTATTTTGAAGCAAGTGGCCCCATAAATAGCAGAATCTGTGACACATCACGCGTCCGCCACCCGCAGAATATACCTATTTCTGCGCAGGAAGGATAGCTCCTTGCTGGAAAGGGCGATGGATGGCTTTGACACAGAGGTATCACCACACCTGCCAATCAGTTCCGCTTCGATGATTTCCCGGCTTAACTGATTATGATTTCTGCTGGCGATTGAACATGTACCATACACCGGTTAACACGTGACCGCATTTGTGGTGACTGCCTCGTTACACCTGCTTCAGCTCCGGTGGGGTCGGCCCGGCATTGCACCATCTTCAGCAGCGGCCTACGTATGGGGAGTGGTTAACGCCTGCTTCACTTCCGCCACGGGTCGGCCCGGCATTGCACTGTCTTCGGTATCGGCCCGCGTAAGGGGACTGCTTAAGGCCTGCTTCACCTCCGCTGCGGTTTGGCCCGCCATGGCACTATCTTCGGGATCGGCGCACGTATGGGGAGTGCTTAACGCCAGCTTCACCTCCGCCGCGGATCGGGCTGGTATATGGCAGCAGCAGTGGCGGCGAGCGGACCCGCGTCTAGTCGAGGATTTTCTACTGTCGTTACAGTGCGCAGTCATCGCAACGTGTTGAAGTTATCAGCCACCCGGAACTCCATTACGCCACACACTGTACGTGTACAAACTGGATTTCCAGCGTACCAAGGCCCGCCCCACTTACCGATCATGCTGCTGGTATCTGCTTACTGCAGATGGCGACGTCACGACAACGGAAGTGGAAGGCGCTACCGACGTCTACAAATATGGGTGTTGCTCCAATGACCTCCTCATTTGGCAGCAGCAGTGGCGGTGAACGGACACGCGTCTAGTCGAGGATTCTCTACTGTCGTTGCAGTTTGCTGTCATTGCAACGTGTAGAAGTTATCAGTCACCCGAAACTCTACTACGCCGCACACTGGACGTGTACAAACTGGATTTCCAGCGTACCAAGGCCCGCCCGACCTACCGATCCTGCTGCGGGTATCTGTTTACTGTAGATAGCCACGTCAGGACAACGGAAGTGGAAGGAGCCACCGTCGCCTACAAATATCGGCGTCGCTGCAATAACCTGCTCATTTGGCAGCAACAGTGGCGGCGAGCAGACACGTGTCTAGTCGAGGATTTTCTACTAAGTTACAGGTTGGTGTTTGCCGTCCCTGTTTCAGTTAACCGCCTAAGGATAGTCTGCCACTGCTGCTGCCTATTGTTTTAGATTCTTGTCGATGTTGTTCACTTGTTGCCACATCACTTGAACAAACCACCCTCCAGTACGTCCGACAGAATGTCTAACTCTGTTTGCGACGAATGTGATGTGGTCATTAAGGTAAATGATGACTCTCTGCTTTGCTGCGAATGCCCGGGACATTTTCACATCAGTCATAATTGTTCGGGAGTAACCAAGAAAAAATTTCGGTCCAATGATGTTGAATGTAGGATTTCCTGGCGCTGTCTTTCGTGCCGCAGTAATAAGGCAAGCTCCACCGTTTGTAAGGTGCAGGATTTTTCAATCGCCACCATGCTCCTGGAAATCAACAAAAAACTTGATGAGTTGCTCCCACTCAAGCAAACTGTTCGTGAAATTGAGGCATCAGTAAAGCTGATATCGGAGAAGTACGATGATTTCTTTGTGAACCTTGCCAAGTATGATGGCGGAATAATGACGCTTGCTGCCAAAGTGACTAAAATTGATGCATCGTGCCCTAGCACTGAAGTGCAGGCCTTCCGCGCCACGGCTAACGACCTGGAATATCATAGTCGAAAGCTTAACCTTTAATTCATGGCATCAATCAAGACAGAGACGAATCGCTCATGGACAAGCTAAACATCATAGCGTCTATACTGGAACTTGCTCCCCCAACCGAGGAAACTTTCTCCGCCATCCAAAGACAAAAATCGAGAAACACGACACCGGGCATAATCATTCGTTTTACGCGCCAGTCAACAAAGGACAAATGGCTTGCTAGAAAGGAACTCCTTCCAGGTATAATGCCTGAAGCATTCATGCTGAAAAATCTCACGACGCAGGATCAAATGCTTCTGAAGACCGCAAAGGAATGGGCACGTGTCAATAATTTCAGCTTTGCATAGTACCCTAATGGCAAAGTCCTCGTAAGGAAAGAAGACGGTCAGAATGCTTGCATAATAAAGCGCGTGGCTGACCTCGATAAGCTGGGCGTTTAGGTCCAAGTACCAACAATATTTTTTTTCTTTCATATTGCTAAGGGATAGTATTTCCAATGACGAAGAGCCGAGCAGTAAGAAGACGACGGCGACTATTAGCAGCTAACGCGGGCTGTTGCCTCTCGGTCAAGCACAGCGTATTTTATTGTAAATATACTTGTACATAGCTTTCGTCTGCGTCTTCCTCCGTAACATATCTGGTGGAGGTGGATGTTCCCTGTACCTCGTCACGGAGCTTCGCAGTGGACGGTACGTCGAGCCTTCCTTCATGGCTCCCGGCGACGACAACCCGACTCCGCCGGCTCCGACACCCGCTGCCACCTCGACTACCTACATCACTCTCCCCACTCCCCATGATCCTGGCGTATTCTCGGGCAAAGATGGGGAAGACGTCGATGACTGGATCAGCCTGTATGAACATGTCAGCCGCAATACCCGGTGGGACCCTACTATTATGTTCGCCAATGTAGTATTTTACCTCGGTGGCACACCTAGAGTTTGGTATCGCCCGCACGAAGATGAGCTCACCAGTTGGGATTCACTTAAGACACAGCTTCGAGACTTCTTCGGCAGCCCCTACGGTCACCAACTTGCCGCGCAGAAGGCGCTTTCCGGCCGTGTGCAGACGTCAACAGAGCCCTATATCACCTACATGGCGCAAAGTTGACACCCACATGAGTGAGTCCGACAAGGTTGCCCACATCCTCAAAGGCATTGCCGATGACGCCTTCAACTTGCTCGTGTGCAACAACGTAGCGACGGTGGATGCTATTATGAAAGAGTGCCGCCGCCTGGAACTCGCTAAAAGCCGACGTATAGACCAGCAGTTTGCCCGTCTGCCCAACACCCCGGCGACATCTCCCTGCGCCGACACTCCTCGTCCCAACAACACTGCCGATGTTACCAGGATCGTCCGGCGTGAGATCGAGGCCGCCTATCCGGCTGCCTTCGACTCCAGTCCCACCAAGACATCTGCAGTCACGGTCTCACTGATCCAGGCAGTTGTCCACCAAGAGTTCGAAAAGATGGGTCTTCACACCATCTGCTCGGCCCATCGTCCTGATACCCGCCCGACTTCTTCGATTCAGCCCCGTCCCGCATCTTCTTACCCACCACGTTTCCGCAACCCATCTGAATGGCGCACTGCTGACGACAAGCCCATTTGTTTCCACTGCCATCAAATCGGGCACATTTCTCGGCACTGTCGCAGTCGCTGGAGTTGAACGCTGAACGAGGCCTCTGCATTCTCGCTTCTAATCGACCTTCTCACAACGCCTCCCGTTCTGGCCCATGTCGATCCTTCTGCGCCTACCGAAGTCCGTACTGATGCCAGTGGTCACGGAATTGGCGCAGTACTGGCACAACGCCAGCGTGGCCACGACCCAGTTATCGCTTACGCCAGCCGGCTCCTCTCGCCCGCTGAGAGCAACTATTCCATCACTGAGCGTGAGTGTCTGGCTCTAGTTTGGGCGGTTGCGAAGTTCCGCCCATACTTATATGGCCGACCCTTTTCCGTTGTCACAGACCATCACGCGCATTGCTGGGTATGCTCATTGAAAGACCCTACAAGAAGACTTGGTCGCTGGGCCTTACGCCTCAATGAATATTCGTTCTTTGTCACCTACCAATCTGGCCGACTACACAAGCCCGCTGACTGCCTGTCTCGCTGCCCGGTAGACGAGCCTGACGACGCCGACAGTAGTACAGCCGACGGCATTTTCTCTGTGTCTGCCTTCGCTAACATCGCCGATGAGCAGTACCGAGACCTATCGCTGCGAGTACTCATCGAGCGTCTGCGCTCTATACCTACCGACGCATCCGTTCGCCGATATGTCCTCCAGGGCGGCATTCTGCACCGAAGGAACTTCCTCCCTGATGGCCCTGATCTTTTTCTTGTCGTGCCAAAACATCTACGACAGACTCAGCTCTTTGAGATGCATGACGCGCCCACTGCAGGAAATCTTGTGCTAAGCCGCACGCACGACTGCGTCCGCCGCCGCTTCTATTGACCTGGTCTCGCTCGCTCCGTCCGACGCTATGTTGCTGCCTGTGATACCTGCCAGCGTCGGAAAACACCTCCGATGCTACCTTCCGGTCATCTACAGCCGATCACCGTCCCTGTGGAACCGTTCTTTCGTGTTGGATTAGACTTCCTCGGTCCCTTTCCCACGTCATCATCTGGGAACAAATGGGTAGCCGTCGCAACTGATTACGCCACCCGATACGCTATCACGCGAGCTCTCCCTACCAGTTGCGCCACTGACGTCGCGGACTTTCTCTTGCGTGACATTATCTTAGTGCATGGCGCCCCGCGACCACTGCTTACTGACCGTGGTCGTAACTTCCTCTCGAAAGTTATCGCCGACATTGTGCGTTCCTGCTCTATTCAACACAAGCTGACTACCTCATACCATCCTCAAACCAATGGCGTGAGAGAGCGGTTAAACCGTACCCTTACCGACATGCTGTCCAAGTACGTTTCGAAGGACCACCACGACTGGGACGTTGCCCTTCCTTACGTCACATTTGCTTATAATTCTTCTTGGCACGACACCTCCGGATTTTCTCCATTTTGTCTACTCTACGGTCGCGAACCGACCTTGCGCCTTGACACGGTACTTCCTCCTGCTGCGATCTCAACAACCGAGCATGCGCGCGACGCCATCGCCCTCGCCGACCATGCACGCTAGCTTGCCCGCGCTCGACTGACGGACTCCCAAACCACGCAGCAGCGTCAGTACAACGCCCGCCACCGTGACGTACAGTTTTCGCCTGGTGCACTCGTGCTCCTGTGCTCGCCCTCTCGTCACGTCGGACTTGCCGAGAAGCTCCTTTCGCGATACACAGGGCCTTACCGTGTGCTGCGCCAGGTGACGCCTGTGACGTACGAAATTGCTCCTGTAAGCTCAACGTCGTCATCTACTCTATCATCTACTGATGTCGTGCACGTCAGTAGGCTCAAGACCTACTACACTGCTTCAGACTCCGGCATTTATTTGCTCCGGGACGGCGCTTTTGCCGCCGGAGGTAGTGCCACGGGTTAGTATTTCCACTGACGAAGAGCCGAGCAGTAAGAAGACGACGACGACGATTAGAAGCTAGCGCGGGCTCTTGCCTCTCTGCCAAGCGCAGCGTTTTTTATTGTAAATATACTTGTTCATAGCTTTTCGTCTGCGTCTTCCTGCGTAACAATATCATAATGACATCGTTGTGTGACCCTTAAGCTTTTCCTTCCAAATTAAAGGGGTTCATTGGACCTGGGCACGATGGATCAGTTCGTTGTATTCATGTAAACTGCCAGTCGGCGAGAAAAAAATACAGCTGAAATTTACGCCATGCTTAGCAGCCTGGATCTGGAGTTTCATTTTATTACGCTGTCAGAAACTTGGTACCACCAGAGCTCGTTTCCCTGGCTGCTCCCGAACTACACTTTTACCACGGTAACGTTTATTAAAGGGGTATATTCTCACAAATTTGTGTACCTTTAATGTATAAGGTAAATATCAACCTTTACAAATTTAGTTTCTATTTAAGGTAAGTAGGCGTGCACCATAACTAGAGGTTACGACACTTTAACGTTTAGTATAGGCATACAGTATTGAGCGCCTTTGCCTAAATATAGGCTGCTTGCTACAGTATATCGATAGAACCATTAAAATGTTTACACAAAGCGGCTTGCTGGAGGTTCCAGATGTACCACCGCGCTGCGCATGCTCCGTATAGTCGGTCTTGCCTTATTAACGGGGACGCGGCTCTCCTTACTTCGGGCTTCTTTCTGCTTGTGCCTCTTCTTACGCGCTTCTTTCGGCAGCCGTATTAGGCAGCCTACAACCATGCGCGGAGAAATGTTCGCCGTCGCGGAGGACGCCCCTTTTCAGACGTTCTCCTTTTCGGGCGCTGCTATTACACGCTCTTGCGCTTCAGAATATTTCACGTGTCCACCTCGTGCGGTTTCCAAAGCAAAGTGTGTCCCTGTGTCCCTCTCAGTCTAAGAAAAGAAAAGAAATATTGCGTTCTGCAGGCAACTTAGACCTTACGGGTACCGCAACATCTCCTGTTCGACCTCCAGCATATGAAGTCAAAATAATGCCACCTACACCCCAAAATAGTCGTAACAAAGGTGAGCGCGGGAGCCACAGAATTTTTTTTTTTACTTTCGAATTGCATATTGTAAGTGACAGACTCATATTCTTTTGGATTACAATTGTGCAGCTGCTAACCAATAAATGAGGCAAATTTTCGCTTTGCCAACGTGAAGTGTTCCGACCAGTGGCTCGCGCTGTTGCTGTTTTTCTTCTCCTGCACGTGCATTTTTGTTTACTCGGTGGATTGCTCCTAAGGTATCATTTAGCACGCGAAAAGTAAAAAGAAAAATGAATTTCAGCTGACGCATTTTCTTTTTTTAATTTTTGCATGCGTAATGATACCTTTGGAACAATCCACACAGTAAGCGTAAATGCATACGCAAGAGGAGAAGAACAGCTACAGCACGGGTCAAGGGCAAAGCAAACATTTCCTTTATTAATCTCTGCAGGAGAGCAATGAGCTGGCTTCGGTCTGAAGATGACGTGACATCGTAGATGGAGCAGTGGAAAGCGTCGACGAGTGACTGATCAACCGCAGGGTCACAAGTAAGTGCGCCAAGGTCCGCAGAAGTAGAAACGGCAGGAGCGTCAAAGATGCAAAGGGTGTCGACCGGTTGAACAAGGCCTAGGCATTCACCGTGAAATGAAGCTAAAGGGCAGGCCGTGGGATTGTCGGTGACCATTTTCGTGACGCCACTGCGAAGAGTAAGAAGAGCGAAGGGCAGCGGAGAACATCGGCGGCGAATTGACACCTCAGAGGGCGTAAAGAGAACAGTGCCATCAGAAATAGCGGCACATGACACAGGCACAAGCCAGGAAGAGCAAGGAAGAGCGTGGAGGGACGGCATTGTCTTCGGACACAGTTTAACACTAGAAGGGCGTTTTTGATAGTGTCAAGGTCGGGAAGTGCAGAAAGCTCGAGTTCGGCGCGACAACAGTCAATAACGGCGTTATTATTTGCAAAGAAGTCCCAGCCTAATATAATGTCATGGGAACCCGAGGGCAGCATGACGAATTCGACGGTATACAGTAGACCTTGAATGAAGATGCGAGCAGTTCAGGGAGCGAGAGGCGTTATATGTTGAGCGTTCGCGGTTCGAAGGGAGAAGTCGGAGAGAGGCGTCAAAACCTTTCGTAGCGTGCGGCAGAGTTCGGCGGAAATTAGGGATACGGCGGCTCCTGTATCTACAAGTGCCAGGACGGCGATTCCTTCGACAGAGACTTCGATGACGTTGGCTGGAGAGGGACGAGGACTTGGGCATTGCGACGTGGACGCAGTTCGTGCCTCGGGAACTGCGGCCATCAGTTTTCCTGCTCGGTGGACATGGGACGGCGCCGCATCGTAAAAAGCGAGCGACGACGGGGAGATGGCGAGCGGCGGGTAGAGGCGGTTGGCCGGTCAGGGGAAAAGGAAGAGGTAGGAAGGCTGGAAAACGAAGAGGAAAACAGAGCGGGGAAAGGTGGCGCTCGCGGGATGTTCTGAAGAGGAAGCATGCAACGACGACAATAGCGCGCCACGTGACCAGCACCACCGCAAGCAAAACATATCGGGCGGTCGTCGCAGGTGCGCCACTGGGGGGGGGTAAGGTCCGAGTCGTGGTTGAGGATTAGGAAAATGCTGTCGGTTGGGTAGTTGCATAGGCAGAAAATGCCGTTGATCATGAAGCGGCATAGACGGCGGCAAAAATGTCGGTGGTCGATGCACAGGTTGTGGCAAGGGCGTTTGTGGACGAGATCGGGAAACTGCTTCAGCGTGAGAGGTGCCGTGACTGGTGTCCGCTCAGTCGCTGGAAGAACGGCTTGAGATACTTGCTCTTGAATGAAGTCGCAGATCGTAGGATGCAAAGCAGGTGGTGGTTCCTGAACAGAAGATATCAAAGATAGCTGGCGGGGACCTCTGCGCGAACGAATTCCTGAATTTTTACGAACAGAGCAGCATGGTTGTCGTCGACTGCAAGGCTTGACATGGAGTCAGCGGGCGGGGTGGGACGTCGGGTGTGAAGCCGTTGCCTACGCAACTTGTAACTCTGGCACAATTCTATCACTTCAGCGACAGTGTGAGGACTCTTCGATAATAACATTTGAAACGCGTCGCCCTGAATACCCTTCATTATATGTTTGATCTTCTCCTCCCCTAACATTGACGCATTCACCCGTTTGCAAAGGTCAACAATGTCTTCAATGTAGCTCGTGAAGTTCTCTCCGGCCTCTTGGGATCGTGTGCGCAAACATTGTTGTGCACGAAGCTTTCGCACTGCTTGCCGACCAACAGCTTGGGTAAAGTTGGTCTTGAAGACCAACCACGAAATGAGGTTGGCTTCATGGTTTAGGAACCATAGTTTCGCAACGTCCGTAAGATAGATTGCGACGTTTCTTAACTTGGTAACATCGTTCCACTGTTTGTCGGCACTCACTCGCTCACAAGACGAGATGCAATCTTCAACGTCTTAGCCATCTGTGCCGGAGAAGATAGGGGATCTCGCTGACGCAAGGCACCGGCACAAACCAAGGTGGCCGGCGCCGTTAGAGGAGCTGGAGGAGTGCGTGCGTCGTCGGGCATAATAGGGGGCAGAGTGCGACTCCGAAGTTCCAGGATTGTCGAAACACAGCCCGTCCACCACTTGCTAAGAGATTTATTAGCAACGGACGCGAACGGGTAGCCGTTACAAGCGTTCGACGAAAGACAGCAACCACGAGCTCATGCCGGTAGCGATGGTGCTGTGGCGTAGGCAGGCTACTCTTCTTCGTTAAAAATTGTATCGAAAAGTGTATTGAAAATTAAATCACTTGCGTTGTGAATATCGTAAACCTTTGCTATCTCATTTGCCGCTATATTTCCGTATTTACATACTACCATTCATACTACTCCTTTCCACGCATAATATTACTGGTATACATTCACAATCATTCAATAAATTTCCCTAGAGGTGACTCAGCGCTTTCTCCGCCTCGGCTTGTGTGTAGTGTAGCTTTCGCTCTGCACTTTCAAGTATAGATTTCAGAAATGCTCAGCAGATTATTCTGTTGAAAATACCTCAGGTGGTAAAAAGTATACTGGAGCCGGCGTTTATGGTATTTTATAGCTGCAGTGAAGATTGGGGCATTAAAATGCATGAAGCTATCTTCTAATATCTGTCATGTGCCACCAATCCACTCGTGTAATTCTCGCACTGAAGGTCATTACACGAAAGGACAGGTAGGCGAGTGGGAAATATAATCGAACTATGCAATGTATCAAATCGAAGCAATATGAATGAACTGAGTGCAGAGATAAACTGAGACAAATAAACATTGATGTGTGCAAACTTCTGCATCACAACACATCATGGTTCGGATGGCGCGAACGCAAATGTGTAAAAGAATCTCACGATGGCATCGTGCTTCATGTACGACACAATGGCAGCGAAGTCCTTCGTGGGCAGCGAGCTGAACCAGGTGGTGCCCTGGAAATAGTCGCCTGGATTCAGGAAGAGCACGTTCTGTTTCCGTGACTTCACGGCTGTTACCTGTACAGAGAGGATGCGCGTAAGAGCGACTTTTCTTTTTTTGCCAAAAGACCGTTCGTAAGACAGCATTTTGCGGCAATATAATTCTTTTAGCAATAGAAACCTTTATATTTACTATCACGAAACAAGCAAGTTTCCCGTCACAGATTTCATTAAGGCGTCATTAAACAAGTACAAATTTATGTTCGACTTGGTAAAAGCTGCTCTCCATCATTCCATATTAGAAGGTGACACTCAGCACCAGTGCAGGTTGTGAAATATTTAAACGGTGTTGTAGTTTCATATTTAACTTCGTCACCAAATGCTGGCTTGAAGTCATCGACAACATGTGATGTCATAGCACAGAGGACATTTTGCTGAGATGTTCCAATTAGGCTACGTATGTTGAGCTTTCGTATAAATATAAGGGTAAGAGTGCTGTGCCTACGTGTGATAGGCGCGGCGATGCCTTATAGAAAGCGAGTCAGTCTGTGAAGATGCCATGATGCACCCATCTAGGCACCAAAGCTGAAGATGGGTCTGTGTTCACAAATGCTGGCGTTCGTTAGTGCTGTTGCCACTGGAAGCGCACATTCGCTAATAATATGTCCAGCATGAGGACTGGCTGAAATTTTCTGCTCAGAAGAATTCATGATTCTAAAAGGTTCATGTGAATACCTGCCCCGATTCTTAGAAGCAAGTATTACATTAACTCATTCAGACGTTTGCCAGCATTTTTCTAGGCTTAAGAGGATTAAGATTTCCATGTCTAGCAAGCTGTGACTAGCCGAAATATAAATCAGTGCTCAGTTTTTTCACAATACCGTAATCCCGAGTACACTTCGGCTTATCAGATCACTCCCATGCCTGCCGCAGCAGCACGTACGAAAAGAGCATTGCGTCAGGTGCAATTATAGAGAAATTATCCAAAAGCACGAAACTGGCAAGTTAAATTTTACACAAGAGGTAGGGAAAATGTTTCACGCGATGCATTCAGGTAATGTTGACAACACCTACAATGCATTTTAGGATATCTTCAAAGGTTTTTTACCAAGTTAACTTTCTTGTTAAAAGACGCCAAAGAAACAGAAAAATTCGGAAAGCATGGGTAACGCGTGACCTCTATCAAGAAATGAGAACAACAGATAGGCTCTACAGGCAGTTTCTCAACACTTGTAATCCTGACGACTTGACCATTTTCCAACCATACCAAAACAAGCTAAGCAAGAAACTTTGCATTGCACGTAAAGAGCCCATCTCTTTCATGGGTGTCAAGAATGCGCCGAACGAACTACTTTGAGTCAAATTAAATACACTACTACGTCGCGGTAGTGGTCGTAGCTGCATATTCTACCTTACCATTAAGGGTAATCGTATGCATGGGGCCGATCTGGCTGATGCTTTCAATGCATTCTTTACAAACGTGAGTACATCGGGTAGTTCCCCAGATGCATGTCTATATGTGAACATTAGGAATGATAAATGTTTATTTCTGCAGCCAGTCACAGTACACGAAGTGATTTCAATTATCACAAATTTAAACAACAACATCAGTAGATATATCGACGAAATTCAAATAATACCTGTGAAATATGTCGCATGCATAATTGCCCCAGTTTATGAGAAAAAATTTAATACATATCTGACTACATCAAAATTTCCAATAAAACTGCAAATTGTGAAAGTGGTAGTGCTCTTTAATAAGGGGAATCAAAATGACTTGGGTAATTACCGACCGTTATCTATCTTGCCAATTTTTTCCAAGACTATCGAGAAAATAATTCACTGTAGGGTCTTGAACTTCGTTGAAAGCTCTAATGTATTAACACCTCACCAATTTGGGTTCTGGGAGAACATGTCAAGAGAATTTGCCTTGCTTCACAAAAACGAATATATTTTAACAGAATTTCAAAGGAAGAAAATAGCGATTGGCTCATTTGTCGACTTCTCCAAGGCTTTTGACATGGTGAATCATGAAGCTTTGCTGGATAAGTTGTCTATTTATGGTATACGTGGGTGCGGGTTACCTTTATTGCAGTCATATTTATCCCATCGGCGACAAGTTGGCCAAATCAATAACTCACGATCACATGTTCTTCCACTGCTTTGTGGTGTCCCACAAGGCAGCATATTGGTGCCCTTGCTATTTACCCTATATATAAATTACATTGCTAATATTGTTCAGAATGCGGAATTTATTATATATGCGGATGGCACTAGCATCTTTTTTTTTCTTGTGGTAGCATCGATCATCTCATCTTTAATTGTAGTGATACTATAGTTCAGCTACAACATTGGTCCTCATATATCTCTAAGAAGAATAACGAAAAGAAAAACAAAAGCAGTGTTCTTCCGGGCCAAAAATAGCCCAGTGCTTCTTCATGCAGATATTATTTTAAACTCTCAGCCTGCAGATATTGTTCACTATTTTAAATGCCTCGGTCTGACATTTACTGCACACATATCCTGGGAATCCTATGTGAACTTACTAGTAACAAATCTTGCTCGGATAACTAAAATAATTTGTCGTCTCAGATACATACCCTCCACAAAACTTAAAATAGTTAGTTATAAGTCTCTTTTCTATTCACATGTTAACTACTGCCAACTTGCCTGGGGTACAACTACATTCATCACCATCATCATTAGCGTAGTTACGCCCACTGCAGGGCAAAGGCCTCTCCCATACTTCTCCGACAACCCCGGTCATGTACTAATTGTGGCCATGCCGTCCCTGCAAACTTCTTAATCTCATCCGCCCACCTAACGTTCTACCGCCACCTGCTACGCTACCCTTCCCTTGCAATCCAGTCCGTAACCCTTAATGACCCTCGGTCACCTTCCCTCCTCATTACATGTCCTGCCCATGCCCATTTCTTTTTCTTAATTTCAACTAAGATGACATTATCTCGCGTTTGTTCCCTCACCCAATCTGCTCTTTTCTTATCCCTTAACGTTACACCTATCATTCATCTTTCCATAGCTCGTTGCGTCGTCCTGAATTTGAGTAGAACCCTTTTTGTATGCCTCCAGGTTTCTGCCCCGTAGGTGAGTACTGGTAAGACACAGCTATTATACACTTTTCTCTTGAGGGATAATGGCAACCTGCTGTTCATGATATGAGAATGCCTGCCAAACGCACCCCAGCCCATTCTTATTCTTCTGATTATTTCGGTCTCATGATTCGGACCCGCCGTCACTACATGCCTAAGTAGGTGTACTTTCTTACCACTTACAGTGCCTCGCAACCTATTGTAAATTGCTGTTCTCTTCCGAATTGTTAAACATTACTTTAGTTTTCTGCAGATTAATTTTTAGACCCACTCTTCTGCTTTGCCTCTCCAGGTCAGTGAGCATGCATTGCAAATGGTCCCCAGAGCTACTAAGCAAGGCAATATTTACTCCCCAGCTAAGAAAAATGTAGTAATTGGCTCTGTGTTTAGGTGGTTGAGCTTTGCACCACCAGCTGGCGCCACAAACCTGGCCGCTCGCATTTACGCCCCCGACCATGCGGTAATCCGCCCAAACCGCCCCAGTTTGCTGGAACAGCGGAGACGCTAAAGGTCTCTAATATGAAGAGAGTTCGACCGTGCGAAAATCTTACGTAGGCATAGTGACGCATCAATCCACCGACACATTTCTTGCCTTGGTCCAACTCCGGCGTGCACTGGGTACCACTCGGCGATACTTCGGTCAGCCTAAAGGTCGAAACGCGTAAATGAGTTGTTAAAGGAGCTGGCAAAGAAGGCGATCAATTTTATTTTCTAACCACTACTTGAAATCAAGGAGACTAAGAGATTGCAATGAGAGTTCTGCGAGTGAAATTTTACACAGAATAGTCAACAGTGACAAAAAGACGCAGTTTCGTCCAAAAGCAGGTAATTGATAGCGATGCCGAAGTACTCAACGACTACATCTCATCTGCTTCGTACGTTTTTGGCTATATAAATTGGAGGAAACACTCTAATAAGCGCGCATGCATAACATCTTTTTTAGCAAGCAAAATTCACGAAATACCTAAATTAGCCTTGCCAGGCATTGAATTGCCAATCCACAGAACTCACTCGATTGCCGCAAACAGCCGCTGCCAATGCAGGCGTGAAGCAGAGCATCAACAGAGAGAAGAGCCAGAGAGAAATTCAACACTGCCCCTGTTTAAGGCTTGGTCAGAATCAGCGGCTGGCGCTCAATACTTGTTGAGTATGGCCAACACCTCCTAGGTAGGTTTTCGGGCATGCGCGTCACGCGACGTGATGTCACGCCGCGCCGACGGGTTCGCTCCTGCTTGAGCGCAGTGCGTTGCGACTCATCCGCTGAATGCGTGGAACCGACTGGTTTCGCAAAGATGCTGTTCTTTTTTCTCTCATTTCAAATGATTGACTCTCTCACTTCTATTCTGCAGTAGCATTCCATAAAAACAATTCACACATGCTTGGACGGTGCATGAGAGGGGCTGCGATATTCAATTAGGAAAGCTGGACATGCTGTTTGCAGTATTAAGAGGTCGTGCGCTAAATCCGGGTGGCATTCCCTCAAGCATCTATTAAGAATTGCATTATCAACTAATGGAATAATATGCCCACTTGCTAAAATACACTCATACCGCAACCGCACTACGTGGCGTTTGTTTCGATTATTCGCAATGATTTACTGATAATATCATCACCACATTGCAACAAGAGTATTGAAAATGGCATGATTTGCAAATTCAGCACCAAAGGGCGAGTGCCCTAAACTGTATAGTTGCTCTACATCAGATTCAATACAAATTACTCCATTTTTCAGGTCATACATACAAGGTTGTTCAAATAGTTAGTGAAGATTTGAACACATCCAAAGCAATCACAAATATACGCAATATAAATTGGATGCATACTGATTCTTTAATGCAGGATGTTCAGTTATTCGTCGGAGCAACATTCAAATGCGTTCGGTTTTTAAACCCTATACATCAATATCGTAGTGTTCACATAGAGTGCATCAATACGGAGAGCAGAGCAAGGAAACTCTGTATACAATTAGAATGTGAGGGCACTCGACTGCACGCAATAAGCGCAGCTTTTATTTGCCGTCAGGAGCACACAATACAGATAACAAAAGGAAGCTAGTCAGAAGAAAGCCGTTAGTGCATCGCATTCAGAAGGATTCTTTTTAACCTACAAAAAATCCGTGATATATGCAAATTAGTTTTCCAAGAAAGTAAATTGCCAATATTATTTTTCAGTAAATATAAGTGCTTTCCCTTTTTTTTGTACTCTTCTGTCCAAACAAGTGCAAGGTTATTCTTCTACTTGCAAAGGACGCTAAAAAGTACGTTGGTTGCACAGTTTGCTAGCAATCTCGCTAACTGCTACACGATACCTGTACTGATGAAATTCTGCATTTATGAAAAACAATCGCTCGTATAGAGGCAAACAGCGACAATAAAAATAGCGATGTCATGAATGCAATAAGTTCGCGACGCTTTGTATTGTTTGATAACTTCACCAACACGAATTACATTCACCTACAAACAAAAGTACGTGCTTAGGAAAAATAGAAACATGAAGACAATATAAATGTTTTGGCTTAGTGTGAGCCCCGAAAACGACTTGCAGGGGCGCTGTGAGCACCGCTCGCGTGACGTCAGGCCACGGACTCGCGCCTGTCGTCTGCTGCAGTTCGGGCGGTGCCCGGGCGCATTATTCAGTGTTTCCGTTTGGTCTCCCAAGTTCCGTGTGCTTGCATACTTATGATGGTCACCTCAAATATATTTTATGCGAAGCATATTACGAGGGCTCAACCCAGCTCCTCAGGCGCGGCGGTGACCATGAAATCACGTGACACCGTGACGTCACGACAGAGGAGAAGTGGCTTTGGCTCAACTCTTGCAAGACGGGCTGGGTGGGAATCGAACCAGGGTCTCCGGAGTGTGGGACGGAGACGCTACCACTGAGCCACGAGTACAACGCTTCAAAGCGGTACAAAAGCGCCTCTAGTGAATGCGGTGTTGCCTTAGAAACGCGCTGTTTCTAAGGCGTGCGTCTCTTGCTCAGGCGCACATTTCGTTGCCCTTACAAAAAATGTTGTTGGGAATCCATTGATTTTCCATCGATATCTTATTGTACCATCAACAGAAAAATTGTGGAAATTCCATTGGCATTTGATGGAGGATTTGTTGAGAGATTATGGAAAAGTGGCCACCGTGAATCCATTGTATTTCCATTGGAGTATTATGGTGGTGTATTTCTATGGGGTCTCCATGGTATTTTTATTGTGTTGTGTTTTCATGGGATCTTCATTGGATTTTCATTGTACTATTTTTCCACTGGGTTGTCATTGTATTGCGCAGCATCTTCATAATGTTGTCATTGCATTCAGTCCTCAATGCAATGACTTCATGTAAAATAATGCTTACTGAGGCTGAATATGAGGTGCAGCCAGCAGTAACAAATAAGAAGGCATATGAAAAGGCATGGTCTTACTTCATTTTATTTATCACGAAAGAAGCAAGGATAGGCTCTTCTTGATGTACAGAACACTGGCTCCTGGAAACTGAGCAGGTGTATCCTGAAAACATATGAGTAAATGAAACAATGTGCAGCTTTAGCAAATTAAATTAGCAGGCAATAGTGATTATTTAAACCACAAAACTAAGAAATAAATATCTACTAGAAGCTTTCATGTTTAATCCATGTACTACTGATGTTCTGCATAAGGAGCTATAATAACAGTATAAGGAGTCATGGTAAATGTGGCAAGAGCTTTGTACAAGCTGCTAGACAAAAAGTATACAAGTGAGCTTCTATGCAGATTAAACTAGTTTCATGCTCGAATTATCTGCCCAAAAAATCCTGTAATATTTTGGTTTTATCCTTGATTAAGTGTTATTACAAACAGCATTATGCTTTAAATTATCTGATGGTCACTATGGCAATGCAAAGCTTGAACATAGCAAGTGAAAACATTGCATATGGAATTTACTACTTCCTGTCACCCTTTAATTGATTTAAGAGAAAACATTCATCTTTAATGTAGGTGCAGCCTGCTGCTTACACATGACAGCAGTGGTGGTCAGACATGCAGCAAATGAACTAAATCAGCTCCATGCTCAACGTGACTGTCACACGAATGTGATGGGGCTCTTCCTCTCTGTGCATTCACTAAGTTCCTGCTAGAGTGAACCTTTCATGCAACATATACATTTGACACTTTATAATAACAATAAGCGCTAGGTTAACCCAAGAAGTCTTGAAAAATAGTGCAGGTTTTTCTTAGTAAAGAAACAAAGCTATAAGATAGCCAGCACATAGCAAATCGCCGAGCATATATTAAAATGTGCCATCAGAAATAGCTGGTGCAGAAGTCGACCTAGGAATACATGGGTGCTATCTGGCCAGCTATGATCTTGAAGCAGCACACTTACATCTGACACGTACGCTTAGAAAGGGCATACACAAGCGCCAGACTGCAACTACTGCTTTATTGCTCAAAGACCCATCTTTTATAGTGTCTCTTGTGAAGCGTACATGCCCTGATGGCAGTGAGGTGTGACAAGAGCCAGGATAAAATGCACAAAAAACACAAATAAAGATGAAATTTTTGGATTTCCACTATGAATAACCAAAGTCCAAGATAGCAGCATGCTTCTTTTGAGAATGATACTGAGGGGCAACTGATACACCTATCTTTCCATTTGTCAATTTCTATTGCTTCAAGAATTTCCCGTTTGCTGTTTGTGTTCTCTGTGCACAACTTCCGTATCTTTCATTATGGGTTTGCAGCCACAATCCTTGCAATGAAACGCTCAGTGATCTGAATCTTTAGCCATGTAGTGATAATTGTGCTCAGTTAGCCTCGCACTCAAGGACCTGCCCGTCTGCCCAATGTATACCTTGTTACAGGACAGAGGGAGCTTATAAACCACTCTCTCTGAACAATTCACACAGGGCTTTCAGTGGTTGATTGCACAGGCACTTGTTCCTTTTTTCGCGCCATTCCCCTTTTTGCACAGGCTCGACAATCACAGAGGTGCGCAAAACATCACATCAATGCCAGCCCTGTGACCTATCTTTAGCAGATTTGGGAAATTGTGAGTACATAAGGCATGACCAGCTTGTAATGCCCTGTGACTGTGCGTGGATCCGCTCGCCTTTTCTGTCTTCTTATGTAAGCATTCTGCAACTGATCAAGAGCTTCGATGAATACCCAGAGCTCCTGAGGCAGGTTACCTGGTTTGTTAAGCTTGTTTCACATTTGTGATGGCATGTTTTTTGCAGTGTGTTAAGAAAGCAAGAGTGGACAGTCACCCTTTTCACAAGCTTTGAATGGGCCGAGTGGTAGGGAAGGACAGCTTTGTTGCTCCTTGGCTCATAAGACCAACAGATTTGATCAGAGGATACATATGCACCAAGGTCTAAAAACCTAATAAAACCGCTGATAGGTAGCTTATGTGTTAGTAACAATGACGTGAGGCATTTATAAAACACTGCATTGGTGTGTATGTTGGTATTATGAACCAAGGAGCAACAAATCTGTCCTTCCCTACCAATCGGCACATTCAAAGCTTGTGAAGAGGGCGATTGTCCGCTCTTGCTTTCTTAACGCACTGCAAAAATCATGCCATCACAAATGTGAAACCAGCTTCACAAACAAGGTAACCCGCCTCAGGAGCCCTAGGTATCCATCGAAGCTCTTGATACGTTTCAGGTTACTAAACACAAAAAAGTGAGCGGATCCACTGCAGTCACAAGGACTGTCAAGACAACGCAGTCATACCTTATGTACACACAATTTCCCACAATCTGCAAAAGATAGGTCAAAGGGCAGGCGTTGATGTAGTGTTTACCACACCTGTGCAGTTGTCGATCCTGTGCAAAAAGGTGAACGGCACAAAAAAAAGAACAAGTCCCTGTGCAATCAACCATCGAAAGCCCTATGTCACTTGTGCAGACGGAGTGGTTTATAGGATCCTTCTGTCCTGTAACAAGGCATACACTGGGCAGACATGCAGGTGCTTGAATATACAAGGCCAAATGAGCACATTTATCCCTGCACGGCTAAAGATACAAGTCATTTAGCCTATCATTGCAAGGATTGGGGCTGCAAACATGTCCTGAAAGATACGGAAGTTTTGCGCAGGGAACATAACAAACAAAGCAACAGAAACTGACAAATGGAAAGATAGGTCTATCGGTTGCACCTTGGTATCATTCTCTGAAAAAGCGTGCCGCTATTTAGACTTTGATTATTCAGGGTGGGAATCCAAAAATGTCACCTCTATTTGTGTTTTTTTTTTGTGTTTTACTCTCGCTCTTGTCACACCTCACTGCCATCAGAGCACGTGTGCTTCTCAAGTGGCACTACAAAAGACGGGTCGTCTTTAAGCAATATTGTAAAATGTGCAGTCCAGCGCCTGTGTATGTCCTTTCTATGTGTACGCGTATGTGTCAGATGTAAGTGTGCTGCTTCAATATCATGGCTCACCGACTAGCCCATCAGTATCTTTTAAGCAGCTGTGATCAATCTATAGCTCAACCAATCATTTCTTTTATCAGGCCTCTAAAATTTGTGCATAACTTTGTGGCCATAATGTAAATAATGAAAGAAGGGAACTATTTGTTTTTCTACACTAAATATTAGGAACACTTACTATACTTTATCCAGTTGCTAACAGTACAGTTTGTACAAATAGCCTTTCTTTAACTTATATGCATGTTCTGATTTCATTATTTAAGACTACATGACTATTAAAATAGCGTACACACCTACCGGTCTCCACGCATACAGTGTTGAGGGCCTCCTCTTGAACCGTCTCGCCACGTAGGCAGCTCTTCCCCCAAGCAGCGGCTTGCTGTGGAGCCCACCATCAGTAAAGACGTGGTGCAAAAGTGCCCTGACGAATTTTCCACGGCCACTGGTACAGTCACAGGCCTGGCTCAGCTGATCGAGGATGTTCTTATCAATCAGCGTCCGGCCACCAATGTCAACCTGTACACAGAAAATTAAGCGACACTTTAAAAGCTCACTTTTTATCACACAGAGCATAAAGGTGAACAATTTATCATCAAAAGGACAAGCCATAAATGACAGCAGAAGAAAAACAAATGTCTTGCAGCACCGTTGCATGGTTTGCATTGCAGAGGCATTTCTTTGACAGTTGCTTGCAGTTACTGACACTGACTGCAGCACATGTGCACGTGTGCGAACAAATATAAGTTGTTCAGAGGTGGACTTAGTAGGTGCCGGCTGGTTGCCCACAGATATACAAGCTGTCGTCAGTGAGCGTGATCTCGTACACGATCATTGTTAATTATTGCTAAATAGCATACAGCACCAGCAACTTTCCTGCAACGGCTTGCTACCTGCCACCATGCTGCTCAGATATCAATTTTAGTCATAGTCACACATCGCAAGATCAACTGCAAATCTTTAAGTGATCCATACAGATCCCTTTCGCTATGTCAAGTGATTCCAGGGGCCAGAAGTTGGGAAACACTGATTTAATCTTGCTTTGTTCACGGAATCATTTCAAATGCACTATATTGCCAAAAAAGACAGCAAAAGAAAGAAGGGAGAACAACTGGCAGCACACAATAAGCGTACCTGTGTGCAAGCAATTACTGGTTCTTCTGGCTTGCTCTCGATGTTGAGGATTTTTCGTAGCCTCTTCACTCTCTTGCCAGCTTCTGCATAATGAGAAAGCAATACAACCGCTGAATAAAAGTAATATGTACTTCAACCATTTCAGCGATAAAGCACCAAATGCTACTTCCTTATGCAGCAAAATATCTCGCACTTAATAATGAATTTTGCGACCCTTCGGTTTTTGTGCATCAGTCACTGAAGCGTGACTTGGCGAGCCTGGCATTTAACATGAGTCGGATGCATGACACTTCGTGATAGTCGAGTGAAGCCGAGAAGCCTTCCATTAAAGTGTTGCAGGTCTTCACACATGCTGCACAGATAGTTTTGAATTCAAGAATAGGCATGTTTATCCACAAAATTATTAAAATTAATGGGTATTTCTTTCAAGCAGCAAAAGGGAACAAATCAGTATGATCAATACATCTAAGTTTTTTTAAATATGCTTCAGTATTCAATATTCCTCATAAATTCTAGTACGGACTGAATACTACCAGACCCATACACTGCTGCAGTGTGCTTTTTTGTCCCGAGTCATGGAGTTCCATACATAAACTGGCTAAAGGGCCTCGACACCTATACTTCCATAAATATTACAGGGCGTGTACACAGGAACGTTTGATGTGGAAGGGCATGTTCAATTGGTTCTTGTTATGTTAGCACTGTTTATTCGGTGTGGCAAAGTACATTCGCACATGCAGGGAAGGGCCTTAAAGATCCTTTTTTATATTCACAGAAACCATTAAACAGATGGTGTAAGATTGTTGCCTGCTGTTGATGTGTCACGCAAGTTTGCACTAGTATCAGACACAATGTGCCCTGCACTCTTCTCCAGATGCTGTGGATGCCACTATTTAAAGTATTTTATAAATGCAGTATTACACATCAGCTACACAGTGAAATGCCATCAATAACAAAAAATGTATATAAGTGCTTGATGCTTATGTAACCAAGTGTTTCTTGCTACCAGCTACTGTGTTAGCAATGTATTTTATTTATGTGACTGAATGAATTAGTTGAATATTTTTATTGTTCACTGCATATGTTTTAGGTATACTGAAATAGCAAGAACCGAATTCTTTTACCAACAGTTTTTCACAGGGCGGTTAAGAGAAAAACATTTCAAAAGAAAGTGTCTGATATTACATCTTTATGACAAGGCACTTTTCTGTGCGAACATAAAAGTAGGAATTTGGGTCAGTCCTCTGAAGGGAAAAATAACCCAGATTTGGTCTAAAGGTTGCATCTTTTCTCTCGTATTCAGAGGCTTGCATGCTTTAATAACCTTTTTTCTTTCTTTTTAGCAAGAAGGCATATATTTATAGTAACGCCGGATTAACAAGTCTTAATACACTACAGGTTTGAGTAAAATCTTGTTCTTTAAGATATCCAGAGCACACAAATAATTTCACAGAAATGATTTTGCAACATGAAAAAGATACCCAGGGCTGAGAGAGAAACTGGTGGCGTCAATCACATGCGCTTTAGGCATTTTTTTTCTACTTTTTTACAACACGGTAGCATTCGATTCGCGAACGATCAACCAGCCTGTTTTATAGGACGATCCGCGTTTATTAGACATGACACGATATCGGCCACGACATTTCTGCATGATTATTTGATGACAATACAAGGAAAAGACGGTCCGCCAATTCGATTTTCATATAAACGGCTGTGCATGGGTCCTGCTGCAACGGTAATACTTAAAACAGGGTCAAGCAAGTTAAACATTCAAATTCTGTGATTTTACTATCCAAAGCCACGATCTCACTACAAGGTACGCCGCAGTGTATTACAATTAAATTTGACCACGACCCCGATCTTTAACAAGCACCCATATCCAAGCACGAGCGTTTTTTGCATTTCGCCCCATCGAAATCCGGCTGCCGCAGCCGGAGTTGCACCTGCGGCCTCAAGGCCAGTGGTGCAACACTAAGCTACCGCAAAGGGTGGGGACGAGCATGACAACACAGGAACAGGCGCCCTTGTTTTAAGTGGTTTCGTGCATTTCAGTTCGCGATAAACTTGGCTACCGTGTAGTACAGACGAATAGGCCAGGCTGCTAAGTACACAGCTTAAACAGACATGACCCCACCTTGGCGCTTGATGGACCGAATGAGCATGCAACACGCTACACACGCACACGGGACCGGCCCGGCACGAAATGTTTTGAAACACCGACGCCGTGCACCACGCGTGAATCAGACATACAGCTCGGAGTGGTTGACTCACACAGCACGAGCGCCACAGGCGCAAGTCTGCCCGACGTACACCCAGAGACAAAAAAAGCGCCCCGCGACTTCTACGACACCAGTCAGAACATTGCCGATCAGTTATACAGACAAGAAACGTGCTTACCGTCGGGTCAGCCGGCGCTCCATTCTTCATGCACGCTTCCACGCAGGCCAGTCGGTGGCATACCTCCGCGTCAGCCAGTGGACGGACGGGCACATTCAGCTTTTCGTCTCCCAACGCTCTTGGCAAAAATGTCTCTTGTCGCGCAACAGCAGATCACAACGCACACGCATGCTTACAGCTCACGACGCACACAACGCGCACACGGTGACCACGCAAAAAAGCGAAATGGCGACGAAAACAAATGCCAAACAACCAAACACGCAAAAAAAGAAACAAATTTCAATGTTGCTTGTTAACTTTTGTACATTTCGCTAAGTTTGGTAAAAAACTTTCAAAAATATTTCGTTCGGGAAGAACTCCTATAATTTTTTTGCAAAGCTGTCATTTATACACAAAGTGTAATAAAATAAATTATGTTGCTGCGCAAATCGCAATTATCTGCGTTGAAACAATGATTCAGTATTGATGGCAATGTTGAAGCATAGCCTCCGAGATTTCCTCCGTGACGACACATCGTCTCGATCTCGAAGGCAACAAATCCATCAAGTTATCAAAGCGAGTAGTCGAAAATGGTGGCGATTCACCACTGGTTTGGCTCATTCCCTAAGTGCTCGTTGTTGCAGCCGCGCGAATGCAGTGGTAAAGCTGTGCTGCTTAACCAATGCGCTGAAGGTTACCTTACGCGGCAACGATGGCGCGAGAAGAAGTGAACGGCATCAATCGACAAATGTTTTCTTCTGACGACGGGCAGGTCGCGCTTGCTGATGCGAACATGAGTCTGTATGAGTCGCGTCTCGGTCGCTACATATAGATGTAAAACCTGAATAAATCAAGCAGACTAAGGGACTATTTGTCTCCGCCCTGTTTCAAAGGTTTTTGGTGCCGATCATCATCATCATCATCAACGTAGTTGGTCGCGTGACCTCTGCCAATCGGCGTGTGGGCGCGCTTACACTGAATTTTGTTGCATATTTTGCCGTAATGTAATAGTGTAAATTTACGTGAGGTCGCCTTTCCGCAGGCTCTGTATTGTTGTGGTAGCTTGTGATGCCACGTAGTATAAATTTTGGTAAGGTCCAGTAGGATCCGTACATCGACGTACCGATAGGCTCGAAACAAAAGTTCAAGAACCGGTTACCTCTCAGTATTCTGGATGCTTCTGCATGCATTGAGGAAGACATGAAGCTACGCCGACGACAAAGGCGCTCTTTGTCCAGCCAGTTTCGATTTCAAGGAGCCTGCCAAGGGGAACTAATTGTTCGCGAAGCTCCCACATGAAATCCACTATTCAAAATTTGATCATTGGGATAGGTAGTGTCGAGCACGGGCACCAAAGTACTCATTTGCTGTAGCCACCTATTGCTGATAATTAGAAAGTTAATTAGCTTAACTTTGCTAATTACGTACGTAAGTGCGGCTATTGCTCTGTATCTAGAGGCCGCCAATCTGTGCAGTCCTATGGTAAACATAACATTACCGTGATTTATATTTTGCAAGTTTAAAAATTTGGTGCAGCGAAAAAGAAAAAGTGCCCTGTACATTGCCCAGTGGGATGAACCTCTTCTTTCCTTGGTAGTACAATGTTCAAGCTTTACACTGAATCACCTACACTCAATCTTTTTCAGGTCTTCCATTGCAGTTATAGCGCACATTGCAATATCCACAATGATTAAAATAAGTTGAACCTATCCGGAGATTGTGCATTTGGCGCTGCAGCGGCTCAATACAGCATTATTTTGCATTAATAACGCATTAGTGCATTATTTTGCAGTGGCCTTTATTCTGCACTTGAACGTACAACTGCCTGTGCAACAAATTTTTTAATAATGATTGGTTGAAGCTCTGGCCAGCTTAATAACGCCATTTCATGTTGTAGCCTAAACTAAGGAACCTAAACTTTTGTTTATTGTTTCGTGTAAATTGTATGTCGCCTGTTTAACTCGGTCCAGTTGTTGGCATTACACAATAGAAATTGAACAATATTTCATCAATAAAAAAATTATTGTGTAGTTGTCAATAAAAATTTTCTTGAACTATCATGGTGCTGGCTCAATGAATGTTGTAATTTTGTGGAGTTTCTATGGAATCAATGATAGTACAACAGATCAACAATGGAAATTCAACAACCATTTTTGTAAGGGTGCCGCGCCGAACGCTGCTTGCTCGACGCTCACCGCGTCCAATGCGGGGCGCGTAGTCGCTGCCCTGTAGCCCATTGTCTTACACCCCTTGGCGGGTCGACGGGAACGCTGTCGCGTTCCACTCTTGAAGGCGAAGAAGTAATGCATGAGTTGTTTCTTCGTCTAGCCGAACCAAATATAGCCAAGCAACAGCAGTTCACCAGGCTAAACAGTGGTTCAACAACTAAAATAAAGGCTAGTATGCTTCGCATCCTGGGCTTAACCTTACCTAAGCCACAGCCATTTTTTACGATGTCTTCGTTCGCTAAAATAAAATAAAGAGCTTATTTAATAGACAACATATTTTCCACAGGTACTGCTACAGTGCCAGGCCGAAGAAGCTCTGACCAGCCCATTGCAAGTTTTTCATGCACGGATCCACACTTTGCAGGGGTAACTCATGTGAATAACAAAAGCATAACCTCAAGAACAGTAAATAAGAACCCAGTTAGGATATCGTACCTGCCATGATGGAACAAGGATCTTACAAAAGCTGGCTATAAATGACTTCCACAACATTTACCTTGATTTGAATCCGATAACACGTTTGCTCAAGACGAGTAGTTCATAGTGTAATATGTAAGTTTGAATTTCTTCACAGCAACGCTCGGCTGTAGTCCGAAGACTTAATCAACACTGCAGTTTAGATTCTACCAGCACCGCTTGCTTATTGAACGGCTTCTGAAAATTAGGCCATTCTTGAGCATTAACTTTAAGCGGCGCTAACTTGAAGTAAAACGAATTGAGGCTTACAGCTGTTTGCAGCTTGCGGGAAGGAATGTACCAATATTTATTCCCTTTTCTGCGCTGCACGTTGAACTCACTTGAGGAAGTATCGGTGGAGGAACAGACATGACGAATCTCTTTGGCTAGCTGACACAGGCTGCTCGGCCCAAATGTTTTATTGAAATATGCCTTTTGGACCGTAGGGCTCCAGCCAGAAAGAAGCGTCATTCATTAGTTGTGTTGAAGATATCCTTATTCCCCTCCCCGGTGGAGGTCAAACATCAAGTGAATTCATGTGAGGCTTGTGGTATCCTCCGAATGAGGTGGGTATGCGAGGTTTTCTTTTACGTAGTGACGAAGCGAACAGTTCTCAACAACGCAGAATCGAGACGTGGTGAGGCGCAAAGTAGTCGAATTTTCATTTTCAAGGCAGCCTCAGCTGCGCTGTACTGCCTCAAGTATACTTTAGGCATTGCAATTGGCGCTGTAAAAAACAGTATCGTGGTTTCAATTCCAAGCTGTAATCAGCAACAGATCGGTTCAGAGAACAATACGTGCCTCGCCATAAAGACACTTGGTTGTTGCTGCTGCGTGAGGGGTATGCCACATTATCTATAGAGGTTACTGAGAACCGCCATGAAAGCCAAAATGATAGAATATACATAGCGGCAATTGATTGGCTCTCGATCTTCATAACAAAATTTTTCTTTCAGCTAATTGCTGTTATGGTATAAGTGAAGCATGTACATACTCTACACGACGCGCCATCGGGTTACGAGCCAAGGGCAGTGCGTTTTCTGTGTGCCAGATTCATATAAAAGTAGAAGTATAGTTGCAAACCTTTTCATACGAAACGCGCCCCACTCTTCCCTTTACGAATTAATAAAGTGTCTATATTTGACAATAACACTTCACCAGAGGAAAAAGATTGATGATAAAAGCTTCGCTTGGCAGCCTCCTTACACGGATTCATAATGTTTACACCATAAACCAAGATTTTCCTTCTTTGTAAAATTCAATGTATCTCACAGCTAAATACTTAACGAAATTTAAGTGTTTAACGGAGGATCGCAGAAACTTCACGTGTTGAATGTGCAGCCATTCTATTTACGGAAACTTTATGGACAGACAAGGCGCATATATGCATTGCAAAACCATTAGCCCATTTCAACACTACATAGCTTGCGATATCCAAGCCACAAGGCTTCTCGGCTCACGCGGTTTTGAAGAAACTGCGGTTCACTCATGATAGCAGAAAGAAGCCGATATATCATTCAATAAGTATGGCTCGAGCCACCACTATCCCAAGCCTCCACCAAGGGAACAAGCAGCTGCAACAGCCGATCGAGCCGCAGAGAGCGCCGTCCTGGCCGTGACGTCACTAGCGAGAGGGCACTACGCCAACTTCTCGCCACTAATATGCAGCTGATTTGAAATTCTTTCGGCAAATGGCACGCGTCCCCTTCGTTCGCGTGTCCTCATCTTTGGGGAAATAAAAGACTTGCACATTTTTCCCAGTACCGAAATGGCCGTTACATATCGGCACACAAAAATTGTTCGGCATCGTGCGTGCCGTCAGACGTGACGATGCGAACAGATGTTCACGGTAGACGCCACGCACGCAGCACAAGCGCAGCATAACACACAAGATAGACACCGCATTTCCAGCGGGAGCCACAAACCCTAACAGGCAAGCGAAGTGAAAATATTGCTACGATCCGCTGTCAGTGAAGAAGATGACGAGAGGGAAGGCGACGACTCACGGTGATGTTTGAGTGGTTCGGTCGCCATATCGAGTGACATCCGAAGCGTCCTTCTGTATACAACCTGTGAATATGGTCGCAACCTAGTAGCAGACGAGAGAGCCGGTGTAGAGGACGTATGAAAGCACTTTAGCGGAACAGTCAATGCGACGTCATTGTCGTCTCTGTTTTTCTACCCGCGCTCAACTTCAGTGTCGTTTTCATCGCCTGGCACATACCCTCTGCGTCCATATAGGATAAGGTGGGACTGAAATCAACCACAGGGGCAGGCTTAGCCATGGTGGACGAGGCGTGCTGCACTAAGAGAAGTCTTGTATTTGGGTACATTCATCGAAGTAAGCAATAGCCATGCCTTTAACGATTTATAGACGTTCCCTGCTAAAATTTGTCAGTAGGAGTTCAGCATGTCTGTCGAGTACATTAATTACAGCCGTGGCGATGGAAACGCCTTGACTCAGTACCAGTGCGTTCATGTGTTCTCGGACGTCGGTCCCGATGGGCAAGTTGTCGCAGATTACAGGCACGAGGGAAGAACGTCGCGGCGGAAGCGCGACGTCGTCACCGGCGATACGTAAGCGGAGTCGCTGGTGTTCCGCTGGGTTGACGTCGTCGGCGCTCGTAGAAAATGTAGCGACGAGGTCGCGGACATTATTCACTGCACCGTACGACTCAAGAAATCGATCCCCAATATATATTTCTTACAACGCTCAAAAAGAATGACGAGGGTGGCGACGAAGGCTGAACCGGCGATTACTATTCTGGCTGTGCATTTTCTAATCGGCATCTTCAAATGGCCGCCGGCAGTTCTAATGTTGGGCCCGGTCTACAGCATCTTCACTTTCCTCAGCCTGTCGGTCAGCTTTAGATTTATTATTGAAAAATGCGAACCAGTATCTATGAGAGTGGCCACTTGGTGGCCGTCAATGCGAATGACCCGGTCGGCGCTGACGGCGTCGATTACAGTAGATGTGGGTGCAGTTGTCGATCATTGCTCATGGGGGCTCTTGGACAGCTAAACGGTTTACTACCTCATCCCCGGAGATCACTACCTCAAGTATTTCCTATGCAGGCCCTTGAGGCGTCAGGAAAAGCGTGACGGCTTGGTTTGGTGCAAAAAGCCGGAGATGGGGAACGCGATTGAGGTGTCGCTGAATCTTTCGGCATGAAGTTTGTAGAATTGCCGTCGTAGCTATGTGGAGCATCAAATAGAGGGTAAATGCAGTTGGGAAATCTTGAATAGCCAGCTGCACGGTAGTGGCACGCGCGGTTAACATGTCCTTCTTCGCCGCAGTGAAAGCTGTTGCGGTTGGCATGTACCCCCTCCCCCCCGGTCAAGAAGGATGCTCAACCACCATGCCTCATTACAACAAAGGGTGGATGCCTGATTTGCTGTGGCTGCCTCGAGTGGTCATCGGTCTGGCATGTGCACCACAGTACTTATAGGCCCCTTCGTCATGTGTGTATGGCTAAGCGAAACGAAGAACGGAATCCTAATTTGTTATCGTTGTCTCGAGCGGATACCGGTCTGGTGGATGCCCCGCAGTATTCACAGGCCCCTTTGTGTGTGTGCGTGAAAACTCTTTGCACGAGCCAGATAGGAAAGCTGAGTTGCCGCCAGCAGAAGCATGCTCGTGAAGACGTCAACAGGGAGAGTGGATCAGCCGACCATCCACAACCCGACGTCCTTTCTGCGAACCAACGACGCGCGGAAGAGAAGGGATCAGCTGACTGCGATCCCCAGGTCCCGCGGGTTACCACCAGCGGAGGCATGCTCGGGATACCAATTGTCCTGGGAAAGTGGGTGCCGCCGCCAAGCACCGTGGGACTCAGTGCATGTCACGTGACGATGACGCGAGCAGGATCCCGCTGACGAGTTTAGTGGGGCTATTTCAAGGGCCCCACAAGTACTTTTTTACTTCATTTTATTCTTTTACATCCTTCACCAATGATTGAATAAAGAGCGCAAGTTACGCACTAGAACTCGTTTCGTCCCTGCCTGGTCGCTATGGTCTACCAGACGTCTGCAGCCCGCCCACAACGCTGCGCTACCCAATAGTAACGCCGGCCGAAGTTTAAGAAGCAGCCGTCGCAACAACTGGTCGGCAGACGTGGGGTACGCTACCTTGGAGAACCCAACTGGTAAGCATCGGAGGAATACGCTGCCCTGGAGACCCGTACTTTGGACGACATCTAAGAAATCGTCTCCTCTTCGTCCTGGTGACAACGTTCGGAAGGAAGGTGTCAGGGTTCACGACCACATATGGTGAGTGCACATCTTTTATTCACTAAGATATCACTTGGCTTTGCGTATTTTTTGGGAAGTACAGAGCAGGGATTTTCTTTAACCATTGACGGAAGTTCTGAGTGCGTCGGGGTTGTTACAGAGTGAAGAGTTAGCAGCACTGAGGGCAGTAATGAACTTGAAGGCACTAAAAAAGCTGGGATTGTTGAGCTTGGCCATGGAGTTGGGCCTACAAATTGCCGAATCAAAGAGAAAGCCGCAGATCATTGAGGCGATCGAAGCAACAGGGGCCGACGACGATGATCTGAACCAATGCCGAGAGAGCATTGTGCATAAGGAGGAAGATCGTAAGCGCCTAGAAGAAGAAGAAGAGCGTAAGCGCCTAGAAGAAAAAGAAGAGCGTAGGCGCATAGAAGAAAAGGAAGAGCGTAAGCGCCTACAAGAAAAAGAAGAGCGTAGGCGTCTAGAAGAAAAAGAACAACACGAGCGTGCAGCACGTGCCGCCAAAGAAGAGCGCGACCTCGAAATGAGGCGCCTAGATATTGAGTTTCTGAGGGCTCAAAATACTGGAAGAGGCACGAGAAAGCGAGCGCAGAATGACAGGTCTAATGGCACCCTACGTAGTAGGCGGGGACATAGGTCTTTTTCTGGTGTGATTTGAGCGCACCTGTGAGAAGGCGAAATTCGCGAGAAACACGTGGCCGCAATGCCTGGTTACGTTACTGCCACGTCAGGTAGCTGATATCATTGCCCGCAGGGGGAAAGAAGAAGCAGAGGACTTCGATGAAGTGAAAGCAAGTCTACTTAAAAAGTATAGATTATCAGCAGAAGCATTAAGTGAAAATTAAGTGAAGTAGAGTAGACCAAAAGTGAGTCATACTCAGATTGTGCAAACACCTTGGAGGTAAACGTGAAAGAATGGCTGAGAGAAGAAAGTGCACTCGGCGATGCCGAAAAGACAATGCAGTGCGTTGCACTAAAACAGTTGTACTGCCGGCTGCCAGAAAACATCGAGTGTTGCGTTGAGGATAGGCCAGACGTGGACACTATCACGAAAGCGGCCGATATTGCTGAGGAGTACATAACGCGCCATGCATTGTAAGGCAATGAAGCTCCTAAGAAGGAGATGAATAAATACAGACCGTACGAGCCAAAGCGATGGCCAAGGTCGAGTCAGTATAGATCAAAAGAAAATCAGATACGGTAAAAAATAGGGATGAGGACAGCGAGAGAAAGGAGGAGTCAGCCGAACGGAGGGCACAAAGGCAAAAGAAAAAAGCTTTCGAGGCAAAAATCGATAGTTTGCTACAACTGCCAGCAAACGGGGCATATCTCCGTGAGTTGCAGTCCCAAACTAGTGTTGATGTCTCTAAGTAGTAACGTGGAAAATCTGAACTTGCTGGAACCGTACATTCGAGACCTCGTCGTAAACGGCAAACCATGTCGGGTGCTTCGCGACTCGGCTGCCACAATGGACGTGCTGCGCGTATCGTACGTAGAGGAAGGACAGTTCACGGGAGAATGTGCTTCAATAACGCAAGCCGTAGAGGCCTCCAGAGTTTGTCTCCCTGTGCCAAAGATTCGCATCGAAGGCCCTTTTGTAGTACCGGACTTGATGCCGCCATCTTGGCATATATCCCGGCGCTGTATCCGTATTTGTTTTCTAAAATCCGCTGCTACGCAAGGAAATCTAGTTTAGTGAGGGAATAGTGCCAGCCGTAATTCATTCCAAGGCAACGAAGCTAGCCGCCAAGGCAGTGTACGAATGTCCAGTGGTGGAGGAAACAGTTCTGACGGAGAATTCGTGAACCAGCACCAAACAGGACAGCCCTATAGGGGATGTTGCGGAAAGTACACGAGCTAGTGAGGTCAGGAAAGCACCGGAACTGAAATGTCTCGAGAGACAGGATGCAGAAGAAAGTTATTGAATGTGAGCCCTGCCACGTTGATTGCGAAAAAGGAAAAAGATTCCACCCTGCGTAACCTAAGGCCAGACGCGAAAGAAGGTGTGGCCAAACAGAACGTAAAGTTTCTCAAGAGGGCAGGCGTCGTCTTTAGGAAGTACACCAGTCGAAATGGAGTGCAATTTGATCAACTCGTGGTGCAGCATTCCTATCGTGAGCAGTGCCTGCACCCGGTCCACGGGCCCTTTTGGACAGGGCATCGGGGCATTCGAAAAACAAAGAACCGCTTACTGGAGGGATGGTACGGGCCTAGCTGCTTTCGAGAAGTAGAAGCATTCGTAAAAATCTGCGACACATGTCACCGCATTGGTAAACCTTGACATAAGGCTAAAGCACCAATGAGAGTTGTTCCCATTATCACGGAGCTGTTTCGCAGGCTCATAATAGACGCATTGGGACCACTTCCTGCAACGCACTCTGGATATCAGCATATTCTCATTGTACTACGCCCCGCGACGATTTCCCAGAGGCGGTGCCCATCAAAAAACTAAGCTCGGTGGAGATCATCAACGCGTTTTTGTCTAACTTAGCGCGAGTAGAGTTTCCCGCACAAATCCAGTAAGATCAAGCCCACTGACCTCGACGTTTCTGGAAACGTGTGGTATTAAAATTATTCATAGCTCAGTGTACCACCTGCAGTCAAACCAAAATCCACTCAGTCATGAAACGGCGTTTGAGAGCCCTTTGTTATGAGAACAAAGCCGATTGGCAGGTTTGCTTGCCTGCAGCAATGTTCGCGCTTCGAAGTGCACCGCTCGGGTCAACATGGTTTTCACCTTCAGAGCTTGTTTACGGTCGCTGTCTTCGGTCCCGTCTTCGCAGGGTTCGAGAAGCCTGGGAAGGCTGGGCGGATGACCCTTCGGTTGTGGCATGCATGCTAGAGCTGTTAGACACACTGTACACTTCTCAAGAATTAGCAGGGCAGGAAATGTGTAAGGTACAAAGCAATGCTAAGCATTACTATGACAGGACGGCTCGAACGCGACGATTTGAAGTTGAGGAAAAGTTAATAATCCTGAAACGCTCATTGAAAAACAAACTACAGGTTCAATGTGAAAGACCGGTTGACATAATTCAGAAATCATCTGAAACAAGCTACGTAATCACGGTACCGGCAAAACGAAAGACACCTCAAGTGTACTACAGCAATCTGCTTAAACCATACCGGCAGAGGGAGGCCATTGTGAACATGTCCCTTAACCAACCTGAGGAGATGCCTGTCGAATTTTCGGAGTCAACATCAGTAACGGGGGCAAAACACCTTCACGAGACAATTGATAAGCTAGTAGAGCAAGCGGAGTTGAATCCAAATCAAAGGGCTGAACTGAAGGAACTCGTGTTTCAATTTAAAAAGATATGTTCAAACACACCGGGCCGGACGACTGCGATCGTTCACGATATCGAGTTAACCTCATCGGAATCAGTTCGGTCGAAAGCTTATCGCATTTCACCTCGTCAACGTCAAGTCATGGCCGCTGAAATAAACAAGATGCTAGAGATAGGTGTAATCAAACTCGAAGAGATTGATTATAGCGCCTCTTATCTTCGGTGAGCTTCCAGGAAAGGAGCCTGACCCTGTATCGACAACCGCAGGTTCAACTTAATCACAAAGGACCAGGCCTACTCAATACCGCATATCGAGGAAAGGCTTGAAAGAGCTAGCAGTGGTAATTTCTTCTTCACGCTCAATTTAGTCAGAGGGTACGCGCAGGTTCTGTTGACCGAGAGGGTAAGCAGGCAGGCGGCGTTTATTTCACCGATGGGAACCTTTCGACCGAAAGTACTGAGCTTTGGATTGAAGAATGCTCCCTATTGTTTCTCTAGCCTTATGGACTATATGTTACGAGGAATGGAGGACATTGCACTTGCCTATCTTGATGACATAGCAATCTTTTCATAATGGGTGGACCATATGCAACACTTGCGAAACGTGTTGTGTCGTCTACGACAGGCCAACTTTACTGTCAAGGCTCCCCAATGCCAATTATTGCGCGCGGAGGTAGCTTATCTAGGTCACGTAATAGAGCAAGCCCATCATCGGCCTTCCGAGGTTGAACTGACCGCAATAGACAACTTCCCGCAACCACGCACAAAGCGGGACTTCCGGTCATTCCTTGGCTTGGTAGGGTGTTACCAAAGATATATCCCGCGCTCTTCCGAGATTGCAAGTTTTTAACAGATGCTCTCATAAAAACAGAACCGCAGACGGTCAAGTGGGATGACGCAAAAGAAAATGATGAAGAAAGCACTAACGAGTCAGCCAGGGTTGTACGCAACCGACTACTCTAAGCCATTCATTCTTTAGGCTGATGCCAGCGACCGGGGTAGAGGGGTGGTGTTTTGCGAAAAGAGAGATGAAAAGGAACACCCTGTCCTGTACGCCAGTAGAACGTTTTCAGTTCGCGAGGAATCATACATTGCGTCAGAAAAGGAATGCGCCTGCGTAGTATGGGCGGTGCAGAAGCTAGCTTGCTATATCGCTGGTTCAAGGTTCACCATAGAGACTGACCAATGTCCCCTCACATGGCTGCCGTCCATGTCTACGAAAGACGGTCGTCTTTTGTGCTGGAGCTTGGCTCTTCAACAATACACCTTCGATATTCACTAGAAGGGTAAGCTTAACGGCAATGCCGACGGTCTGAGTCGTTGTCTCTAGAATAACGAAAGCGTCATGCTCACTCGGGTTTCCATGGCATTTTTAGGTTGGCATGTTTTTTAATACGCCTTTTTTATTATCGCGAAATTGTAGTTGATTGTTAGCTGATTTTTGTAACCACATCTCAACGCTTTAAAAATGGCAATTTTTAGTGTTAAGGAGGAAGGACGCGCGACAGGGAAGGGAAAGCAGTAGCATTTTTTTTTCGTAAGGCCTGGTGTATCTTGAGGAAGGGTGGCCTTGTGCTCACCGCCTTGTGGTTGTGGGTGCGGCACTGTTCTAGGGTCATTGCTTGCCCAAACATGAGAGGAAAAGTTGCGACACCGGTTTTCAAGACCATTTCACTGGACCGGACCAGAAAGAAAAGGCACAGGAGCGCCACAGGGATTGATAACTACGCCCAGGAATCTACCAGCTACGAACCAAGGGTTCGCCAACCCTGTGGGAAATTCTTCTGCTGAAACGGCTATCCCACTACCAGTGGCTGCTGGTCCCTACGCATCGGGATCTTCCTCCCTCGCCGGAGATGTTGTTACAGTTGGCGTGTAATCCCCTGGCCAAAAATGATACTCAACCACCATGTCTTATGAAAAGGGAGGGTGGATTTCTAATTTGCTGTGGTTGTCTCGAGTTGTTACCGGTCTGGCAGGTTCACCACAGTACTAACAGGCCCCATTGTGTGTGTGCGTGAAAACCCTTTCCGCGAAACAGACAGGACCCCCGGGCTGCCACAAGCGGAGGCACGCTTGTGAAGACATCAACTGGGAGAATGCATCAGCCTCCCATCAACAACCAGACGCCCTTTCCGCGAACCAACGACAACGAAAGGGAAGGAATCAGCTGCCTACGATCCCCAGCACCCGCGGTTTGCCATCAGCGGAGGAAAGCTCTGGAAACCAATCGTCCTTGGAAAGTGGTGCCGCCGCCAAGCACTGTGGGACTCAGTGCATGTCACGTGACCTTGACGTGAGCAAAATAGCGCCTGCGATTTTAGTGGGCCCATTTGAAGGGCCCCGCAATGTACTTTTTGACTTCATTCTCTTCTTTTACACCTTTCACCAATGATTGAATGAACAGTGGAAGTTACGCAGTAGAACTCGTCTTGCCCCTGCCTCATCGCCATGGTCTACTTGACGCCTGCAGCCCGCCGACAACGCCACTCTACTCAATAGTAACGCCGGTCGAAGTTGAAGAACCAGGCGTCGGTGTAACTGGTCGGCAGCGGTTGGGTACGCTACCCTGGAGAACGCAACAAATCATAGCGGCTGGCGGTCAGCGGTGCGCCATGAATCGATCTCTTGAAGCGGGTAGCCGTTAGGTGTTTCGCCGTGAGACCGAGGCGCAGCGATCGGCTGTCGGCAATACGGCAGAGGAGGGGGCGGCGGTGACTGTCAAAAATAGGGCGTCGTGGGTGGCGGCGATGGCTGCGTCGTAGTAGTTGACATTGTCAGCAGCTTTGAAGTGGCTGGAGGTGGACGACAAACAGTTTCCGCGGTAATTAATCGTCGCGGCACCACCTGCCAGTCTGGTGACGAAAAGGCCTGTCGAACTACCTCCCGAATGATGCCAGCGGCTTAAGCCACCGCTGGTGCCATGGGAGGAATCCCTAGCTGCTGGATCTCCTCTCGCACAATCTCTCGGATGATTTCACGCGGAGACGTGCCGCAACTCTCAAGTAGAATTGAAGCATTCACCGGTGAGTTCTTTCGATAATATTGGCGGTACCGCTGCTGCAGTGCCTGTTCGATAGCGGTAGCCTCCTTGGTGAATTCAGCCACTGTCATCAGTGGATTCCTAATGAGTCCGGCAAACAGTTCCTCCTTCACTCCGCGCAAGAGATAGCGCAACGTCTTCGTCCATCTCGTGGTCTGTTCTGCGGAGAAGGCGGGCCATATCTTCTGCAAACAGGCCAAAGCTCTCATTTGGCTTCTGAATATGGGATTCGAGAAGGCGCTTTGCGTTGTCTCTTCCGTCGCTACTAGTGAATGTGTCTAGCAGCACAGCACGGAAGGCATTTCATGTGGTCAAACACCTCTCCCGGTTCACAAACCACGTCCGCGCACTGCCTTGAAGGACAATATAGACGTTAGCCAGCTTTTGCTGGGAGCCCCAGTCAATATTACAGGCGACACGCTCGAATCGGACCAGTCAGTCGTTGACGTCTTGAAAAGCGTCACTGTGAAAACTTTCTGGGATCTTAGGATTCCACCTGCGATAGAGTTACAGTGGCCATGGTGTATGTAGGTGGGCGCGTTACTGCGGGGTGCTGCACTCAAAGAAAAGGAGGACTAAAAGGGGTAGGGAGGTTAGCGCTTTTGGGGACGAACTGATTTGCCACAACCTTTAGTCTGTTTGGCGAATGACTGATATGAGATGAACGGCTACTCGCCATGCGCTTACTCGTTCGAGGACTAACAGTTGCCCTTTTCCGATGCTCCTTAAAGGAGTAACGTAAATTTTCTGATGTTCCGCAAAGGTGGAATTAATTATATTAGCCATTTATAGCGTAATAAAAATGTTACTGAGCTGAGAAAAATAACTCGTCCGAAAGCAGGGTTCGAACACAAGTCCTCTCGCTCACAATTCAGGTACTCTAACCACTAGAGCATGGTGGCCTTTTGTTTTGTCTTTACTGCCTCGCTTGACACAGATTTTACGAGCTCAGAAGAACAGAATAACAAGATTATAGTGCGACGGAACAGTATTTGCGATCATTCAGAGGCGAGCAGTGTGAAGACGACGACGATGATTAGAGGATAGCGCGGGTTGTTGCCTCTTGGCCATGTGCAGCGTATTTTCTTGTAAATATACTTGTATGTAGCTTTTCGACTGCGTTTTCCTACGTAACATATGTGGTGGAAGTGTACGTTCCCTGTACCTCGTCACGGGGCTTCGCTGTGGACGGTACATCGAGCCTTTTTCATGGCTCCGGGCGACAACTTGACTCCGCCGGCTCCGACACCTGCTGGCTCTTCAACCACCTACCTCACTCTCCCCGCTGCCCGTGATCCTGGCGTATTCTCGGGAAAAGATGGGGAAGACGTCCATGACTGGATGAGCCTGTACGAACACGTCAGCCGCAGTAACCCGTGGGACCCTACTATCATGCTCGCCAACGTAGTATTTTACCTCGGAGGCAAACGCCGAGTTTCGTTTCGCACGCACGAAGATGAGCTGACCAGTTGGGATTCGCTTAGGCAAAAGCTTCGAGACTTGTTCGGCAACCCCTACGGTCACCAACTTGCCGCGCACAAGGCGCTTTCAGGCCGTGTGTAGACGTCAACAGAGCCTAAGTCACGTACATTCAGGACGTCTTGCCTCTGTGCCGCAAAGTTGACGCACACATGAATGAGTCAGACAAGGTTTTCCACATCCTCAAAGGCATTGCCGATGACGCCTTGAACTTGCTCGTTTTCAACAACGTGGCGATGATGGATGCAGTTACAAAGGAGTGCCGTCGCCTAGAACTAGCTAAAAGCCGACGTATTGAGCAGCAGTTTGCCCGTCTGCCCAACACCCCCGTTACAGCTTCCTGTGCCGACGCTCCTCGTCCCAACAACACTGGCGATGTTACCTGGATCGTCCGGCGCGAGATCGAGGCCGCCTATCCGGCTGCCTTCGACTCCAGCCCCCACCAACGCACCTGCAGTCGCGGTTTCCCTGATCTAGGCAGTTGCCCGCCAAGAGTTCGAAAACATGGGTCTTCACACCATCTGCTCGGCCCATCGCCCTGATACCCGCCCGGCTTCTTCGATTCCGCCCCTTCCCGCATCTTCTTACCCATCACGTTTCCCCAAGCCAGCTGAATGGCCCACTGCTGACGACAAGCCCATTTGTTTTCACTGCCATCGAATCGGGCACATTTCTCGGCACTGTCGCAGTCGCTGGAGTTCCCCGACCCGGTCTACTTATACTGCCTACTCTTGCCGCCCAGGTGACCCTTCTCGTCCCTATGCCGCACGCTCCGATAATGCCGCCACTGATTTTCCTGCGCTGAACCACCCCTATTCTCGTTCGCCTTCGCCACAACAATGACAATCTCGCTTTCCCCAGCTTCGTCGCTCTTATTCGCCAACTCCCTTCAAACGCTGTTCCCAGCTTGAAAACTAGATGATGCAGCGCCTCGAGGTGGCGCTACATAGCTCCCTACGCCGCCAAATCCTCTACTGACGTTGCCCACTCATCTAAACCTTCTTGACGTGGAAGTCGATGGTGTCTGCGTCTGCTCTTATAGACACTGGAGCGCATTTGTCGGTAATGAGCGCTGACCTTCGTAACCGGCTCAAGAAAGTAATCACGCGCGCCACGATGCCTGTTGTCCACGTCGCCGATGGCGGAACAGCCCCTGTAATTGGTATGTCTGCCGCCCGCGTCTCCTTCGCCGATCGCTCAACTACCGTGCTATTCACAGGCATCGCCCACTGTCCCAACGACATCATCCTCGGCTTACACTTCCTCTCCGCACATTCTGCTCTCATCGATTGTTCCGCCAGTACTCTCCGCCTTGACCCGCCTGTTCTGGATCGCGCAGAACCACACCCAGCCGCCCCAGTTCCGTCGATTTCGTTCGCTTGCCACCTTCGGCACTGACTTACGTTGACTTAGTGTCATCCCCACAAGTCGCCGACGGTCCTGATAAGACGTCCTGCTTACACAAAAGATCACAGTACCTCATGCAGTTTTAGCTATTACGGCGAATTGCGTCTGCTTGCCAGTGGTCAATTTTCGCTTGATGACACAAGTGCTACCACGCGAGATGTCTCTGGCTGAGCTTTGCTCATTTGAGGATCACTCATTAGCATCTATTGCAGTAGACGATAATTCATGCGATCCTCTTCGACCATCGCAGTTGGCAACTTGTACTATCGCCGACTTACCGAAACTGATTGCGCCCGATATGCCGTCCGAGCACGCTCGTGAGCTCTACCGCGTTCTGTTTTCCTACCATGATATTTTTTGCTTTAACCATCGTCATTTGGCCCAAACTACAACTGTTAAATATCGCATTATTACCGGCGATGCCCCTCCTATTCATCGCCGCCCGTATAGAGTGTCACCGGCTGAGCGTCAAGGTATTCACGCAGAAGTTTGCAAAATACTTGCGAATAACGTTAGTGAACCGTGATGTAGTCCATGGGCGTCACCTGTGGTACTGGTCAAACAAGAAGGATGCCTCATGCACTTTTGCGTGGATATTCGGCACCTTAACAGGGTTACTAAAAGGGACGCGTATCCCCTACCTCGGATTGATGACGCCCTTGACGGCCTCCACGGTGCTCGCTATTTGTGCTGTATTCACCTTCGCTCCGGCTACTGGCAGATTGCCGTGAAGGATCTCAACCGCGAGAAGACTGCTTTTATAACACCAGACGGTCTTTATCAATTCAAACTGATGCCGTTCGGTCTATGCAACACTCCTGCCACTTTTGAACGCATCATGGACTTCCTTCTTCACAGTTTCAAATGGTCCACGTGCCTGGGCTGCTTCGACGACGTTATAGTATTCCCCCAACGTTCTCTACGCACCTGTAGCGCCTATCAGCAGTCCTGGACGTTTTTCGTAGAGCCGGTCTGCAACTCAACGCATCGAATTGCCGATTCGGTCGTCGCCAGTTTACCGTCCTTGGACATCTGGTTGAAGCGAACGGAGTGCAACCGGACGCAGGAAAGATCCGTGCTCTTACGCACTTCCCTGTTTCGAAGTGTGTCAAGGATGTGCGCAGCTTTATCGGCCTTTGTTCGTACTTCCGCTGTGTCGTGAAAAATTTCGCTACCATGGCACGACCACTAACCGAGCTATTGAAGAAAGACGCCCCTTTCCAGTGGGGCGATAACGAGGCCTTTGCATTCTCGCATCTAATCGACCTCACAACGCCTCCCGTTCTGGCTCATTCCGATCCTTCTACACGTAGGAAAGTCCGTACTGATGCCAGCGGTCACGGAATTGGCGCAGTGCTGGCACAACGCTAGCGCGGCAACGACCGTGTTATCGTTTAGGCCAGCATTCTCCTCTCACCTGCGGAGCGCATCTATTCGATCACTGAGCGCGAGTGCCTGGCCCTGGTTTGGGCGGTTGCGAAATTCCGCTTATACTTATATGGCCGACCCTTTTCCGTTGTCACAGACCATGACGCGCTTAGCTGGTTATGCTCACTGAAGGGTCCTACAAAAAGACTTGGTCGCTGAGCCTTACGCCTGCAGGAATTTTTTTATTCTGTCATCTACAAATCTACATCTACGCTGAATGCCTGTCTCGCTACACGGTCGACGAGCCTGCCGACGCCGGCAGTAGTGACGCCAACGGCATTTTCTCTGTGTCTGCCTTCGCGAACATCGTCGATGAGCAATACCGAGATATCGCTGTGAGCACTCATCGCGCGACGGCGCTCTACACCTATCGACGCATCCGTTCACCGATATGTCCTCCTATGTCCAATATGTCCTTTTGTACCGTAGGAACCTCCTCCCTGATAGCTCTGATCTTCTTGTCGTGCCAAAGGATCTACCACAGAGTGTGGTATTTGAGATGCATGACGCACCCACTGTTAGAACTTTTTGGGGTAACACGCACGTACGACCGCCTGGTACGATACGACCTCATGGCCTGGTATCGCTCGCTCCGTACGACGCTTTGTTGCTGCCTGTGATCCCAGCCAGCGTCGGAAAACACCTCAGGTGCTACCTGACGGTCATCTCCAGCCGATCACCGTCCCTGTGGAACAAGGATCGTCACTACAATAACCAAATTTCGCGCCACCAACCTGCACAAGTAGGGTTACACTAGGTGACATCGTCACGGCTTGGTTGTCGTATCCACTGCCGCTTGAAGCTATAGGCGTCCTTTTTATAGGCGCTGGCGTGGCGCTGGCGGGTTGGATTAATGATGTAGTCATGCCACCCAGTTGTGTGCTGCAGAGGTGGTGCTCGTGATACAGGAACGGTGATACCCGTTTATTGAAGATATCGCCACCGTCGATGCCCGTGCCCAGCTTGAGCGATGTAGCAACGGTGTGACGTAGGTGTTCTAACTGGTCCGTGCAAAACGCCGAAGAGCCGGTCGACAAAGCAAGGCATCCCGTCACAACCTGCACAAGTACGGATTCATTCACGATTCATTCTTCACGGCTTCGTTGCCGTGTCCAGTGATGCCGCGTCCTGTTGCCGTGTTGCGCTGTTGCCGTGTCCACTGGATTTGTCAACAACTCGAAGCAATGGCATGAGTTTGACGTAGTAGTTCTGCGGAAACCCACAAGGTGGAGAGAAGTAACTAATAAAGGGAAAATAAGACATCCACCTGTTCGTAGCAATTGCTAAACAGGAGACCCATACGGATTCCTCGAAAGAAGAGCCTCACATTTGAAGGGAAATTCATTCTGGTCCGGCACGCGAACCCGGGACCACCGCCTTTCCGCGGCAGCTGCTGTACCATCTGAGCTAACCAGGCGGCTAGCGGATGGCAGAGCGAAGTCGAATTTGTCAACAACTCGAAGCAAAGGCAAGAGTTTGACGTAGTAGTAGTTATGCGGAATCCCGCAGGGTGGATATAAGTAATTATTAAAGGGAAAAATCAGACATCCACCGGTTCGCAGCAATTGCCACAAAGGGTACCCTTACGGGTTCCTCGAAAGAAACACCTCACAATTGAAGGAAAATTTGTCCTGGTCTGGGGACTCGAACCCGGGACCACCGCCTTTCCGAGGCAGATTTGCTTGCTTGGTAGATTTGATGTCTGATTTTTCCCTTTATTACTTACTTTTCTCCACCTTGCAGGTTTCCACAGAAATACTACATCAAACTCTTGCCTTTGCTTCGAGTGACAAATTCAACGTCGCTCTGCCATCTGCTAGCCGCTCAGGTAGTGGAGCGGACTTGTGGAACAACCAAGACGTTTCGGAGCGGAAAATAAAACCCGAACACCAGCTCGTTTGCCTATATTCCACATTGAGATGTCTTCGTTTGATGTGTGCCAAGGTTAACGCAGGACATCGGGAAAATAAACAGGTGTGCGCAAAAAAAATGGGCAGAAGCATGTCGGATGTGTAAAGAAAGCAGTTTATTCAGTTCCCTTGTCGTGTGGTTCGCCGTATGTGAGCCAAACGTGCAGATGTCTGCATGAGCATCGATATAAGATGGAAACCCAGATCTCCGGTCACTTAAGTGCGCATTCTAATGCTCACAAGTGTATTCCAGATTTTGATAGAACATGTGTTTTGAACGGAGCTGGTGACCAACTGACAAGGGAGATATTGAAGGTGCTTGAGATCAAAAAGCGTGGTGATGATTGCATCAGCGAAGCCTCAGTTTCCCTTTCGACAAAAGAACTGGCGGATCTTGGGAGCGGCGCTTAGAAGTTGTTCCGTATTGTGGTTTCATTGTGCGGTGCAGATGACGGCCCTGTTTCTTCTTGTTGTTTTGGTCCTTGACAGCACGAATTTATTGCTGTGTCAAGAAATAAAACGCTCAGTTGTTTGTGCGCCTACGTGTTTGTCTCGTGACTCCTTCCTACGTCCGTTGTTTTATTTGACGCCTTCGTAGTAATCACGCATAACCATCTCGCCCACCAGCACGGGCTCATTGACTTCATCTGTACTTCAGTGGGCTCTTTTCCTTGTTTCACTCGCGAACCTTCGTTCATCACTGCTCTCATTGTTGCCACTTCTTGCCGAGGACTAACGCTGGGCTTCTGCATCATACACAAGGTTCTCCCAAAGGACGTCGTGGCGATGTTTGGATTCGTTCTACCATCGCTTGGACATGCGAATCGAGTTTGTAAGATTCTTCGCTCTGAGTGGCAAAGACAAGCATGGTTGCACAAGGATTACCTTACGGCAACTCTTCTGCTTTCCGCGAATCCACACAGTGGTCGACGACTGTGGTGGGAATGGAACCGCACCAACAACGCCACCACTTAGTCCATGTGGCAGCTGATGCTTCCGAGACTTCCAGCACTGGTACCGAAGAAATCACCAGCTGCAGAAAGTCTTGTGGTCTTCCTGCATGACGCTGCCGTCCCAGATTCCGTACGCCGCGTGCTTAGCTACGTGCCCAAGTTCACCATACAACTGGAGAAAGTTCCTGCTGAGCTACTTGCAATGGTCAAGCAAGTTTCCAGGCGAGCAACAACGGACGAAAAGCAAAGGTGCACTTCGGAAGGCGTGGAATCGCTCACACGTTGTAAGACATCTGTTCTAAAGATTCGTGTAGCTAAAACAGTTAGTTATTTGAAAGGTCAATCCCTGTCTCTTTTAACCTCTGATAAGGAAGGCAGCTTTGTTGTAATGCCGAAAGGATTGTTTGAATGAAGGGCTTCAGAAGCTCTCTCAGGGTTGTTTAAGAAGTGCGAAAAAGTGTCTCTTGCAAAAGTAAACAGCAACGCCAGAAAGCTGTGTAAGATCCCGAATTTAACGAAACTGATGACCGCAGTAGAATCGCAGAAAAAGTTGAACCTTGATGCATTCTACAGGGCAAAAGCTCGTAAATCTAATTGCCCCTTCCGGCTCATAGTCTCAGAAATTGGGTCATGGCAAAAACAGGCCTCCTTATTTCTCCAGCAAAATTTGAGTAGACTACCCATTGACGACCCGTTGCGCATGAAGAATTTTGAAAGCTTCGTAAAATATATCGCGCAGAATGCAAACAAGCTCATATTCGCCTTCTCTGTCGACATAAAAGACTTGCACTACTCGATACCACAAAATCGATTGATGGAATGCGTCACTGACTGTATCGATAAATTTGGAGCAGATGCTTTCCAGAACGCCTCTGGCATAGCAGTAGGTTCCTTTTTTGGAACTGCTGTCCGTGTACCTGAAGTCGACCCAGATAAAATGGACTGACGACGTCTTCCTACAGAAAGAGGGTGTGTGTATAGGTTCGTGTATAGCTCTGCTTTAAGCGACATCTTTTTAGCTTCGAACGACAACCTATTAAAGCAATGCTTATCGGGGACAAATGTGATGGAGATCTTTAGATTTGTGGATGATTTTTTAGTGTTCTTGGATTGTGACGGTCCAGAATTGGAGACCCAGTCATCATTAGTATTGTCAGAGTTTCAAACAACCTTGCGCCCTCTAACCCTGACTCGCGAGCTTCCGGCCGATAACTGTTTAAGATTTTTAGATTTTGAAATTACTTTACATCATATCTTGTGTGCTGGCAGTTCAAGCCAAGGGCTAGCAAACCCATACTATCTTACCACTCAGCTCACTCAAAAGTAATAAAAAGAGGCATCATTCAATCATGTCTAAGCAACGCTCTTAACAAGTCACATGTGCATCGGCTGCAAATCAGTTTTCATTGTCAGGTCAGCTGCCTCAAAGGGGCTAGTTATCCTCACCATTTGATCACATCTGCTGCAGAAAAACGCTCAGGCAGCTCAAGGAACCTAACGTTGTAAGCCAGGGTCGAACAGGCCCTTCTGAAACCAGGTGTGCTATCATTCCATATGTTCATAGGATATCTCACAATCTGAAAATGTAGGCCAACGAGCTGGTGTTTCTGCTCCAAAACGCCTTGGTTTGATGTGTGCCGAGGTGAACGCAGGACATCGGGAAAATAAACAGGTGTGCGCAAAACAAAAACATGGGCAGAAGCATGTCGGATGTGTAAAGAATGTAGTTTATTTGGTTCCCTTGTCATGTGGTTCACTATATGTGGGCCAGACGGGCAGATATCTGAATGATGGAGTGCATGAGCATCGATATAAGATGGAAAACCAGCTCTCCGGTCACATAAATGCGCATTGTAAGGCTCACAAGTGCATTCCAGATTTTGATGGGGCCTGTATTTTTAACAGAGCTGATGGTCAACTGACAAGGGAGATATTGGAAGCGCTTGAGATCAAAAAGCGCGGTGATGATTGCATCAGTGAAGCCTCAGTTTCCTTTTCGACAAAGGCACTGGCGTATCTTGGGAGCAGAACTTAGAAGTTGTTCAGTATGTGGTTTCCTTGTGCGATGCAGATGACGGCCCTGTTTCTTCTTGTGGTTCTCATCATTGACAGCAGGTATTTATGCCTGCGTCAAGAAATAAAACGCTCAGTTGTTAGTGCGCCTACGTGGTAGTCTCGTGTCTCTTTCCAACGTCCGTTGTTTTATTTGGTGCCCTCGTTGTAATCATGCATAACCAACTCGCCCACCAGCACGTGTTCAGTTGCTGTTCACGTCGGGATATATATGACTGTCTGCTGTCAACTAGAATTGGCAAACAAAAGACTATTGACTGTGTATAGCTGTTATCGTGCAGCTGATTATCCAGCGGGCGTTATGTCCCAGCTAGCAAGTTCCATTGATACGATGCCATCGGACACCTTCATTATCGAAGGGCACCTCAATTTAGCAAATATTCATTGGAATGAGGGTGCGAGTACCATCTCGCCTTCTTGAGCTTGTACTCATGACATAATGAATATTGTCGGTCTGCATGCACTGTATCAGATGGTACTGCAGACAACACGTGAAACTAATATTTTTGATTTATTCCTTATTAATCAAACTAGTGTCGTCACTGCTACGTCTGTTATACCTGGGATTAATGGTCATGACGTAGTATTGTGCGAAATGAATATACAATAATTAAAGCAAAGAGTGCGACTAAAGGTGCGCATGCAAATATAATAAATGTAATGTTAAAACAACAAACGACGCTCTAGATAATTACTTTGTAGCTTTTAAAACTTTTGCGGAACGAGAGAGCATTCATGGCTTGTCGATCCGTTTAAAAAAGAAAATAATTTAGTTGTGAGGTGCATTTCTTGCATGTTGGCAGCTCACACCAAGAAAAGCAAAATGTAAATCGTGCTTTACACGAAAACTGCGCAGACTCACGCAAGAACGGCTGAGAAGTTATCGTGGTGTTTTAGTCAGTCCGAGCGAAGTTATCGAGCGACGACTGAAAAATCTAAGACAAGAATTTCAAACATGTACCCGTAGAGAAAACGTTGATTACACTGAATGTTTGCCATCCTGTCTGAAAGATAATCCAAAAGAGTTTTGGAAACACGTTAAAAGAAATGACAAACGCAGTGTGCCTAGCTCATCGCTTGCTGTAGGTGATGGCGTATTCCGTATAGACAGCGATAAACCAGTGTTTTAACCCGCATTTCACTTGTGTTTTCACGCCACCGATAGCACTCGGAGGCGGTTGTCAGGAGTTAGTCCAGATGAGACCTAACACCATGGGAAACGTAGGTATGAGCACGCGGCTCATTCGAGTGTTCTTGCAAAGCTTAGGTAGCTCAAAAGGATGACGTCGAGCTAGTTTGACAAAAGCGTTTCTGAACCTTTGTGCGCAAACGGTTGTACAATATTTAAAAGTGCTTTTCGATAAGTTATTATTTGATGCAAGCCTTTCCTCTGAGTGCAAAGAAGCAATGGCAGTTTGAATTCATAAATCTGGCCCAGGAGCGATGTTTCAATTTATAGACCAATGTCCCTCACTTGTGTTGCATGCAAAGTTCTTCAACATGTATTATATGCAGATATAGTTGAGCACATGACAAATTATTGATCATTTACGCCACGGCAACATGGGTTTCGCTGGGGATCTCATGTACTACCCAATTGACTGAATTTAGGCTTGACATATGCCGTACGCCTTGGCAAAAAAAAACAAAACAAACGTTTCTATATATTTTTTTAGATTTCAGGAAGCTGTTCGATACTGTACCAAACTGCTTACTTGTTGAAAAAAATGACCCCGTAAGGCAAGAATTCTCGTTATTTCATGGGTCGCCCATAACTTATCATTGCTCCCGCCGCTCGTTATTATTAACGGTACCCGCTCCTGTTCAGTGCATGTGATTCGGGCGTCCCCCAAGACGCGGTATTAGGACAGCTTTTATTTATACTGTATATAAATGACATGACTGAAGGTATAGTATCTCCCATACGTTTGTTGGCGGACGATTGTGTTTTGTACAGGGAAGTTGGTGTTGCACAAGACTAAGTTTTTATTCAATGAGACTAGGCTAAAATTAGCTACTGGTGCACCTGTTGGCACATAAGGATGAACCTAAATAAGACAGCTTACATTAAATTCACTAGTAAAAGGCTACATTCTCAAACTTCATACGCTATTAACAATGTCAATAAAGTTAAGGTTCCCAATACAAATATTTAGGCGTATAATTTACGTTTCCTTGACAGCGATGCATGTGACTAACAGGCAAGACAGGGTAGACGCTAGACTTCCTTCGCCAGAATGACAACAATTTTAATACGCCAACTAAGGGATTGTTCATAAAACACCTATGCGTTCTCTTCTTGATTACGAGGGTATTGTTTGGGACTTCCGAACAATGCAACACAGAGCAAAACTAGAACGCGTACAGAATTGAGCTGTTGGATTTATTTCTGGGCGTTACTGTAGAAACTTCAGACCTGCGCGCATGAGAGAATTATTGCAATTGGTACCACTAGATTGTCGATGACGCAAACTTCAATTAAAGCTTTTCCACAACATCTATCATGCAAAAGTTGCCATTGAGAGGCATATTTACATAATGGATCCTAGCTGTCATTCCCATAGAATTCCCATTGTGTTGACCAGGGGTATAAGGTATTGCAACAATGCTTGAACGGAGTCGATTAGATAAGCCTGTCGCAATTACATCGCCTTATGAAGTCTTTGTTGCACTTGTTGCATAATCCTTTCTCAATTTCAGTGATTGCTCAGTCAATCTGCACCCTGTGATCAGTACTGAATTTATTAGGCTGTTTCTAGTGATTTAATTATGTTTATAGCTCTTGGTATGCAGTTAGCTTTTGTTAAGCACTAATTTACCGTTTCTTGTTATAATACTGAACTTATAGTACCTTTATTGTAGTGTACATTTTTACTAAAACAGCAGAGTACGCTGAACTATCTTAAGCGATTACTATATTATATATATATATATATATATATATATATATATATATATACATATATATATATATATGGCTCGATGGCAGTCAGTGCGATGCCTCACTTAGCGCGTTGATCATATGGCCTGGACAGGTTTTAAAGTGAGGGAACCTCACAGTCAAAATGATTCTGAAGAACGACTCAGGAATATCTAAGAAGGTAAATTGGCTGGGAGAGTGTTCAGGTATTTGTACAGGAAACACATTGGTTCACAGTGGAGGAAAAGAACTAGGAAGCCTACCAGAAAGTATGCGGCCGGTATCGTGAGCAACATGGCAAATAACTCAGTGCCCTTGCACTCTGTGAAGATGGATGACCAGTGATCCTGTGTATGTGGGCCCCTTAATGGCGAACTGCACCTCCGCCGCGTGTCGGCCCGGCATTGCACTAACTTCGGGTTCAGCCCACTTATGGGAAGTGCTTAACTCCTGCTTCACCTTCGCCGCGGGTTCACCTGACATTGCACTATCTGCACGATCGGCCCAGGTATAGGGAGTGGTGAACGTCAGCTTCATTCCCGCGCGGGTCGGCCCGACATTGCAGTGTCTCCGCGATCGGCCCACCTATGGGGAGTGCTTAACGCCTGTTTCGCCTCCGGCGCGGGTCGGACTGACATTGCACTATCTCCACCATCGGCCCACGTATGGGGAGTTTTTTGCTTACAAAGACACAAAAATTTCCTTCGGTGGTAGAGGTATACAAATTCACTGCAAAAAAATCGTCAAGCGGAAAGTCCGAGGCTGAGATAATCTCATGGGTGGCGACATTGGAAAACAAGCCTGGTATGAGCAACTACTTAATAGAAAAAAAAAACGAAATCAAGAAAGGAATAATCTTTGACAACTCAAAGGGCAGCTCATTACTTTTCGAAGAGAAATCAGGATGCTTTAGAACAGGCACTAATAAAGAGAGGTATACATAAGAAGTGTGAGTGTTGCGCTGCGATAAAGCTACGAAAGCGATCGCGCACGTTTTATTACAATGTGAAAATATCTGCCCAGTGGTAGATTTAGGCACCTGTCTGCTCCTTGAAGCCCTTGGGTTCAGCGAGAGCAGGAGGAAAGTAAACATGTCCGCAATAGCGATTGGTAAGAGGCGATTAGAAGGTTGGTGGAAGTAGGGAAACAAGAAACAACGGAGATGTGCAAAAACAAACTTCCCCATAGGGGTTCACAAAGTTTGGTCATGGAAATGCTTGGAGGGTGTTTCTGTTATTTTTTTCTTTAACATTGACAGCACATTAGGCAATATAATAAGCAGTGGTTGGTGGCGCAACCCGCCAGCCTGTTCTAAACGGGACTTGATATCATCCATCCATTCATGCGAAGAGTGCCGTTACATCTGCCACTCATAGGGCTAAATGAGCTGTCGGGTCTCTCAGCTAATGCAATCCGCTGCATGCTCGCGCATGCAAGCGGTCCATCATTAGGAAGCTCTGTCTGCCATAATAACAATTTGTGCGCAATGTAGCATAAGGTTCTGTTGGTCCTAGCAGTGCGTGCTCAGTCCATTATGCGTTGATGGGGCGTCACACATTCGTACTACGTACTGGCGACGTGGCCTTGGTGGAAGAAGTGTCCCTGAACCGAAGACGCGCACTTCGCGCGCCCGGCAGCTGTGTCATTGTGCACTTAGCAAACTGAAACTTACTCTCTCGCTTCTTAGCTGTTTCCTGTGTGTCATTTATCTGTGTGTGCTCATAACGCAGCGGGCTTGTAGCTCGGCCCCTTGACTAGGTGAAATACTTTACTGCGAAAATAAAATTGCTCACTTGGCTATACTATATACCACGTGACTGTATTGCCATTTGTTTTTTGCGCCTTTATGTGTCTTGCTTTAGCGCTCCGGACGCGCAGTATTTTCTTTTTTTTGAGTGTGCTGGCTCACTCAATGTGACCCTGTGGTTTTTGTAGGTTGTCCGTGAGCGGTTGCATATGCGAATTACCTTCCTTAAAAATAATAGCGATGACGCAGAGCTGTGGAACAAGTTTTCATGTGCTGGAATGGTGTTCGGCCGCTAACCACGCAAAATTATCATTGTTGCCTGCTACAAAATTAGCTCCAAACTCTTGGCCACTCCCAGCAGTGCGCATTGAAATCAGATTAATAATGCGATGGTTTGAGGCAGCGATATGGCTTACCCATTGCGCATATTCACATTTAGTCTCATTTTAATTGAGTGGAGTGTAAGCTTGACCTGCCGCTAAGTAGGTTGAGGCGAAAGGTCGCCATCGTTGCGATGCAGCGTTTTTCATACAGTCTGGGTAGCACGGGAGTCGAGATACTGCATTCGAATACATTTTTCTTGTTAATGACGGAAGCCTTGTATTGGTCACTGGCATGGTAAGGCTGCCCTGTGCTCCGCAAGTACATTGAAACGACATTTTTTTTTACTTCTGATTCATTTCTAACTCTTCTCTTGGACATCATCCATTTGTTGCTTCAGGCGTTTTGAAATTACTGTTTTCGCCTATGTAGAGCTGGTCGCGATTCGAGCACGGTATTTGGTATACAATGCTTGGAAGCATCTCTTCATCTTCTTGACATGTAGTAGTTCATGCTGCAACTAGTTGCCCGAAACGTCGGAGGCATTGACTTCTTAGGTTTCCAGAACGTGCGCAAAGGCCTCGCTCAATCAAGGGGCATAACGAAGACTGGCGCGAGCTCGAGGGCGCGTGGCCGGTGATGTAGTTGGCCTCAGGGATATTCCATGGAACGAATGAAAATTTGTGCCTATGCTCACATGGTCGTAATCCGTGCAGGCCGCTGTCAGAGATCTGGTCGTCAGGATTAATGCAAAAATCTTACAGCGAGCCCGGAAAGTTTAGTCTAAATCAGGAAGCTTAGTGCTAAAATTCTCAGCGTGGTTAGGAGGAAGCGCAAGCTTCATTGGATGCATGAAACATCGTTCAGGCGGGCTAATGACCTCGCTTCTCCGCGCGTCATTGAATTAACGCTGCAATTCAATAGGCCCTGAAAATGACGCCTTGGCACATGTTCCGAAAACCTCAGTCGACGAGGCGCGTACAGGTTGTTCCACCTAAAAGTTACCAATGTTTTAAAAGTAAAGGAGGGTGCAATGCTGCAACGAATTCAGTGGTGTTGGCAATCGCTTGGCCTAGCCTGCGGCATAATTTTTTTTCGTTTTTAAAAGTCAACAAATGATTACAAACTTATTGCCTAAGTTTTTAAATATTGGCTTCCGCAATAACTGCGAATACGAAGCTTCTAGATCACATTTTCAGAACACTGAAGTGTTTGCAACTAAGTATCATTGATGGAGCTTCTTGTTCTTATCCTTAAAGAAAGACGCGAAATTCAAAAGCAACAGCTTTATGATGTTGTTGATGATTTATTTGCATTCCCTTTGAAACGGGACAGGGATAAATCGCCACCTCACTTGCTTGAGTTACTGAGGGTAGGATAGGAATAAACTTTATTTGTCCAACGGTTGTTGATGTTGGTGCCCGGGGCTAGGCTGCCAGGGGTCCATCGCCCAAGGAAGATCTTTCGAGATCCTCGGCAACGGCCCTGGCCCGCTGGACGGCCCACTCCTGGTCTTCGGGTGCCTCACTGAGGAGGGCGGCTTGCCATCTCTGAGCGAGGCGCCCAACTTCAGGGGGTTCCGCTGTTGCATTCCCCCTTCCTCTTTGTCCTTGTTCCACGTGGCGTTGGCACTCCCAAAGCACATGGACCATATCGGCCCGTTCGTGCTCGCACCACGGGCAGCCAGGCGACGGGTACATGGGATGAATGATTTGTCTTCCAGCATTCTTGTATACATCTCTTTCACCTTCTCTATCTTCTGCCGCTGAATACGCCTGTAATGGATCCTGTCGTATCAGCCTCTTCCCTGCCTATTTTCCACTAACAGTCTGAACGTCACTTCCATATCTCGAATGCTGGCCCTCAGATACCTGCGTCTACTATCAGCCCAAGCGCTTCTGGAAGTTGTACGTCACGTACGCGTGTCATCTCAGTGAATCGCTTCGAATTTCATTAGGATCTGCTGAGTGGTCTCTGAATTGTTGCTGCGGCATACACATGCCTCATCTAATTGCGAATATTTGCTCCGGAACGTTTTTGTCCATAGGCAACCTGCTCGAGCCTCAAGTAGCAAGGCACTTCCTTTCGTGTTATCGCACTGATGTTCCATGGCAATTTCTTTTTGTTCTCATTGTTATGCGAAGCATATTACGAGAGCTCAACCCAGCTCCTCAGGCGCGGCGGTGTCGCCTTGAAACCACGTGACACTGTGACGTCACGACAGAGGAGAAGTGGCTTTGGCTCAACTCTTGCAAGACGGGCTGGGTGGGAATCGAACCAGGGTCTCCGGAGTGTGGGACGGAGACGCTACCACTGAGCCACGAGTACGATGCTTCAAAGCGGTACAAAAGCGCCTCTAGTGAATGCGGTGTTGCCTTAGAAACGAGCTGTTTCTAAGGCGTGCGTCTCTTGCTCAGGCGCACATTTCGTTGCCGCGCCGAACGCTGCTTTGCTCGACGCTCACCGCGTCCAATGCGGGGCGCGTAGTCGCTGCCCTGTAGCCCATTGTCTTACACCCCTTGGCGGGTCGACGGGAACGCTGTCGCGTTCCACTCTTGAAGGCGAAGCAGTAATGCATGAGTTTCTTCGTCTAGCCGAACCAAATATAGCCATAGCAACAGCAGTTCACCAGGCTAAACAGTGGTTCAACAACTAAAATAAAGGCTAGTATGCTTCGCATACTGGGCTTAACCTTACCTAAGCCACAGCCATTTTTATGAATCTCCATGGGTTTTTCGTTTCCATTTCTTGCATCCAATTCACTGCGTATGTTTGCGTCACTTTCTTTCGGATGACTCCTCGTTGTGTAGTTACGCTTTCAATTACCCTGTAATTGGTTGCCAACTTTCTTGACCTCTTCTGAATAAAATCAGTCGCGAGTTCGCGCCCGTCCATGTCATTACTCGTCCGTGTCTTTTTTAGCGCAATTCCCTTCTTTAAGTATGTACGACCGACTCGCCCAACAACGTGCTCTCTTGACCTCTTCCTCCATAGCGCAATACTTCAGCGCCTCCATACAAGTGATCAGGAAACGAGATTGTTTGCATGCGTTCTTTTCGACACACACCCGCGTGCTACTCCGTGACCAGGGCCATAGTGAGCAGCAATCTTGAAGGTGTGTCTAGCTTTGACGTGACATGGCATAAACATATAATTCGCTCCACTTGTGGGATGAAGCCCGAACGCACCAGGCATGAAAAAAAGAAAGCTCGGACTCAAGTAAATATTGACCACAGAAATGTTTAGGGGTGGAGGAAGATCAAATTGTGTTGTTCTTCTATTCGTTCGCGATCACATCCTACAAGCGACAGTTGTGGGCGCGTGCCCTGCGGCCACCGTAAATGCAAAGCTCGGTCAGGAGAGCGATGCGGACGCACGCGGATTTCGTTTCTTCATCGCTCGTCTGTTAGCGCTCAAATAGCGGCCCGATAAAGCGCTTGCTTTAACTCGAAAGCATTACATGCTCCACTACACGAAAATGCGGCGTTGTAGTCGCCGGTGTGATCAAATGATGGGATCAAAAGTGGCCGACAGCAATCAGCAAAAAACACATAAAAAATACTGGGATTGACGTAAAATTTCGCAGGGTGGTTCCTGTAAACAAACAAATAAATGCCATTGAAAATAAAACAAGCTGAATTTTGATTTGGGCGGGAACCGAACTCGGGCCTCCGGGGTACGAGATGACTTCCCCGACGCCACAGTGACCCCGCGGTTCTCGTTGACCAAAAGCCAAACTACGCGCACGCTTGCCGACGCGTGAAAGCTCGTGCTCACACTCCTTGCGTTAGCCGCGCCTCGCGAGTAATGCTGGTTTGCGCCTACAAGGCGTGCGCCAGCGTACGTCCACTTGGCTCACATTTTCGCCGTGGTAGACATCGCTTCGTATTTTTGTGAGGCAGCCTTGTGAGGCAGCCAGAACACGGATATTTGTCTGGAGAAGATAGACAGTTGCAGAATAGCGTTTGTCGCATTACGCACAATAAACGCAAACGCCTTTCGGGGACGTTTTGATGTGCGTCCCTTCAAGTCCTTTAGTTAACCCTACGGGAACACAAACGCAAGAAAGCTTTATTGAGCGTGATGTTAAAAACTAACTTCGCTCAAAGAGAAAATGTAGGATCCGTAGAACCTTCCACTTCCAGATACAGTGACGGAGCGTGATGCAAAACGTACGCGATGACAAGTTCTTCATGCGGCCGTACAGAAATTTTGACGCCGTAATTTGCGCAGGGCTCATTCGCAGCTTGTTTCTGTGATCTCTCCAAGGCTTTGCGGTCATTGTCAAGTAAGTTTAAAGAGTGAATCAAAACGGGAGGTCAAGAAACGCAGACAAGCCTTTACTACCAACTGAGTTTAATGCGGAAAACTGGCTTGCCTGTGTCTCTTGTCGTCCCGTGTTCGTTCGCGCTTCAAGCTTATTAGGTCGTGGAATATCAACCAGAAAAAACTGCCACCCTTGCGGTCTTAATCAAGTTGTGTAGTCACAGTCGCAAAAAATGTTCTCTCTTATATTCTCGGACATCATATTATAGACAAGAGGGGAAGCACCATACCGGTCCATCTTTGATAAGTATTTCTTCGTCGACAAAACAGGCTAAATCGCCCTTGAGAAAGGCTCCTAAAAACGTCCTTCGTTCAGAACTGGTGTCCACTGCTGCTCTGGTCTGCGCTGAGCAAAATGATGCTTTAGGTCACCAATTGTCGTCCCATTTCACTAACATGCATCTCATGTAAGCTCTTCGAACATATACTCTACTCCCATATTGCTAAGCACGTCGATCACAATTCTTTCTTCTTTCCCAAGCAGCATGGTTTCAGGACAGGCTTCTCGTGCGAAACCCAACTTTTCGAATTTAACAGTGATCTTCACCTTAATTTAGATTCTTCATTCCAAACAGGCGTCATCTACTTAGATTTTTCAAAAGCATTTGACCGCGTTCCTCACCAACGTCTGTTGTGTAAACGTGCATGCTTATAACTCGACCCTCTTATCATATCCTGGATTCGGTGCTTTTTAACTAACCGCTCACAGTTCACAGTCATCGCCAGCCATGCGTCTAAAGCTACTGACGTTATCTCTGGAGTTCCCCAAGGTTCCGTCCTTGCTCCGCTTCTCTTCCTAATTTTCATCAACGACCTGCCATCTGGGATTTCGTCATCCGTCCGTCTTTTTGCGGACGATTGCGTCATTTATCGCCGCATCTCTGATAATACCGACCAGGAATCATTACAAGATGACCTAAACAAAATCCAGAAATGGTGTACTGACTGGCTTATGCAGCTTTATATTTCAAGATGTAAATGCATGCACACTTCACGTAAACTTTTCACTAACTTTTTTCCGTATTTGCTCAACTCCACGGCACTATCAGTAACAAACTCACACAGGTACCTAGGAGTCGAAATAACTGACAAACTAACGTGGGTGGACCATATCACGAAACTCTGTGCTAACACTTCCAGAACACTTGGTTTCATCCGAAGATCTCTGGCTATGTCCCCTCCATCCATCAGGCAACTAGCATGTGGAAGATACGTCCGCTCTAAAATGGAGTATGCCTCAGCCATATGGAACCCTCACCAGGTTTACATGATTCAGTCGCTCGAAGCCTTTCAGTACCGGGCAGCCCGCTTCATAACTTCCCAGTACTCACCTTGGCACAGCGTTACTGACATGAAATTGACTCTCGGGCTCGAACCCCTAGCACTCCGCCGGAAACTGGCAATGCTCTGTCTTTTTCATAAATTATACTTTAACTTTCCTGCACTGCGCGTGAACTTATTACATGCTCCGATACGCTCATCTCACCGTTTGTTTAACTTCCTTAGTATACAGCGTTTGCATGGTTCTTCCAACGCCTTCAACAAATCCTTCCTCCCCATCGCCATAAAAGAATGGAACAATCTTGCCGAAGCCGTGGTTTTAGAGTTAAATCCCTCCAAATTTAGACAGTTACTTTCAGACCATTTCAACCCAAAATAGCCACTTTTCCTCACGTTTCCCCTCCCAGCAATCCGTCTTGCTTGTGTCATCGCCTATTTTGCCTTTTCTTCCTTTTTGTCACTTATGTTTAGCATGTTTCACATTTACGTGTACACTTTTCTTTTAATTTATTGCTACTCAGTTTGAGATATTTTCATAGTTCTGTTTATACCTGATGTTTTCTACAGTTTATTATTTATTTTTCTGTTGCCTTTGTTTGCATTTTTTTTTCTTTTGAGCTGATGTATGGCACTTTCACATCGCTGTTCACCCCCCCCCCCCTATGTAATGTCCCCGAAGGGACCCTTAAGGGAGTAATAAATGATGATGATGATTAATTGCTCAGAGCGCAAGAATAACTGTGTTTGCTGATCTGCTCTGAAATACAAATACTGCCGCTATTTGTTGCGGAATAAGCTTCCTCCCCATCGGCGATGAGCGTCCGCTAAACATGCCGCTCAGCTATAGGTCGTAGAAGCTTCAACATATTTTAGCAACTTGCAAACACGCAATAACAAAGAGCGGTTCCTCCTCATTGCACAAACTGAATGCTACAGATGACAATTTTTGCACTATGCGTTTTTTATTAGTTATTTGATTAGTCGGCCACATGTTGTGCACGACATGCGCCGCTGAGAACAGTTGCACTGAGCGCAGCTCCGCTTTTGTGCCGTGATGCGGAGAAGTGGTGAGATGGGAAGGCCGGCACATCTACTGCTCTAGCCACCATAATCCTGTAGATGCTATGCCGGCGCGTCTCTTTAGGCCTACGGGTACCGGAATCGTAGAACGATCTCACAAATTGGGCACGTTAAGCGCTCACACCTAACGGTTCAGGTGAGTTTAGAGAAAGCAAAAGCTCATTTCAATAGTTCCTAGCGATAAACTCAATTGACAACATAGCCACTGCGAGAGTTGACGCTGAAGCGGGAGCCATGGCCGCCACAATGTTGGACAAAGCTATTTTTTTAGCGTAGGTAAGCATTAAATATCTGTGCTCGCGCCGCGCTTCGACGCGTACAATGTCTCCTGCACAATCTGCGCGTGCGTGAGGTGCATTGGCCCGTGCTTTCGCGCGCCGGCACACGTACGTGCAGTTAGGCCTTAAATGTGCGCTTAGTGCAGGTGTCATTGCGCACGTCACTTCGCAGCCAACTGACTCAACTTGTGGCCCAATGCATGCGTCGTTAGGCACGTGATGACCCACTGAATGGGTAAGACGTTGCGCTATGTCATAAGTATGTAAGATGAGTATATGAAAAAATTGAAGGCTCAATCCACTCTGTGAAGGTGGATTGCCAGCGAAGCTGTTACCAACCGCTTAACCTATTCTAGTCCAACGAATAAAATGAGTACGCCGTAAAATGCATTGTATAACTCCAGGGAACTCACAAGCGCCGACATCGAAGGCACTGCGTTTCTTTGCGGCGCTCTTTATGGTGAAGATGCGCGATAAGTAGTCGCGCAACCACAGACTGTAGCACACGGCGCAAGAGAATCGGAATCCTACGTCTAGGAATTGAATTTCGAAGTCGCTCCCTTGAACGTGGCGATCATGTCGGCGTGGTACTTGCGGCGTTTCGCCTCGTTCTCCCCTCCTCTTAAATTGTCGCAGCTGGAGCGAGCGTGTCGCTTGAGGTCCGCTTCTTTGACCCCCGATGCTCGGCCTCTCGGTTCGAAGAATTTTGCCTTCAACGTTGCTTCGAGAGCCTATATTGCTCCTTTCTATGCGCGTCGTATTTCCATCGCTTCTCGAAAGTTCTTACGTTGGGTGGCTTACCCATGGCTCATATTGACACGAGTACTTGTCTTTATCGGGCGACACGTTTTGCCGCCTAGCAAATGCGATCGCACAGCGCGGGACGCGCCTGCATGTATCCGAAATTTCTGGAAAGTTATCGATGCTTCTATCCGCTGTCTGTTGTCGCCGAACCTTGTGTTATCGGATTTCATCGCTTGACACGAATGGTGTAGAACTTTGTAGAATGCATGCGGATCCCAACGATTAATCTGGAACATTCCATGACTGCTGTATAAAAGCCGACGCGCTTGACCCGCTCATCAGATTTTCGACGATCGCCGAGCGTGTTCGCCGCTATCGTTGTGCTGTAAGTGTAGCCTGTTTTGTGGGCACAGGTTCGCCCAATAAAAGTTAGTTTTGTCGTTCACAGTATTGCTACTGTGTTCCTTGACGTCACGACCACGTGACAATATTCTAACTAAACCGCATGCAGAGATTACATACGATGTGTGGTTTTATACGTAAGCCTAGACATATGTATCCAGATGCACCTCGCGCTAGCGCCACTCGCTTCTACCCAGGAACCTTATAGCAACGCCAACACATTGTTCGTCCACTCTCACCGCGAGCAATCACGCACGGTGACACCATGCCACCCGTGCGCGCGTGCGCTACATGTGCTTTTTTTTTCGCTAAATCGTCCAATTCTAGAAAGCCGATTTTTCTGTGCACCGCCACGAAAGAATCGCCGATTAGTAGAGGCAGAAAGACCCTTGGGAGGCTGGCTTCGCTGATTACACCCCTACTGCTCGTCACTCGCGAAACGAGTCTGAGCATGTTCTCCGTCTTCGCGCTCAGGCGCGCGATAGTTTTCGCGTTGCTGCCCTTTGCATTGAGCACCAATCCAAGCACCCTGAGAGAATTCACCCTCTGGATGCACTGACCCGTCTTCGTCCTGAGTTCGATCGGTACTTGGCCTTGCGTCGTGTCGAACTTGAGACCCTTTCTGTCGGGCCGACACAGCAAGAGTTCCGACTTGGTCGGCGAGAGGACCAGTCCCGTTTCCTCGAGGAATTCTTCCATGTCGTGCAAGGCCTATTGCAGGGCCCGCTCCACCGCCGCGTCCGACCCAGAGCCCCAACAGACGGCGATGTCATCCGCGTAGAGAGCGTCATTGAGATTGACGCCCCGGCTCGGTCGAGTCGGACAGATAGGTTTCTCATGGCGATGTTGATGAGCAGTGGGAATAACACCGCACCCTGTAGCATGCCGCGGGTTCCTAGTGTGTATCCGTCTGACTTGATCTGGCACAAGTTGATCATGGCCTTGCGATCCCTAAGGAAAGTGCTGACGTATGCGTGAAAGCGTTCGCCGCGGTTCAATCTGGTCCTAGAGTCGAGGACGTGCTTGTGCTTGGCCATGTCGAAGGCCTTGGCGAGGTCAAGCGCCAAGTTGCCCTTGACGTCTTTCTTGACCAGGTCGACTATCTGCCTCTTGATGAGTAGCATCACCTATTGAGTGGACAACAATGGTGTGAAGCCGACCATATTCGGCGGGAGGAGGTGTTGTTCCTCGACATGCCTCGATATTATGTTATTGATGACGTGCTCCACCACCTTGCCCATGCAGGACGTGAACGAAATGGATCGCAGACTGTCTATGGCTGGTGTATTGCCCGGCTTCCGGATAAGGATCACCGTGGCTTCCCTCCAGGCATTCGGTACGATGTCGGCTGCGCAGACCTCAATGGTTTCTTTAGTGAGCAGTTAGATTGAGCCGTCGTCGAATTTCGAAGCAGTCTGTCCGAGATTCCATCCGGCCTGGGCGCCGAACTTCCGCTGAGGCCTTGAAGGGCCGCTCTCAATTCCGAGGCAGAGAATGGGGTGTCCAGCTCCTCGTCCGCCTTGCCGCTGAAGGCCGGGTAGTCTTCCGGCCGGGACTGCCCGACGGCGAGGTAGCGACGCGCGACTTGTCCATAACTGCGCTCGTAAATGCGCCTTCACTAATGAGCTTGTGCACCAGCCTATCGATGGCCAGAATGCGGTTTGTCTGGGACTGCGTGTGATCTAGTAACTCCTTGAGGAGGGTCCACTCGCTTCCCGCGCGCATCTGTCCGTCGACCGACGCGCATACTTCGTTCCATTGCTGCTGGCCGAGCTCTCTACAGTGCGACACGATCTCGCGGTTAGGGGCTGCTATCCTCTTCCGGAGGTTCCGATTCAGTTTATGCGTCTTTTATTTGGCCGTGAGGAGATTCTTGGCTTCCAGCAGGTGCGCAAATCAAGCGTCCACGCGGCCGAGCTTACGAGGAAGCATTAGCTTCGGTGATCCTATCTAAATACATGTAAAAAGAGAATTCGTTTTTCTCGGCAGGCACTGCACTAAATTTGATGAGCTTTCTTGCATTTAGAAAACGACCCAAGATCTAGTGACTGCTGGTTTCAAATTTTCGAGTTATGTCCTTAATCTTTTCTTAAACAATTTGCAAAAATTGAAAATTGTCAAAAAACAAAACTATCAAGTTTACAACTCTGTCACTATGCAACGGAAAATTATATTATAATTCTGTGTATTGCATCTAATAGTACATCTAAAGCGGACAAAATTGATATGTTACACGTGAATATATAAAAATTTAGTAATATGGAAATCCAGCTTTTGCAGAACCCTTGTAACCAACGTAACGAATTCACGTAAGATGTAAAACGACATATCCAATTTGTCCGCTTTTAATGATCTAATGGATGCCGTTTACAGAACCACGATATTTGTATTTGGTGCCGAGCTATGAATTTGTAAACTTCGTGTTTTTATTTTTTTCAAGCGGCCAAATATTTGAATATTCTTGTAGCAAAATGCAGGTCATAAATCGAAATTCCGCTTCCAACAGTCACTAGAATTTAACTTTCTCTTTCATAGGCAACAAATGTCATGAAAATCTCTCCAGGGGTTATTTCAGAAAAACGTTCTTGCGTTTTTGATGTATTTGAATAGGCCGCGTCGGAGTTGCGCCCGAGCTAAAGCTTCCTCTTAAGGTCCGTTGTGACCGTCTTGGTGACCGCAGCTACGAGCCTCGCTGCGAAGTCTGTAAACGACTCGTTTTCTTTGTGGTCGTCCTTCCTTACCTAGCATTAGATTTAATGGTGTTTCGTGTTTTTTGCCTACGCACTGATAATGACGCCATGGACGAGAGAGCACGTGGCGATGGGTTGTGTACATAAGTGTGTGTATGCCTTCGAATAAAGTTAGTTGTGAGTTCAGCGCTGTCCTGTGTGTTTCCTGCCTTCTGTCATCGTCTTATTGCGCTGCCCCTTCAAGATGTCCTTCCTTCTGTTGCGGAAGGCGTTCCAGTCGACTATTTCGAAAGCCCTCTGCGGGGCAGCACTGACCGCCGGGGAGATTTCCACGATGTAATGGTCACTGCACAGGTTCTCTTGTAAGTTGTGCTTCTCCGCTCCCGGCGCTTTCTTGACGAAGGCCAGGTCTGGGGTGGTGTCTTTCGAGATCGAGTCTCCCATGCGCGTTGGGTGATGGGGTTCGGTGATCACTTCTAGGGAGCTGTCAGTCGCTGCCTGCAGAAGTCTGCAGCTTTTGGGAATGTTTCTCACGTAGCTCCGGACTTCGTACGGTGCGTTGAAATCTCCGGCCATAACGAGCGGCGTCACTCTTGCCTTCGACGATGCTTTGTCGTTAGGCTGTAGAAGGTATGCCGGATATCGCTAGGATAGCAGTAGAAATTGATAACGTAGCCGCTGTTTTTGAGCCAGCTGTCGGGTATAATCTCGACAAGCAACGCTACCAGCTTGGTGCTGGCAAGGCCAAGGCCTAGCCCGTACTCCTCCCCGGCGTTAACCTGTTAGGGTTAGCTCAGCCCGGCGTGGCGAAAAGTTCAAGGTCGTGTAAAAGTTCCAGAATAGCACCTACCGGTATAAATACGGTATCGGCTTGATACCCACAACAAACTGCCTCGAACGATGCACAATGCTCAAGGGTTTTCGCGGACTGTACCACAGGAAACATTTGAGGAAACGGGAGCTGATGTTTGCGCGTCCGCACTCCTCAGCGCCCCGTGGCGTTCTCCCTAGAGGTAAACAAATATATTTCAGGGCGATGACTACAATTGTTAACACGTAGAGGGTACACATTGGCATAAAATCATGCCGCCCGTGTGCGCGTGCGCTACATGTGTTTTTTTGCACCAAATCGTCGATTTCTAGAAAGCCGAGTTTTCTGTGGACCTCCACGAAAAAATTACCGTTCGGTAGAGGCAAAGAGCTTCGCTATAAAAGATATTAATGTCCAACTCAACGTCGGTGTATGGTCCTTCGAGTTATGAAATCTTCGCGGGCAAGCGAGCGCGCCGAGACGCTTGGCATGTTTTCATTTGGCCTTACTGCAGGGCGCATTTAGAACGCATGGGACAGCTTGCGCGGACTAGAAACGTGGGTAAAAAGAATTTCACTAAAGTGGCTATAAGGCTTTCACGTTCCCGCACCTAAGAAGCCTTATATGTACCCCTCGCGAGTTCTTTTTTTTGCATTTAGCGGGCTTTATTTAAAGGCAGGTACCAGAAGTTCCATCAGTAGTACTTAGTTTCGAAGACTTTATTCGGCCATTTGTAAATATGATTAACCACCTTCGTTTTGCCTCTTTCTTGGTGAAGTCAGCATTTCAAAAGTGCAGTAAATAGATATACTAATGCAAAACGACAAAAAAATACCGCAGACTAGGCCGTGCGTTTCTAAAGACCACTGTGTTGGTTTCAGCGCCCTAGCGAACTTTATCTTTGTCGAAACAGTGGTTACATTTGGTCGGGGCAGCCTGCATATGTTCCCGCTTGCACGTTGCAGCATGAATTGGTACATGTGAAGGACACGCTGTAGAAGGGTGTTTCGTCTTGTTAGGGGCATTCCATGCGCAACCTGCGGCTGCGTTTGCATCAACAAAAGGTGCAATTCAACATGAGCTTGAAGCAGCACGTATATTATGTGAAAACAAAAGAGGTCGCTTGCGACGTTCTTCCAGAGGACGTGGCAGCCTCTAATCATGACATTGGCCTTCTTGGACAAAGCTTTTGTTATGGCCAACAAAGATTTTCGATTTCACGGCAGTATGTTCGGTGCTTCCTATCCAGATTAAAGGAAATGCTGAATTGCAGCGATGGCATTATTCCGTCTGCATAGGAAAGATTCCTAGGTCAAATTTCTAACAGACACGGTTTGTAAAGCAAGGCTAAGGTGAAATGAGTGGCAGCTCTTATCAGTGATATGCAATAAAATCTCTTTACGACCCTGTTAAAGGGGAGCCGAAATCACTCCAACATATGCGCAATGTCTGGCACAAATTTGAACTTGCATAGAAGACCGCCTTGCGGCCAGCAACACCGTTGCATGGCCACGTGGGCGCTGAAATTTTAATAAAACAGCAAAAGCAACTTCGCAGTGCTCAACACATGACTTTTGACATCTGACATGATTCCGTTTAGAATAGGTGCCATCTTTTTCGATGTGATGTTCTTGTGTTCTCGTTTGCAGTTGGCTCGTCTTTGGCACAGTTAGACGGCGACGTGGTATAATAGGTTGTGCGCTGCAGCGTCAACAGTGTTCGTTTTGTGTTCGTCGTAAGGCGTGCCCTCTGACATTGTAGCGGTGTAACATCTGAGGCCACGCGTAGCTGCACTAGCCTGCGCCATGCTGCAGTGAAATAAATTGCGATGGCGATAATGAGCTTCTGCTTACACGCAGCTACGCGTAGTGTTGAGAAGGGTCAGTATTCGACGGCGCATTCAACGCAAGTACCTTAAAATTTTGATCATCGGCACCGAACGTGTGCGTAGGTCCACGGAATGCGATGTATTTACCGTTAAAGGATTGGGCATTTGGCACAAAATTGGTACATCAATTGGCAGGGAAGTTTTACTTCGTTGAAATGTGGGAGTTTCAATTTGTTATATCTTATAATTTGTTATATAGCGTTTCGTTATTACGAAGGTTCACTGTAACATATATCTGTTAGTACTATTTTGTCTTGCCTCCTAATTACAGGTGCGAAATCTGAAGTCAAGCAGCATTAGGAGCAAGCTGAATTTTCTGTGAGTGCGTCAGCCTGTGGAACTGTCTAAGCCAGCTCCCTGAACTGTGAAGTGAGCAATATGGGATAACAGACCACCGCAAAGCAAAACTATAGAAAGTGCATTAGAAACATCTTGCTTATGTAGTGCCGTTTTAATTATTTGAATTATTCAAGATTGCTTGAAACGTTTGGCCACTTTAGCGCTTCATTTGTGCAATTATTCATGCTTTACGTTCAGCATGGCTTTAAAACAACTCATCACTTCTGTGATCTTGTCAATATTTCAGTGATGTTATGGTGGGCTGCAAGAAATGGGCCATAGGCATTGGTGCAGTCGGTACAGCAAGCTTTCTTTCAATATTGTTAGGATCAGGAAGATTCCTATTGATTTGTCTATTTAGCAGGTAATAAAGCTCTCATTCCTTTTATAAATATTACTATTACCGACGGGGTTTTGTCTCTGTCAATTTGTGTGTGAGCCAAACATCCATGCAAGAAAAGTTCTGTGAAAGTGTTGCTGAAGTCCTTCATACTATTCCATCTGCAAATCACGATCAGCGTTGACAAGGTGAGTGAAACGATCTTTGGTCTTCCCAGACTATCTCATACGTGCAGTGTATGCCGTTGCCAGCGAAAGCACTGAAGCCATGTAACATTTCGTTGGAGTGGCGATATCTGAAGGAGACAGACCATCCGGACTGCAAAGATATCACTGACGTTTAGCGTCTAGAGACTATTTAAAATGTCATCATCTTTGTGCCAGGGCTGCCCCCACAGTAGACTTCCTGCAGTAAATTGTCATGTTTCGCATATATTGCTGTAAACTTTCCAGCTACTCCCACGGCCAATGAACAGGTGGTGTTTTTCGATTAATTTTCAAGGTGCTGGCGGTTGCAATGAATGTTGAACAGTCCTAAATAAACTGCCACTTTTAAAAGAGCCTTCACATGGATTGCAGGTATGTCACCTTGGGGCCCTAAGGCAGCGGTCACTCAGCAAATTATAGGGCTACGTTATGTAAATACAAACCAGAAGGTCTCGTACCTTGCTCTTCGAAAATGTGTTGATCTGTTGGAAAAACAATCCTAAGACAACTACAAAACGACATGAATAGGGTTTTGTAAGTGTTTTAAAAAAGATTTACGATACGGATTGCAAAACATTTTGTACTCGCTTTTAAGACGTCTACAGGGCGTCTTGCAAAACGTCTGAATGCGAAGTTTGGCGATGCATTAGACGGTCTTCACGACGGCTGGAAGACAATTTAAGCCATGTGACATTGTTTAGACAAGATGCCTTCAAGAAGTCTTAAAGGGCCTCTCACCAGGCTCCAAAGCAAATTTTGATTCATTAAAACTTTTTTTCTGGGTGAGTTGGTGCATACTTGATTTCAAGATTGCTTGTGTCTCGTCCTTGTTACTTTGTCAATGCGTGTTTTTGCGCTGTTACAATGTACAAATGTAATTTTGATTATAAGCTGGAAGTTGTTACGTGCCCTCTAGGGAGCGTTCTGCCGTAAAAGTTTTTCAGGTCGGCTAATGAATAGCCGAGATAGAAATATTTCGATGCTGCGAACCCATGGTTTCAGAAGGCAAGCTGCTCTGCATAGCGAGACACTCTCTCCACTCGCCCCGTCTAGACTCCGCAAGCGAAATTCCTCCCCTGAGTTCTCCCATACCGGACCTCGAGGATCGCGTGACGTATACGTGATGGGCCCCGCCTACACATTTTTTTCCTCCTAGCTTTTTTTTTTGCGGCGCTGCGCACATGTCCTGACGGTGTTGCGCACGAACTGTTGTGAGGAGCCTTTTCGCGCAGTGGCAAATTTTGCACGCTCTGCACAAGGACACAACACAAGCGGTATAATTCAGTGCTACACAAATACTTAGGCGGAACACGTGGATCTCAGAGCATGATCACGCGATGGAACACGGTAGAAACTGGCACAGTTTTGGTACCTGCGTACGTGACTGCACGACCGTGGGAACAAGCAGATGAAGCGGAAGTACATCTCTGTTGCTTCGGTGCGAAGTGAAAGAAAAATCACGCAGATATTCCGTTTGTGTGTTTCATTAGCTTCAATTCGTCAATTAAAGCAATAGATCACACAAATAACAGATATTGACTGGAATAATTCTCGAAGTCGCCTGTCACCATGAGCGATGTCGCACTGCGGACACATCTACGTAGGCGCGCTAGCTCGTGCATGTTATCCTGCGGTTCGGACCGCGGCAGCGCGAGGAGAAGAGAAAACGGCGTTCGGATTAAAATTTCAGACCTTTCTGCGGCGGGTAGTGAGGTAATTTTTTGCAAACAGGATTGCTAGCGTGCATTGTATGCTCTGCACTTGCCAGTTCAGTATAGCCAGACCTGGTGAGTGGCCCTTTAAATATCTTGCCAAGATGTCTTAAAAACTTCGCCTCGACGTTCAACGTGATTTAGAAGATGTCTTGCTGACCTTTCGAAGACATCTTGTAGACGGCTAAGAGATTAATTTGTGTTTAGCGAGTTGCGCGTACATCGTCACTGTGCATACGTCACAAGAAAGCCGCATATCTTCCACACACACACGTGCTTCGAATCATAAGTCATGTTTTGTTCAGACAGCAAGGAACTAGAATGATCTGCCGGAGGAATCTGTGCACAAACCAGCCGAACCCTCATGTAAAACCCCTAACAGAAGCATTTGAGGAGTTGAGAAATGTACTAAAGAAATAGATAAATAATGTGATCATAAGTAAAGATAGTTTGCACTTGACGTCACATCTGTCGTCTGTTCTGACCGTCTGCCATCGTTTGTTGCAACGCTTGAATCATGCTCTCCGTACGCCATTCGCTTCGACACATGAGTGCAGGCAAGTTTAGGATCCTAGGATCTGTGCGATGGAACGCTTCAGAAGTTCCGAATTTCACCCTTCGTTTATGGACGGGCTTTTGAGGCCAACCCGGGCTCACTATAACGAAAAAGTCAAAATGTGCCATGGACCTGTTCAGAATGCGACTTGAGATTCCGAGGTGCTACCAGCCACGACAGAAATGGATACGATTCTAATTACCGCTTGGTGCCTGTCATTTACGTCAGTCTTCGTGAAATGAATGCCTACAAATTGATGTACGTAGATTGGATTGAATTGGAGCCAACTTTATTTGTGCCTGCAGTTAAAAGCTCGCGCGCCCTGACGAGGGCCTTCGTCATCTACGAAGTCACCGTTACTCGGCGCCGGTCTCCGCTCGCCGTTGCCGGCTCGCCGGGTCTCTGCCTTTCGAGTGCCCCAAGGACTTGCTGGACGGCCCAGAGCTGTTCGTCTTGGTCGGAGCTCTTCGCTGCTGCCTCGAGCCGCGGTGGGATCGTTCTTGATTTTGCTTCTTCTGTATTTTTAACGTAGAAATAGTTTTGGCTACAGAAAATATCAGCGAAGCGCCTTCTGGCAAGCTACCACCGTGCTGAGCGAAACCAATGTAAGAAGGGTACTTGGCATGTATCACTGAAACCTTTCTTGTCTAATCATCCTTTGAGTTGGTGTGTGCTCAGAAGACCCTTCCTTGTCACACAAGTTCAGCCACGTGTGCACGGTTTTCTTTTGTGTGTGTGCTTGTACGCACATGTGTGTGCGTGTGTGTGAGAGAGAGAGAGATAGAGAGAAAAGTATTACCGTCCAAGAGGGGCCATAGTGTTGGATAATTTTGGCGTAACCGCAGCGGGTGGTCATGAGCCAGCTCATCGAAACAAGCTTTTTTTTGACAAAAAAGTGCGTTTACACGAGTAGAAAATTTGCCGCACTGCCTGATTCGTGGTGAAGGGCATCGCAAGGGCCAAGGAGCGAAGAAAACGAGACAACAAACACGCCGCTCGCACAAAGCTCGCGCCATGATTTTTATTTTACTTTATATTTCCTGCCTAATTTGATGCCGTGGCACCTGACATTAATCCGTCGGTTATACCTAGGAAGGGGACAGGCGAGTTCTGGAAATAATTCTTGGATAACCACGGGCACTGACTTTTTTTTCCGACGGCAGTGCGCTGCTGCTCCGCTCCGTCTTATTGCTGCAGTGAATGGTGCAGACCTGGTCCTGCGTATTTTGTCTTCGTGGTAGCACGACTTCTGCCACAACGACCAAAAATTCCGCAGATCGGCATGAGCTCAACGCGGGTGTGCCTTGCATCAACACTGCAGCCACGGTATTGCTGGCTGTAGCAGCGCGAGCAGCTACGCACACGCAAAGCCAGACATACTCGAGGAAAGCACTGGAAATGATGAGCATGCAAGCTACCTACAACGCGCTTTCACTGTCATTATTCTTTCACAGTATACTAACGATAGTATTGAACATCATTAGAAACAATATATTGATTGAGTTACACCATCGCCAAGAAAAATCACATGATTGTAAAAAGTTATGTGTCGATCAATAATGACAAAAACCTTTGTCAGTTTTTCAACAAGTTTTTCCACTAAGCACTAGGAAAGATACCATAACGACAAGATTGGAAATTCAACACTTGGGATAACAATGGCGTTCAAGTCCAGTCATCGATAGCAGTTGAATATAGCAACGGCGGCAATCAAATGTTGAAAATTACGTTGCCACCATTTATATGAACGATACCCGACGATGTTTGCTGGGATCTAGGCAGCAAGTGCACATGCTTGGACGAATTAATTGAAACGGTGCCTTGATCAAAAAGAAAACCAAGCACTCGCTACTGTAATAATCAAATATTTTCACTATATGTTCACTCTTGATGATTGCTCAACACCTATGTGTCATAGCATTCTGAACCAGATTTTATACAACCACAGAGATTACGGCCGTTACTGCACGTGAAGGCAACAGGCTCTAGTGACTCTGGCAGAATACCCCAATCGCTTTTGTGTTGTTGCGCGCAACCAACATCTCATGCATGAACAACGATATATTTCGGTCGTCTATAAGCAGGACATGCTTGCCGGCTGGCGTGTAGCTCGGGTCGTTGGCTTTCTAAAGATGGTGAGCAATTTTGCTGACTTCCACGTGCTGGAAAATGCTCCGACACAATATTGACAGTTTCTTCACATTACGCTGAATTTTGCAAACATAATGCCATTTCCAAAGATGGATTCTGTAAGGGCCTATCCACACTGTAGATTTTCTTTTACATTCGTTTATAACTTTGCCGCAGTCCTACACTCGTGTACATAGGCTGATCTCATGTTGATTGGTCTTAGCGAAACCTTCCATCGTGTTGTGCGTGAATTCGGGGGGATCACCTGCGAAAAACATCGCGTTGTCATTGTCCATTATGAGGTTCTTACAATGCTTCTCAGCATAGGGATCCCTTCATGTATCATATATGGGATGGCGTCGTAAATAATAGGAAGGTTTAGCTCGGGCTCAACTCTGTGGCGGGCCATTCAAATACACGTAAAATGCAAAAACATATTTCTGAGATAACTGCTGGACCGATTTTAATTACATTCGCTGCATTTAAGAGACAACCTAAGTTCTAGTGATGTTGGAAGTGTAATTTCGATTACGGGCCTAAATTCTGTTAAAAGAATTTTCAAAAGTGCAAAAGCTTGAACAAAATAAAAGCACGGAATTTACAAATTATAGCTTGGCGTCAAAAAGAGATATCGCGGTTCTCTAAAGGGCATCCGTTAGATAATTGAAAGCAAACAAATTGTCATCTTACGTTGGGTTGTTACGTTGTGTACAAAGGTTCTGCTAAAGCTGTACTTCAATATTACTAATTTTTTTGAGACTCATGTGTAACATAAATTTTGTCCGTTTTAAATGTACTATTAGATGCAGTTCACAGGATTGTGGTATCGCTTTTCATTCCTGAGTTACGGAGATGTTAATTGTAGCGTTCCTAGTTAAAGGATACAATAGACGGAAAGTATTGCTATGGGACTGGCGTCCATTTTTTCTACCATTTTATTCTCACTTCCTCCTTCTCTTCTCCTGAACCCAGACTCCTGCGCTTCTTCATCTTCTATTCCAAGGCTCATACCGCTTCACCCTTCCAGGTTTCTTTTGCTAACCCCTCCTGGGGTAATACTTGAAAACGTTTCCAATCGAAGCACATTCAACTTAGCCACGTCCGCTAATGTACCACACAGTCTTCAATATTCCTTTCTGAGTGGCTGTCTTTGTCACAGAGTAAGGACCATAAAATTTGGCATTGGATTCTCTTACTCCTTTCCTAACTAGAATGAGGTCGGTGACTTGAATGTCTGGGATATCTGAGCAATGTCTCTTGTCGAAATTTTTTTTTCATTCGTTTATGGTACCTCTCCTCCTGCGATTTCTGTTTCCTTTCTTCGACGATCTTTGGATTTTCTAACAGCCCAAGTTCACGGTCCGCCTGAAGAATAGGGGTTTCTCCTGAAGAAGCGAATTGCGGGCTGCATCCCAAGCCACTGGTGTAGGAGCGATTGTGATGTCTTACAGCTGCTTCTAAAGAGCATTTCCTACCACCAGGGAAACTATCGTACATCCTGATGTATTGTTTAACATCTCGTATAGCACGCTCGGCAAGCCCATTCGCTGCGGGATGGTATGGCGCACAGAACTGGATTGATATATTATGGTCTCGAGCCCATCTTGCTAGCTTTTCGCTCTTGAACGCTGGACCGTTGTCACATACAATTGTCTTGGTTGTCCTAAACATATCCTGTTCGAGAAGGGCGATGACTCTATTCGCATCTTCTTTTCCTGCCCGTGCCGCGACCATCCTGGTGCATTCATCTATGGCCAGAAGAAAAGCTTGCGTTTTTCGGACTCCTTCTCGTTTCTTATTCAGCTCGGCGAAATCCAGGTGTATAACTTCAAAAGGCACGTTCGAGTGGCCAGGTATTATCATGGCGTCTGTAGGCTGCTTATTTCACTTTGTTGACTTGACAAATGTGGCATGAACGAACGTATCGATTGACGTCGTCTTTCATGTGAGGCCACGTAAATCTCTTGACTAGCTTGTTGTAGGTGTGCCAAAATCCGTCGTGTCCTCCAGATTCTGGGCTATCGTGGTACAAATAAAGCACCCTGGAAACCCGCGTTGGCGGGACTTGATAGCGACCTTCCCTAAAAATCAATTGTTCAGTGCCTTCCCACAATTTAATTTCATTGATTTCTTCCGATGGTTCGTTGTTGGCCTGTATCATCAGTCTAGACAATGCATCTGCATCAGTCAAAAGGGGTCCAGGCCTGTGGGAGATGGTGAAATCGAACTGCTGCAAATAGTTCACCCATCTGGCGATACGTCCCTTAGGTTGGGTCATATTCAAGAGATGAGTGAGGGCTTGGTGATCGGTGAACAAAGTAAACTTCGCACCTTCTAGGTACGTACGGAAGTACTGAATTGCTTTAAGGACTGCAAGAGCTTCCTTTTCAGTAGTGGTGTAGTTGACTTCAGGTGGCTTGAGGGTGTAGCTGTAGTAACCTACTACGTGTCGCTTTTCTCGGCCGGATGCTTCTGGACATTTCTGGTACAAGACTGCACCTGTCCCATAGTGTGAGGCGTCGGTAATCAGTTCAAAGGGTAAAGGGAAATCTGGTATGCGTAGAATAGGGTCAGCAGAGATTCTGTGCACCAGATCACGGTAGACTCTCTCACATTCCTCATCCCACTCAAATGGAACTTTTTTCTGTGTTAGGCGCGTGAGGCATCTTGTCTTGATGGCAGTCTTTTATGAAGGGCCTGAAATGTCCTGCTAATCCCAAAAACACACGCAATGAGTGTACGTCATATGGTTTTACCAGTTGGGATATCCTCTCGACGGACTCTTGTTTCGTGCTTTTGGTAGTCCCATCAAAGACCCTTCCAAGAAACACCACTTTTCTTTGCAAGAACGCACTTTTCTTAAAATTAACCTTGAGGTGTGCCAAGCTCAAGGCATTTAATACCTGGGACAGGTGTTCCTGATGCTCCGTCTCTGTTTTGGAGAAGACGATAATATCGTCTATGTACACGTTACAAAAGACACCTAGGAAAGGCTTCAGGACTTCGTTCATAATCTTCTGGAACCATGCTGGTGAGTTTTTCCAGCCGAAAGGAAGCCGGTTATACTCGTACAGGTCGAAGGGCGTGATAAAAGCAGTGTACATTTTTGTGTCTTCGGTTAGCGGGATCTGCCAAAAACCTTTGCACAAGTCAATACGTGAAAAACATCGGCAACCACCTGTCTCATCTATAATCCTGTCTATCTTCGGCATGGGAAATGGTATAAGTTCTGTCTGTCGGTTGAGAACCCTGTAATCTGTGCACAGTCTGAAAGTTCCATCTTCTTTCGGCGCAATAGTTATGGGAGAGGCGAAGGGTGACACCGAAGGCCGGATTATATTGGCGTCTAGCATCTCCTGCAATTCCTTCTTCAACCATATCTTGCGCTCTCTTGTCATGTTGTAAGGTGATTTTCGGATGACGGTCTTGTCGGTTAGTTCGAAAGGCACCTTGTGTGACGTCATCGCCGGTGGATAGCTTCCTATGCATACCAGTTCAGGATAGGTCGTTGCAATATGCTCCGCACAATTGACAACTCGCATGTTATCTTTTCTATTCGGCTGTGTCTCTTGCCTTGATAGTCCTTCCACTAAAACCGCATCGTCCCAGTATGCGTTGATTTTTAGTTTCTTTATATCTGGTCTGGATAGCAGAAAGTCATACGTCACCCCCTCAATCACCAGTACTTCACTCTCTATTTCATGACCTTGGAACTCGATGTTTACTGAGGCCCACTGATTATGCATTGTCACTTTTCCATCGTAGCCTTGCACCCGTAATACTCTTCCACTATGCAGGTGACTCGCACCTACCAGCTTGGCATTTATTATAGACACAGAAGCACCGCTGTCAACCAAAGCCATCATGTGTCTGTTTCCCACTTTGACAGGGATTTGAAGTAGGCTAGAGCAAGTTAAATAAACAGTCTCAGTTGTGGTCATCGGGTCGGACTGATCACCCTTGTTTATCAGTTTTTGTCGGCGGAGCCTCTTCAGCGTCCGAAAGTAGGGGGACAGGGTCGCTGTCGACGTTATTCACCCGACCTCTGGGAGCGCGCCAACCCAAGTTCTCTGTGCCGCCTGCAAGGCGACGCGGTTCTCGCTGATTACGGCTTGACCAATCCGCGCCGGACCGTGTGAAGTGACTGCTTGAGCGAGCGCTTATATTTTCTTCTGAAGTAAATGGTATGTCGTGAAGGCACTCCAGGAGCCCGTCCATAGTTTTAGGTGACCGTATTTGCACTTGCTTGAGGACTTGCGCGTGTAGTCCGTGCATTATTAGTGCTACTACGGCAGAAGGAGGAAGCATAGGCTCGGCCAGCTTTAAAAGGCGGCGTTTGTCAAAGAAATATTCGACGAAGGAGCCTTGCTTGAATTTGAAATTAAGCGCGGCATCCCACCTTTGCACTGCGTTGCTTCGGAATGTCGTCAAAAATTTTTCTTTCCACTGATTCCAAGAGTTGCCAGCCTCTTCAATAATGTGCAAATCATACCACTTCCATGCAACACCGCTTAAGTAACTACGCATGTTAGTAATCTTGTCCTCATTAGAGTGCCAGTTGTTCTTCCCAGCGGCATATTCATAGAATTCAAGCCAACTTTCTGGACTTGAAGACATGCCGTCGAACGCATTGGGTTCTACAAATTTAGTCACCGGCTTCTCAGCGTTTGAAGAGCTTATAAGCAATGCCACCAGCTGGTTCTGTTGCGAAATCTGTTCTTGTTGTAGCCGAAGAACTTTGAAAACGAGGCTCACCTCTTCCATCGACGATTGTGATCCAGAGTCCTTTTGACGCATCAGTTGAAGAACTAATTCGTCGAAGATCGCCAGACGCAAGTTCACTTTCACAACACCCTTCCGACGTAGTTCATCAGTGTCCATGGAAGCCTTCTCTAAAACCAGGTTCACGAATTCTGCCGAGTTGAGTTCGCGAGCTAGTTCCACCGCTGGTTCATCTTCAGCTTGGTATGTCGAAAAGATGATCTTCTCTGCGGAGGTCTCCTCGAGGAAATATCACCCACATGTTGGAGTCAGTTGTCGGCTGCGCCAAAATAATGTAGCGTTCCTAGTTAAAGAATACAATAGACGGAAAGTATTGCTATGGAACTGGCGTCCATCTTGTCTACCATTTTATTCTCACTTCCTCCTTCTCTTCTTCTGAACCTAGACTCCTGCGCTTCTTCATCTTCTATTCCAAGGCTCATACCGCTTCATTAATTTCGTAGTCCCGTTTTATGAAAATTTTCTATATTTGCCAAACTTTGATAAAAATATTGACGACCCAAATAAAAAAGCTTGAAACAAGCAGTAACTATATTTCAAGCTTTTCTTTTATATGCAACAAGCTTTGCCCAAGCTTGTGCAGTGGTTGCCAAGAAAAACGAATCCTCCTTTTAGATGTATTTATACAGGAGCACCCGAGCTAAAACTTCCTCTTAAGATTCTAATTTGTGGATATTATTGGCAGTACTTTAAGCGTACTCTCATTCACGTCCTAGATTTTCCAAGGCACTATGTAGGAATCATTATTTTTCTCATACATGTAAATAACATAGCAGGAACTGGAGATACCAGTGTTTATATTTGTTTGTTTTAGAGGAATGAGTTTCAGATCGGACAGGTACAAGTCGCAGCGATTAAGTTAGCATGAGCCAATACTCTCAAGTAAATATAAATTGTGTATGTCGTCCTGGAGAACCTTAAAAGCTGATGAATGAGTTTTCCTTCGCACCACTAACAAAAAACAGCCAGTCGATTGCACGTAACTATCAACGGTGTGGTGACAAAGGAAGTTGACGAGTGCGTGTATTTCAGGGTGGCATAGGCTTTCCTGCTCAAAGCACACCGACATTTTCTCCTCTCCTACTAGTTAGCCCCGCTTCTGGCGGGAGGTGCTTCCGTTGATGTAAGCCTCTTGACCCATTAAAATCTTGCCAACGCATGAGTATGCGGATGTCACGTTGGAATCTTGCACAGTAAACGCACTAAAACACTAGAAATCTTGCACAAAAAAAAACGCTGTTCACTTGATGCTCAACAAGTATAAGTCAACGTACTAGCTCTCAAAACCTACCAGTGCTTTATTATCGCTTCTTTCCTTCAATTTTGTAGTTTATGTGTGTTAGTGTCATGCATATATGACGATCATTATTTTTTCTGCCCATGCCCGAAAAATTGAACGCATTATCGGCGCATATCTTCATATATGAATGTTCAAGTGTTTTCACCACCCAGTCAAGCAAGTCTGATATGAAGGTCTATTCGCCTATATTTCGACAAATTGGTTTCCTTGTGTCGAGCACGTGATGTACATGCAACTTTCATGGACGTAATCGCCTTTTTCTTATGTTCTATTTATCCTTAGCAGTGGACTTTAGCGACACTGCCAACTGTTTTCTAAAGCCGGCACGTGTCACTGACGACTTCACCTTCTATGCTTTTTTTTTCACGTTTAGCCTTGTAAGCTTATTTACGATTAAGAGAGCTATGGCTACACTCCAGGCTAGTTAGTATGATACCTTCATAGTGAAACAGCGCTTGAAAAACATGGACGAGACACGAAGACCAAGAGCTGTTACATCTAGGTTGTGTTCGCTTCGATTATATTCGCTACCGCTATGTTAGAATATTGGTAATGTTGAAATGTATTTATATGTATCTATACCTGGTATAAAAAAGCTTTACTCGGAGATTTTACGCGCAAAACGCAAGCAACATAGTATTTATTTTGACCACCGGCGGTTCTTCTAGGCCACTGTACACGGGTATTTTTTTATATCTGCTTGGTCTATTTGTCTGCAAAATTTCCGAAATAAATAAATAAATAAATAAATAAATAAATAAATAAATAAATAAATAAGGATACGCAGGTTCACGACAAGACAGCGACTAAGTAATCAGCGGGTACAAGACGGTATGTTTCTAGTTACAGCTTCTGTGCTCCAGCCGCAGACTTTTTTTTATCCTCTACTGCACAACAAGCAATAATGATATCGTGCACTGGGGGAGCCAGAAACTCGAGGTAAAGGATCTTGAAAGCTGTACCTTAATATATTTATATATATATATGTATATATGTATATATATATATATATATATATATATATATATATATATATATATATATATATATATATATATATATATATATATATATATATATATATATATATATATATATATCATCATATGTACTTTATTTCTCGTCCGAGTGAGGGGAGACTGGGACTAAAGGCACGCAGGCCTGACAGAGGTCCCAGACCCCACGGTTACAACAGCAGATAAAATCAGTACAAATGAATACACATATAACGTACATATATATTTCACACAAGCGATCATAAATTAATGAACAAAAATGATTACAATATTTTTTCGTCAGAACCAGTAAGCCTCATAAAGATTAGCACAGTATGCGATCTTTGTTAGATCATACATGTCTACACACAGAGGCAATAAAATGAAAAATGTTAATAATCAGTGAAAGCAATGTCATCGGCGAGTAATAATGCATTAAGCTGTATTTTATAGGTACTTTCTGAAGCACTGAAGTTTAACAATTCTCCTACCTTGTTTACTATTTCTGTCGACTGATATATGAAAGTTTGTTTACCATAATTTGTTCTTGTTTTCGGTAAGTGTCTGGTATTCCGGCGCAGTGAATAACGAGGTATTTCATCGTTGTCTATTTTGGTGAATAATTTTTGCTTGTGTATGGTCATCAGAAGTTTCTTATAATATATTCTGTCTGCTCGAAGGAGGGGGTAGCGTTGAAATAATGGAGCTGCTTCAAGGTCTACAAAACGGCCATGGTAATTGCAGTATATACGAAGGATTCGTTTCTGTAAGAGAATTATTTTTTGTAGTTTGTTTTTGAAGTAGTACCCCAAACCAGGACCCCGTAGCAAAGTTTAGAGTAAATGAGAGTATTGTATAACTGTTGTTTGAGCCAAAGCGGAATCAGCTGGGTTATCCTGTTAATGATACCGACAGATTTAGAAAGGTCATTGCATAGCATCCTTACATGCGAACTCCAAGATAAATGTTCGTCAAACCAAACGCCTAAGAATTTTTGTTCTTGGACATGATTATTGCTATACCATTGTAATTAATGTTAATTTCATTAGGTATGGTCTTGTTACGAGCCCTGAATAAAATGTATGTTGTTTTTGCAGTATTTAATTCAAGACTATTTGCACTCAACCACACTGATAAGCGATTTAGATACGCATTAACACTGACAGAATGTTCAGAAGTGTCACTGGAAGTAAAAAACACGCTGGTATCATCGGCATACATTGCCAGGTCAGGGGAGTCGGGTATTCGTAGAATATCAGTAACATAACTTAAGAACAATAGTGGGCCAAGATTTGAGCCCTGAGGTACAGCCGGTTTTATAGGCAAAATGTCAGAGGTACTAGAATTTATCTGAACAAATAGGCTTCGATTCGTTAGGTAACTTCTTATTAAATCATCAGCGATGCCGCGTATTCCGTATATTTCTAGTTTATGGAATAATATATTATGATCGATCGAGTCGAAAGCCTTCCGTAAATCTAGAAAAAGGCCAAGTGTAACCTTCTGTTTTTCGATGTTCTCAATTATTTTATCCTTGATATCTAGAAGGGCTTGCTCTGCTGACTTATTCTTTTGGAAACCATATTGGTACTTTGAGATTACACTGTGTTTAGTCAAGAAAGACCACAGCCTGTCAACTACGACGCTTTCGAAAAGTTTTGAAAATATATTTAAGACCGAAATCGGTCTGTAATTTGAGACTTGATCTTTCGCACCACCTTTATGTATTGGTGTTATGAGAGCGGTTTTTAGAGCATCTGGAAAGATCCCTGAAGGTATTGACAGATTAACAATATAAGCTAGAACGACACTTATTTCGCTTGAGACATATTTTATCGGCTTCGGTTGAATTCTGTCGGGTCCGGCCGAGGCTGTGCTCTTCATTTTGTGTATCAGAGATTGCATCTCAACGCTATCTGTGGGTTGTAGAAAAATGGAGCTGGTCACCAGTGGGACGTCGATTGCATGAACCACTCTTCTTTCGCCTCCCCTCGATGTACATGTACCAGACTGAACGAAATGTTCGTTCATGCTCGTCATTTGACATTTGTGCGGTAATGGTGTCTGGGACGCGATACTCGACTTTCTACTTGTTATATTATTCACTGCGTTCCATATCAGTTTCGGTTCGTTACGTATGCTAGAAAACAGTTGTAGATAGTAATCTTGTTTAGCTTTCTTCAGTTTGCTTTGTAGATGATTTCTGAACTTTTTGAATGTCGCCAACTGTTCTTGGTCACGTGTTTTTATGAAAAGGTGGTACATCGCATTTTTCTTCTTTATCTCATTATACAAATGACGGTTTATCCAAGGTTTTAGTACTTTCTTATTTCTGGTACGTTCATATTGTAGCGGGAAAGCGGATTCATAAGAAGTTTGTATGCTGGAAAGAAAAATGTTGAAAGCTGCGTTAACATCACTTTCATTGTAGACCGCCTGCCAGTCTATAGCTACAAATAATTCCCGAAAGTGTTGTAACGAAAAATTATTCATTAATCGACGATGACAAGGTGTCCGGGTAGCGCGAATGTTAGTGGAATTGATAAAAGAAAATAGGGGTAAATGGTCACTTATATCACTTGTAAGAACACCGGCAAGTACTTCATCTTCATTTAAGTTTGTAACACAGATGTCAATCAATGTGGCACTATTCTCTGTAACTCTGGTTGGTAACTTAATGTGGTTTGTGCAGGCGTGGCAAGCTAGAATTGATTTCAGATGCCAAGCCCACGTGTCATGTGAGCTCATGTCTAATTTATATCTCCCATGATTATCACATGTTCATTGCTAGAACAGGCGTACAATAGCAAAGCGTCTAAAAAATTGCAAAATATTTCTTTCTCGCCAGAAGGACGTCTATATATTACCGATGTCATGGTCTTTCCTATGTATATAGTAAGGCATTCTACGTGTTCATTAATTATAGAGAATTCGTCCACTACGGTAAAATGTGATCTCTCTTTTATGTACACAGCTACACCACCTCCCCTTTGATTGATTCTAGTTATGTGCTGCGAGTGATATTCATCAAGAATAGGTATGTGGTCGTTTTGTGATAACCATGTTTCGGTGAAACATATTACATCAAATTTATTTTCTATTGCCGACATCATATTCTCAATTTCGTCTACTTTGTTCTTTATACTTCTGGCATTTATATGCATAGTCGAAAAAATTTTAAACATGTGGTTTCTCTGTTGAGACGAAGGATAAACATGCATACATAAAAGAGCACATCGCATTGCCCGCACCAGTCACTCTAATACAGTATATCCCCCACAAGCTCATACCGTTACTTTTCAGCAATCATTTTTTCTGCGCACAACACGAGACTGGAATGGCCTGCCCGCCGAAGTTGCCACTATCATCGACCCACTTGCATTCAAGCGACTCATCGGAAATATCCCTTTGTAATTTGTAGTATCTCTTTGTCTCTAACTCCCCACTCCCTCATGTAATGTCTCAACAGAGACCTTTGAGGAAATGAATAAATGAATAAATAAATGAATATCATAATATTGTCGTCGACTATTTCAAATACCATGCTAAAATAATTTTAGATGTAGCGTATCTGATCCTCTTTGCCTATTCGCTCTCTAAGCCATTTTTTCTAGGTCATTTAGGGAAGTTGTGCAGATCACCCTTGAAGTTTCAGTTTTCCGTGCCAACACCCGTACTTTTGATGTCCAAACGAACTGCCAGTTTACCTCGGATTTCTTCTTGCGCGTGGCTGCGAGCAGTTTCTTGTTTGTTTGTGTCATGTGTTCATTTACATACACCGCGTTTTTCGAATCTAGATCTAGTTCTTTACTTGTCAGCCACTTCTTTCTGGCCTTGGCGAGCAATTCATCGCGCTTCCTTCGTTGGACGAAGCGGACAACAATGTTGTTCACATCCTGTTTCGGTGTCGGGACCCAGTGGCATGTGTCAATGTCACTTTCCCGCATGGTTTCTTCAAGGGCAACGCCAACTTTTTCAACCATTTCCATGGCGTCAAGTGTTTTCTGGGTTTTTGGAATCCCCCTGATTTCGAGATTATTCCATCTTTGATACTGCTCAAGGTCTTCAGTTTTTTGTGTCAGTTTTTCGTTTTCCTCCCTTAGGGTGCTATTTTCTTTGAGTATACTGCTTAATCTCATCCCTTAAGGCTACGAATTCCTTTTTTAATTCGCTCATTTCACAGCATGTATCGGAACAGTATTTTACGCTGTCTTTCAGTTCTCTCAAATCCGTTCGCATGTCACGCTTGAAGGCTTCAAGCTGTATAGACAGATCCTTTATCTCTTTGGTGTCATGTTTCCCACCCATTATCGGCACTATCAGGCAAAAGCGGGCACCAACACAATCAATTCGGCAACGGTGCGCACGAACGAAGTACAAAGTTGGATAAAAGACCAGAGCAGCAGCAGCAACGAGAGCAGGAAAATAATATGTCAATGTAATGGTACTGTAGTTTCAGAATTAATCTGTGCAAGAATAAGAGGCGACTCAGATGCTGCGCGTTATGCTGACGCCGCTGCTGCTTTGACGGTCCGGTGATATCGGATTGTATGTATAGGCAGGGGCCACCGGAAGCAGGTAGACTGTCCCCGGAAGGTGGGCATGCGCAGGTGCAGAGGAACCCACGTGTCATCGGTCTCAGGAATGATGCGGCTGGTAGGTGCGGGTAACAAGCGGGGTGGGCTGGTCTGATGAAACCGGGATATTTGCCTGTACAAGAATAAGAGGCGACTCAGATGCTGGACGTTATGCTGTCGCCGCTGCTGTTTTGACGGTCCGGTGATATCGGATTGTATATATAGGCAGGGGCCACCGGAAGCAGGTAGACTGTCCCCGGAAGGTGGGCATGCGCAGGTGCCAAGGAACCCACGTGTCGTCGATCTCAGGAATGATGCGGCTGGTAGGTGCGGGTAACAAGCGAGGTGGGCTTGTCTGATAAAACCGGGATATTTGCCTGGACAAGAATAAGAGGCGACTCAGATGCTGCACGTTATGCTGTCGCCGCTGCTGCTTGCATATATATATATATATATATATATATATATATAGGAATATTATGACGTCATGCTGACGAAAGTGCGGCGTGTTCTCTGCCCGAAGGCTAGAAACGAAAACAAAGTTGATTGTTTTGTTCGCTACTATTAGCAGTCTAATAATGTAGGCTAAACGGCAAATAGTACTGTAGGAACCAAATGATCTCAACCGTTTCTGTGCGAAAAAAGGAACGTTCTGGTTTCAATAAATATTTCAGTAACCAAAACATCTTGTGTACGCCGTATGAATGTATATGTACTTTGGGTAATTAGCGCAAGCAGATAAATGAAAAAGGCACACGCAGACACGATGCCATAAACAGCGAAGTTGATGTAGAGCTAGTAAAGCAACTTTGTTCTTGATTTAATCCTTCATCTTAGTGTCCAGTTTAGCATTGTTTATTGGGGCTCAATGTTATTCAAGTTCGAATACCAAGACACTCACCACGTAGCAGCTTGGAGGAATAAACTTTATTAGTAGAAATGAGCCGACGGTAAAATCGTCCGAGGTGGGCGGCTTCCCTAGTCCAGGATGCCATGGGCCTGAGCTGATAACTTGGCCCTGCTCACCAGGCGATGCTGGTCTTCAGGGCTCGAGCTTGTCAGGTGGGCCTCCCACTGCTCGACGGTTGGTCCGGTGATGGGCGGTGTCGATGGATTTTGTTGACATTCCCATACCATGTGGTAGAGGGTATTGGGCGTAGAGCAGAAAGCGCATTTGTGGGTATAGCTCGTAGGATACATGGAGTGCAGCAGGGTGCCGTGCGGGAATGTGCCGGTCTGTAGTTTTCGGAAGATCACCGCCACTTCTCTTGTCAGCTGGGGATGCGGGGGTGGATAGATCCTCCTACCCAGCCTGTAGTGGCTCAGGATATCGGCGTATCTTTTCGGGACGCTATCGTGTTGGTCTACCGGTGCTCGCGAACCTGGTGGAATAGCCCGGAGAATGTGATCTCGGGCAGCGGCATTAGCCGCTACATTACCCGCCAGGGACTCGTGTCCCGGGGCCCAGACAATGTACAGTTCTGGAAAATTGTCTCGTTTTTTGAGGATGCTCAGGGCTTGTTTGGAAATGCGGCCCTTTTGGTAATTTCTACATGCTGTTTGTGAGTCGGTGATGATTGTGATTAGATCTTCCTCTCACTGGCCCGTAGTGGCCGCCAGGGCTATCGCCGTTTCTTCCGCGCAGTCGATGTCTGGAGTGTTACCGAGGCCGCAGCTACCTCTTGTCCTTGGCCGTTGAGCACGCTGATAGAATGGGCCACTTTGTTCTTGTACTTTGCCGCGTCGGTGTATCGGACTTCTTGTTTTGGTCCTTCGTAGGCCTTACGTAGAGCTTTCACTCTCGCTCGCCTCCTTTCTCTGTGGTATTCAGGGTGCATGTTTCTCGGGATGCTGGCCACCGTGATCTTCTCCCTCAGGGGTAGAGGAACCCGCTGTTTTGTAGACTCATATTCGATTGGGTAGCCCAGTCTTATTAGCGTGTCCCTACCCGTGCTGGTGAGCTTGAGTCGCTCTATCTGTCTGGTCTTGTGGGCCTCTACCAGTTCCTCCCAAGTATTGTGGATGCCCAGGCTGAGTAGCTTCTCCGTCGGCGTCGTCGGTGGAAGCCCCAGTGCCAGCTTGTAGGTTTTTCGTATTAGGGTGTTCAATTTGTCTCTCTCGCTGTTCTTGAGACCCAGGTACGGGGTGCCGTAAGTGACTCCGCTGATTATAAGGGCTTGTATTAATCTGATTGTATCCTGCTCTTTCAGACCGTGCTTTTTGTTTGTCACTCTTCGCACCAAGTGCGCGACTTGAGTAACTGTCGCCTGCAGTTTTTTAATGGTGACGAGACCGGCACCGTCCTTCTGGAAAGTGAGGCCCAGAATACAGAGTGTGTCCACCTTGGGTATGTTGAGTCCATTTAGCATCAACGTTGGGTCAGGTGTGTCCGGCGGAGGCCGCCCTCTTGTCCTCTTTTTGAGGATCAGGAGCTCCGACTTTTCCGGCGCGCATGAAAGACTGCAGCGGTGTAGATAATGCTCGGTCCTGTCGATGACTTCCTGCAGGGCGTCTTGTTGTTCGCCCGCCGATCCCGTGCACGTCCACATGGTCAGGTCGTCTGCATACATTGCGTGACGAATACCACTGATGTTCTCCAAGAGGTTAGGCAATCCCCTCATCGCTATATTGAACAGCAACGGGGAGATCACCGACCCCTGGGGGGTTCCTTTCTGCGGTATTGGGAACTTCTCGGTTCTGAGATTCCCCAGGCCTATGGTCGCCGTTCTACCTGTCAGGAAGTCCCGCACGTAGTTGTATGTCCGCCGTCCGCAGTTGGTATGTTGTAGGCTGTTTAGCACTGCTTCATGTGAGACGTTGTCGAAGGCTCCCTTCACGTCGAGTGCCAGGATGGCACTCTTGTGGCATGTGCTGAGGCCGTCGATGACTTCTTCCTTAAGCTGAAGTAGAATGTCCAGGGTGGAGAGGTTAGGCCGGAAACCGAACATAGTCTTCGGCAGGTGCCCACCTTCTTCCAGGTAGGGCGAGAGACGATTGTGGACCATGTGCTCGAAGAGTTTTCCCGCGCATGACGTAAGAGAGATCGGACGCAGGTTCTGTAAGTTGATGGGCTTGCCGGATTTCGGGATCATCGTTACGTCCGCGTGCTTCCAGGGAGCCGGTATACTGCCCGTCTCCGAGCTTTCATTGATATACTTTAGTAAACTCTCCGTCGCCCCGTCGTCCAGGTTACGGAGGGTCTTGTTAATTTTATCCCTGCCGGGCGTCGTGTTTCTTGTAAGATTTCTTAAGGCTGCCACGATCTCCGACTTGGTGAAAGGTTGGTCTAAATCCGGATTGGGTTCCCCCTCGTACTCCGGCTGAATGACTGGCTGCGTCTTCCGTTGTTGCTCGTCTCCGATGTATTTCGCGGTGATGGCTTCGAGCGCTTCTTCTTCGGTTCCCTGGAAGTTGTGTATAAGTCTTTGTATGTGTTGCCCCGTGACAGTTTTTGATTCCGTCTCCGCCAGAAGGGTCTTTAGAACGGCCCAGGTCTTTCGGTTGCTGAGGGTTCCCTGTAACTGGTCGCACACTTGATTCCAGTTCTGACGTCCGAGTTTTTCAGCATACTCCTCCGCCTGCCACGAGACTGCGGCAATGCGGATCTTGAGTTTACGGTTTATCTTCTGCTTCTTCCATCTCTTCAAAAGTCCTCGCCTGGCCTCCCAGAGGGGAAGTAGGTGTGGGTCGACTTCGGGATTGTCCACAGTGAGTTGGATGGACTTTGTGCACTTGGTAACCAAGTCCATCATGTTCTTGGTCCACTCCTCGATGTCCTCTAGGCTTCTGGGGTGTTCATCTTTGCGGAAAGCAGACCAGTCTGTGATTTTGGCTTGACCTAATCTCACGGGGGTTTTGTGGTGCATGATTTCGCTCTGGATGATATGATGGTCGCTTCCCAGAGTCTCGTCCAGTCTCGACCACTCGACTTGCCTTAAGCCAGTGGAGAAGGTCAGGACTGGGCTGGTGTCTCTGGAGACACTGTTGTCAATTCTAGTTGGTATTAGAGGATCGGTCCACAACGTCAGCTGGTGGTGTTGTGCCGCGTTGTGCAAGTCCATACCCTTCTTGTTGGTTGATCGGTAGCCCCAAGCCACGTGTGGAGCGTTAAACTCGCCCACCACGAGAAGTTTCTGACCGTCGGTGAATTTCTTCACTTCTCTCAGTAACTTGTCCAAGTCCTTTAGTGTGTCGCGCGGAGGACTGTATACATTCAGGATGTAGAGGCTCTGCAGGGTTTTCTTGGGAGGAACCAGCTCAATCAGAGTGTGTTCGATTCTGTGGTTGATTTCGTGCTGCTGCGTCGTGTAGTGCTTCTTGATGAGGACGGCGGTGCGGGTCCTTCCTTGGGTAATGTGCGTTTTGTAGCCGCGCATCGTAATATTATTTGTTTCTGTTTCCTGTAACGCGATGACGTCAGGTTGGTGTAGGGTGCATAGGTGAAGTAAATTTTGCCGTTTCCGATTTATTCCTCTGCAATTCCACTGCCAAATTTTGAGGGTTTCGGTCGCTTCTTTCTTCTTTGCTATTTTATTCGCCATCTTGGCTTCCCAGAGTCTCGTTCATCTGGGCTTCTCTGATGGGGTATTTTGGCTTTTTCCTTGCCTGCTCTTTTTCCCTTTCTAGGATGGAGATGCGTTGGCTGAGCTCGTTGCCCGTCTGGGTGATCTCCTGGCGGACCGTTTGTAAGGCTGCTTGGACGGTGGCTGCCACAGATTTGCTTATGGTGTCGACGGCCTGAGCCAGTTTGGCTCGGAACTCATTTCTCAGTTCGGCCTTGTCTTCGGTTCGGGCCTTGTTCGTCCTGTGCTCTATTCCCTATTCTAGGTCCTCTATCGAGGGAGCATGTTCCCTCGGCGGCGTTGGCGTTATGGTCGGTGTCTGCTGTTTTTGCAATTGGTCAATGAGATGTTGGAGCTTCCTCTCCAGGGCTTGTTCCCTGGCCTGAGCTCTTCTGTCCCGTTCCTGCTGACGTCCTTCTTGCTCTTCTAGACGCTTCATGAGCACTTCATTCCGCTTCATCAGGTCGGCGTTTTGCCTTCTGAGGGAGGCGATGGTTTCCTCGTATCTCGAATTTCGCTCTTGTGTCGGCAGTGAGGGAAATGGGTCGGTTGTCGACTTGGAACTGGCTATCACTTCCGCCCAGCTGATCTTCTGCTGTTCTTGCTGTGGCTTACTTGTTCGATATTCCGAGGAGCTTGAACTTGTCTCCCTTGTTATAGGTGGTTGTCGGCCTCTTGATTTACCTCTCTCCCTCACGTACAGGGGTGGGGGTCTTGGCTTGAGCCTTTTCTCGCACTCCTTGCTTGCCGTCTCGTGAGGTAGTCCACATAGTTTGCACTGCAACTGGCAATCATGATCTGCTTGTGGGTTCTGCACCCCGCACCTATTGCAAATGTGCTTGTCTGGGTTAGGGCATACGTCCTGCCGGTGGCCGATTTCTCCGCAGGCCTTGCAATACTGTACCGATCTGCGGTATGGGCGGCAACGTGTGTACGAGCCGGCCACCTTCACATAGAAAGGGATGTGCGGACCTTCGAAGGTGATAACTGCTGAGGTGGATTTGCCGAGCATCCTCGCATGCAGGATGCCACAATTGTTGGCTGCCAGCAGTTCCGCAAGTCGTTTCTCCGTCGTACACGCAGTGATGCCGTGCACGACTCCACGTACTGTTCCTGGGAGCGGTTTGATGTACGGCGTCACCTCGTATGTGGCCGCCCCAAGTTCGATGCCGTTGATGGAACCGAGTTTCAGTGCGTAGTCCTCGTCTGCGGTGCTGGCAATTATCAGGTTCTGCTTCCACTGCGTTTGGATGGTTACGTTCACGCAAAATTCTTTGAAAGGGGAACCACTTGCCCTTGCAAGTCCTTCGGTGATCTTCTCATCTGGCCAGCTGGACAGCTTCATGCCGGTTCTTGGTCGGTATACCACCTTGTAATCATTCTCTGGCAGCGGCGGCGTCACGCGTCGCGGCGGTGACTTGCCGTTGGTTCGGCTTCCCTGATTTTGCTGCCGTTGGTGGTTGCTGTTGGCTTGCATGCTTGCTTTCACTCTCGGGTTGCTCCTCGCGTTCAGTCCTCCTTGCTGGTTCTGGGGGTTTCCTTGCTTTACTCCCTCTTGCATGCGGTCCTCGTTCGGCGCCTTCTTGTTTTTTCTTGCCTTTATTGCTTGGAACCATGGGCCAGCTTGACTCAGCGTCTTGCCGCCGGTCTCATCGAATTTCATGTTGCTCTGGACCACTGTGGAGTCTTGGCTATTGTTCTCTATGTCCATTTCGTGAGCACTGCCGTTCGTTTCCCCTGCCATTCTCGGTGCTCGCGAGGCCACGCGGGCCCGCTCCTGGGGCGCGTGCGGCGTTCGGAGAACGGTGTTCGAATATGTCGAGGTGCTCGTTGCTCGGTGCGTCAAGGTAAACAAATCCACTCACCGCGGTAATTCTGGCGACTTTCGATGCCGATTGCCTTGTTGAGTTCAATGGCACAAAATCGTGAAGGTTGGTTAAGGTTAACCGCAATAACTCGCGATAAAAGCAGCAGCCCATGCGAAGCGCGTCCGCTGCACTCGGGCCCCTCACGTAGCAGCTTAATTAAAAAATATAGCTGTGTTCTCATGAGGGGTTGGATGTCACAGCAAGAAGAGAAATTAGGTGTGCCTGAGAAACAAAAAAATAACAAACATACAAAGAATAGATCCAACGCTCATGTTACAATGTTATAGCGAAGCTTTTGTGAAGCGGATAAATAAACGCCATGCAAATTATTATATAATGCAAAGCGTTTGGAGTGTAGTGATTGGCTGCATACCAGTGAATGCGGACCATCCCACAACGTGACCCACGTGATGGTGCATTATGGTGTCTACGGCGCTAGCCCTCTCTGTTATGACACGGCTTCCAGGCTCAGCTCGTCGACCAGAACGGGCCAATCGTGGAACAGGAGATGCACTTTACTCGGCGAAAGTATGACTGAGCAGATGCGCCAATGCCGTAACTCTAAGAATGTGTGCATAGAAAGTTTTCCTTGAATAAAGAAACTGGGCTCTTGCAGTCGGCGGCAAACCGTGACCAGCAAGTGACCGTTTTTTACCTTGCTGTCAGCAGGTTACGTGGCTGCATACCTACGAGCTTGTGGGAGGATCTTATGCCTGCAAAGGCTGCTTCGTCTTGGAATTCACATCAGAGCATGTGGAATGCTGACCTGCTGCCTGGGACGGTTCTCGTCGGCTCTTTTCCGCTACCGATGTCGCTGAAGTCAACACCCCTAAGAACACGTCCATCTGCGGTTATTTAAACCTCACTTTCGCCGGGCTTCTCTGCAGTCAGCGGTAGACCGTGACCAGCAAGTCACCGTTTTTTTTTGCCTTATTATCCGCAGGTGAGTCCTCACCAGAGCAGGATTGGCCAACCTGGTGCAGTACTTGGCCACAGCTTCCTATATGAATACAACAATCAAACCCCAGCCCTCGTGTCCAGCAGCTGCGAAGCAATTGATCACGGTGGTGGTCAGACCTCTGACGCAGCAGAGGGTGCTAAAAATCCCTGGATCCGGACAGGCTTGATTAAAATCTGCGCCATTAAAATCTGCACCTGGCAACGTTTAACACTAGAACGTTGTCTAGTGAGGCGACTCTATCAGTGCTATTGGAGGAATTAGAGGGCAGTAAATTGGATATAATAGGGCTCAGTAAAGTTAGGATGACAAATGAAGCATATACAGTGCTAAAAAGCAGGCACTTGCTGTGGTACCGGGGCTTAGCGGAGAGACGACAACTAGAAGTCGGAATATTGATTAATAAGAATATATGGAAACATTCAGGAACTCTGGAGCATTATCCAGAGGGCGGCAGGTCTGGTTATGAAACTTAATAAGAGGTACAAATTGAAGGTCGTACAGGTCTACGCCCCTACATCTAGTCATGACGACCAGGAAGTCGAAAGCTTCTATCAAGACGTGGAATCGGTGATGAGTATAGTCAAAACAAAATACACTATACTGATAGGCGACTTCAATGCCAAGGTAGGCAAGAAGCAGGCTGGAGACAAGTCAGTGTGGGAATATGGCATTGGCACTTGGAAGAGCAGGGTAGAGTTATTAGTAGAATTTGCAGAACAGAATAATATGCGGATAATGAATAACGTTTTCCGCAAGCGGGATAGCCGAAAGTGGACGTAGAGGAGTCAGAATGGCGAGACTAGAAATAATAAAGACTTTATACTCTGCGCTAACCCTCGCATCATATAAGATGTGGACGGGATCAGCAAGGTGCGCTGCAGTGACCATAGGGTGGTAGGAACTCGAATTAACCTAGTCATGACGAGGGAACGGAAGAAGCTGGTACATAAGAAGCCGATCAATGAGTTAGCGGTATGAAGGAAAATAGAGGAATTCCGGATGAAGTTACAGAACGGGTATTCGGCTTTAACTCAGGAACAGGACATTAGTGTTGAAACAATGGACGACAATCTTATGAGCATCATTAAGGAGTGTGCAATAGAAGTCGTTGGTAACTCCGTTACACAGGATACCAGTAAGCTATCGCAGATGACGTAATGTCTGATTAAGAAACGCCAATGTATAAAGGCCTCTAACCCTACACCTAGAACAGAACTGGCAGAACTTTCGAAATTAATCAACAAGCGTAAAGCAGCTGACATAACGAAGTATAATATGTATAAAATTGAACATGCTCTCAGGAACGGAGGTAGCCTAAAAGCAGGGAAGAAGAAACTAGGAATTGGCAAGAATCAAATGTATGTGCTAAGAGACAAAGCCGGCAATATCATTACTAATATGGATGGGATTTTTCAAGTGGCTGAGAAGTTCTACAGAGAGTTTCACAGTGCAAGTGGCACCCACGATGATAATATAAGAGAGAATATACTAGATGAATTCGATATGCCGCAAGTAACGCCGGAAGAAGTAAAGAAAGCCTTGGGAGCTATACAAAGGGGGAAGACAGCTTGGGAGGATCAGGTAACAGCAGATTTGTTGAAGGATGATGGGCAGATTGTTCTAGAAAAACTGGCCACCCTGTGTACGCAATGCCTTATCACCTCGTGTGTACCGGAATCTTGGAAGAACGCTAATATAATCCTAATGCATAAGAAAGGGGACGCCGAAGACTTGAAAAATTATACACCGATCAGCTTACTGTGCGTTGCCTGCAAAATATTTACTAAGGTAATCGCCAATAGAATCAGGAGCGCCTTAGACTTCTATCAACGAAAGGACGAGGCAGGATTGCGTAAGGGCTACTCAAGAATAGACCATAATCACACTATCAATCAGGGGATAGAGAAATGTGTGGAATATAACCAGCCTTTATATATAGCTCATATATAGGTATTCAGAGAACTGGATTGTGAAGTTCTGGGATAAGTGTTAATAGAGGATACCTTAGTAACTTGCGATTCGCTGATGATATTGCCTGTTCACTGATATGGACAGGCAGTGCAGAAGGCTGGGTCTGAAAATTATTCTGCAGAAAACTAAAGTAATGTTTAACAGTCTCGGAACAAAACAGCAGTTTACGATAGGTAGCGAGGCACTGAAAGTGGTGAGGGAATACACCTACTTAGTCCAGGTATTGACCGCAGATCCGGATCATGAGACTGAAATAATCAGAAGAATAAGAATGGGCTGAGGTGCATTTGGCAGGCATGCTCAGATCATGAATAGCAGGTTGCCATTATCCCTCAAGAGAAAAGTGTATAACAGCTGTGTCTTACCAGTACTCAACTACAGGTTAGAAACCTGGATGTACGACAAGGGTTCTACTTAAATTGAGGACGACCGAAGGACCTATGGAAAGATTGGTGGGTGTAACTTTGAGGGGATTAGAAGAGAGCAGATAGGGTGAGGAAACAAACTAGAGTTTATGACATCTTAGTTGAAATCAAGAAAAAGAAGCAGGCATGGGAAGGACATATATAAAGGAGGGAAGATAACCGATGATCATTAGGGGTTACGGACCGGATTCCAAGGGAATGGAATCGTTACAGAGGGCGGCAGAAAGTTAGGTGGGCGGATGAGATTAAGAAGTTTGCAGGTACGACATGGCCACAATTAGTACATGACCGGGGTAGTTGGAGAATTATCGGAGAGGCTTTTGCTCTGCAGTGGGCGTAACCAGGCTGATGATGATGATGAGTCCTTGTATCAACCTGCTTTTGTATTTTTTCTGACGTGTCCTTGTTTCCGCTGACTGCAACAAGATGCCGAATATTTGTGCCGTTTGCCCCTAAGTGTTACCTGCAGATGGTAAATTTTTAACGTGCTCTTTGTGCTAGCGGGGGCATAATCTCGGCAAAAGTTGTTCGGGGGTTGCGAGGGTACCTACACTAAAGTGACGTCCGAAAAACGTGAAGCTTGGTGTTGCCAGACATGTAGGCAATCTGGATCCTCCAATAGTGATGTTTTGTTATCCCATCAGCTAACAGAAGTCAAGAACAAACTGGATCAGCTTACAACAATTATAGAAGCACTTGTAGTTAAGATGGAAGAACTTCTGGAATATAAAACCACGGGAGAAAAGCTGACCGAGACTGTTGGGGAAATACAGAAGTCTATTAAATTTCTGTCCTTAAAATACTATTCGGTACTTTCGGCGATGTCGGATAGTGATGCTGAACTCGGCCAGCTTCGTTCCTAGTGCGAGACCTTGTCATCGACCATTTCTTCTCAGGCTGCAGCCCTCCACAGCATGACCACTGAAATCAATGTCCTTGAGCAGTAACCCAGAAGGTGTAATTTGGGATACACGGTTTTCCCGTTCAGCATAACGAGGACCTGATGTCTGTACTGGGTCAAGTGATGGAAAAGCTTGATATAGACTTTCAGCCTTCAGATGCTTCTGTTGCACACAGGCTACCAGCTCGCAAGGATTCCACCCCGGCTATTCTTGTGCAAACGCAAACTGTAGCGATCAAGCAAAAGTGGCTCGATTCTCGCAGTTGTCTCCCAAGTCTTGTTTTTAATGGTATGGCTCCAAATCCTCAGCTATACTTCAACGACAATCTGACGCGCCCTAACCGATATTTATTTCGCCAGGCTCGCCTAAGAGGGAAGGAAAAGGACTACAAGTTTATCTGTACACGCAATGGAAGGGTGCAGGCCAGAAAAACTAGGGTCGCTCCTTTCATTCGCATTGATAATTCAATTCACCTCGAAAAACTCGTGTAAACATGGATGTAGCTAGATCACTATCATTTCATACCTTCTCAGAAGTTCATAACTTTTTTTATTGCTAACACCGGCCACCCATGTTAATATCCGCAGCATCCGTAAACACTGTAATCATTCTTGCGCTTGAACTTCGCCTTTCCTGTCTATCTGTGACGCCTTTGTTTTGGCAAAAATTAATATTCCTGCTGACGTAATGTCTTCGTATTCTATACCAGGTTATAAGTGGTTTTCATACACTCGCACGTTGTGTAAAGGAGGGGGTGTGGCCGTATCTGCGAAAGACAAGTGGTCTGTATCAGAAATACCGCTTTCCTTTTCGCAAGCTGAAGTTGTTGCTCTGCCACTATGCTCATCAGAGGCTTCATTGGCTGTTTTGTCTGTGTACCGGCCTCCATGTTGCAATGCTCACTTATTCTTATCAGAACTTGACACAGCACTATCATCCCTATCTCTTGACGAGAACGTTTGTGTGCTAAGCGATATTAACATCGGCACCCTCCGTCCCACTCAGCCACCGGTCGCCGACTATCTCGATCTATTATCTAAATGGGGAATAGAAGGCATTATACATCATGCAACGCGTGAAGAATTTCTTTGTGGAAAGTTGGTTAAATCCTGCATTGACCAAATTAGTGTTCGGTGCTCCACATTTGTGATGCAGGCAGCTGTTGTTGAAACCAAGGTCGCTGATAATTTCGTGTGTTGTCGTCTTGTATAAAAGGACAAATCTTCGAAAGCCTGTATCATGAAAAAGGAAATTTGCATTGTTGATCCTAAGCTCTTTGACGAATGCGTCACAAAGCCTTACTGGCAGGCCATGTTATATAAGCTCTCTCCAGCTGATTTATACGACCGTTTTGTTCCAATTCTCCACAGTTGTAGAAACAAATGCACCTGGTTTGTAAAAGTCAGATTACGTCGCGAAGAGAACAAATGGCTATCGTCACGGATATTAGCGGCAATTCAGGAAGAAGACCTTATGTGGGCCCAAGCTAAATGGGCTCCTAGTTGTCCGGAGTGACTACTGAAAATTAAAATATGTAGAAATCGAGAGTTTCATGATTCGGCTAGCAAAGCGAAATCATATGCGCCAAAAATTCAAAGAAGCTCATTTAGACGTGAAAAAGACTCTTGAAAATGAAATAAGAGGTATATCCAAACGTTGTGGCCGCCTGTTACCATTTCAGTCCCATTTTCTGCAGACGAGGCTACTGTTTCAAGTCAACTTAACACATACCTCTCGCACGTTTCTGGTACTGCTAAACCACACCCTGATCACTGTACCTTAGAAACAGAGTATACAAATCTACGCCCCTTCGTTCTCTATCAGACCTTGATCTCAGATCAATTGTTTTTAACCTAAAAACTGGTAAATCACCGGGCGTTGATGAGATTTCTGTGGACGAGTTAAGTAGCAATTTCGGTGCGGTTCAGTATGTGCTGCTATCACTGCTGAATCACATTTTAACCGGTGTTATTATACCTATAGAAATAAAAAAGGCCATAGTCAAACCACTCTTCAAGAGTGGTGCACGAAATAGATGCGAAAATTATCGCCCAATTTCAATTCTGCCGTGTATTTCTCAAATATTAGAAAAACACCTGCTGCAAGCCATGAAGTACATCGATGCTAGTAGCATCATTTCAAATACGCAGTATTGTTTCGTCCCAGGCAGAGACACACAGGCCCTCTTTGAGGATATTTCAGGCATTACAAATTCAGCTTTTGATGCTAACCAGGTCGTATGTGCTCTTTTTCTTGATGTTAGCAAAGCTTTCGACAGTGTTTGCCATGGTTTTTTGTTATATAAACTTTCCTTGATGGGATTTCGTGGGCTTTTCCTAAAACTACTCACTTTTTGAAGGATAGAACGCAGTTAGTCTCTATTGTGCAGTACCGGAGTAATACGACTTCAATAAAAGCCGGAGTACCTCAGAGATCTATATTAAGTCCACATCTTTACATGTGAATGACCTCACCGCTGCTTTCCCAACTTTTACATTTCAGCACGCAGACGGCACAGTTACCTTGTCTCAAGCTCCCCGTTTTTCAGATGCAATCTACTTTTTACAAGGTGCAACAATTAGCGTTATGAACTGGATCACAAACAATGCCATTAAACTAAACATCTAGAAAACACAGCTTCTATGTTTTCATAATTCTTTCAAGAAAATCAGTTTAAGCTTCCCACTACTTGCGCACTCTTCATCTTGCTCCCCCTGCACCTGCTCACCCGTTCCATATGTTTCAATAGTGAAATGCCTCGGCGTTTTCCTCGACAGTGACTTCGCATAGAATTCGGATTTGGCCCACATATGCTCAAGAATAGGTGCAGTTTCAGGTACACTATACAATATCACATATAACAGGCCATTCCCCGTTAGTAAAATGGGTTTACAAGCTATGGGTTATGGCATGCTTCGCTATGGGATTACGGTGTACGGTCACTGTGCGATTCGATGGAAAAATAGTCAACTCTATCCTTCGATCTTTTCTGAAAATTATTGGTTATGATTTAGGTTTACCCACCGGCATTGACCTTTTCAAAGCCTTGAGATTGCCAGATTCTAACGCCCTTCTAACAGAAAGGGCCACCTTGTGGCATTTCTGGTCGTACAAGTACAAGGTCCAATATGTTCGTGCTCGTTGTCTCCGGCCGAAAGACCGTTTTCGGGTGCCTCGCTGCTCTACCAAGTAGGGTTTGCGCTCTCGTAATTACTCCATCTCTTCATCTGCCTTTCGCGCGAAATCAAAGTACAAATTAAAACAAATTCTTCGTCGCATTAACCTCTAATACCTTACACGGTTGCTTCTTTCATGTATATTGATACCGTACATAACTTTATGGCACTTGAGCAAATACATTAATTTATTCGTTTCACTATACACCTACTTATGTGTGTGAATAGAGCGCGAAAAGAGTGCTTTTGTTTTGTTTCAGCGCCCTGCTCCCTGCCGATCTCATAAGTGTATTCCTTTCTCTTTTTTGCTTCCTATTTCGATTGCTTTTTGTTGGCTGTTGTCAATAGGATAATTGATGGTTGTTAAGTAATAGACAAACGCCTGATTTATGTTTTCTTTCTCTGTATTAAGAATGCTGGATTATGCTACCTTTCAGATACGTGGTTTGTTTTCATTTTTGCCTCCTCAATGCTGTTAGTGTTTCTCTGCTGTGTCCGTTCCTGCTAACAAGGTTTCTGCATACCTTGTGTTATCCGCGATATTACATTATGCTAAACGCTGTCTGTCGGCTATGCCCTTCAAGCCCAATGCGGCTTTGGCAGGCCTATTATGTATTAGTGCTGGCGGAATTTCTGTGTCAATAAAGTATTATTATTATTATTATTATTATTATTATTATTATTATTATTATTATTATTATTATGTCGTATATTGGTCGCAATAAGGATATCTAGGTACAATTACCTCTAGGGCGATCGCAAGGTAAGTTTCGGTTTAAAACTGTGTCAAGTACTCTACAGTCACCGTAAGTGTTTCCTCTACGAATGAGACGCCCATGTCAATGCGCACATATTGGTTCGCATAGGAGACACGAATAGATTGGCTTCAATAGGCCCCTTGCCTTGCGTGGACGTCGTTTGTGTGGAGAATCACCAGACTGAAGTTTCCTTCCCCTGAGACGATGTTGAAGAGGACGCAGCAGCATGCGTACCACACGGTTGACTGCGACGTGTAGGTGATCCTTTTCCTCCTAAAGAGAGTGAGGGAACATTTTATAGTTTCTAGCAATAGGTTCATTTATGTTTTGTATTACGACGAGAATAGCTGCTATGTCTATGCTACCATAGTTTGCATGCGTGGCAACACTCAGCAGCAGAGCGAATGTGACCCCGAAAACGTATTGGTGTTACAATAAATACAAGATGGCGTAAGGCATCTGGAAAAAAAAAACGAGTAGTGGCGCCCAAATTGGATGCTTCAAGATGCCCCCGTGGCCCTAAAATCCCAGATCAGCCAGAGTTTGTAGATTGACTAAAGGGCGGGGCGGCGAGTGCCTTAACGTGCCTACGGTGAAATATCAAATGAGGGTCAGCCGGACCGGCGCCGAGGCTGTGACAGCACACGTGTCTATGCAAGACGAATGTTCAAAAATGCGTAACTTGACGTGATGATGATGATGACTTCTATTGTCATCCATTTTGAAACACTGCGGCTACATAGTCACTTAGCCCGCTAGAGCTAATCCTGCATTGAGGCGTGGCTCGTTGCAATGAGTCATACCTAAAAGACGCGGCATGTTGTGGGGTGGTACAAAAGATAGCATCATCAACAATGACTCATGCCCCCGTAGGCAAGAGCAAAATGCAAGGGCTCATACCCCCTTAAGGCAAAGGCGACAAGCGCTCAGTGAAGTGAAGCGAACAGTGCATACATTCATTGAAATCACCCATACAATTCACTGAACAGCATACGTTTCAATAAACAAGAAGCTCAACACAAGCACTGAACCATCAGTAAAGCATTGCATACGCCCCCCCCCCCTTCCCCTCAAAAGTATGCTGCGGCCAAGGATGCTCGCCAAGCACGAAACAAGGTGCGACGTGCGAAGCGGCGCGAGCAAGGCATCCGACCACGAGTGCTGCTTGCCCCTCCAGAAGGGATGCAACGTAAAGTCGAAGAAAAATGTGCTTGGCACGAATCTCATCTCGCTATATGAGCGCGAGCAGCCGCAGCTAAGCATCGAAAGCGAGCCGAACAAGCCGAACTGCGAAAGCAGCAACGCGACGATGCGAGACGACGTCGTAGACAGGAAGCCGAAGCTCGCAGACAACGGCTTTCGGCACAAACGTTTCCATCGCACGGCGGCTCGTCATTTCTTGCAATATGTCGGACCTCTCCGATCGCAAAGCCTAAAAACTTGCCAAGTGTGCAGCAGGTTTACACCTTCAATGGTACACGAGTGTAACATGCTGCCAAACTTTCTTCGTCAGGTGAGGATGAAATGTCGCACCCTGATAAAGTGAGTGTAACGAAAACAAAAGGAGAGAAGGCCTTTCTTCCCATCTAGCTTTTGCTATCCGGCGCTGTTTCAATGACAGAACATTTTATACTTTTTAGCAAAAGATTAATTTCTGTGTTGTATTATGACGAGAATAGCTGGTACGTCTAAGTCACATTAGTTGGCATGCATGGCAACACTCGGCAGCAGTGGCATTCTGAACCGAAAACACGATGACCTTACAATAAATACAAGGTGCTGCGACGGGCCTGGAAAAAAAGTAGTAGTGATGCCAACGCGTATGATTCAAAATTCCAATTAAAAGGCCAGCGGAACTAGAAACCCTGCGGAACAAGCTGGAGACGTTCTAAGCCGTGCTCCCTGAAACTTACTCGATGTCAGCTCATGCAAGGTCATCGGGGAAGCACTGAGTATTCTTTGGGTGCAGCAAATACACTTTGCGGAAACTTCACCTCGCTGCGCAAACATACGACTGCACCCTCAGCCGCGGTATGTTGGCTGTGGCGGCTCCCACTCGACCGAAAGCAGCGGCATCTATTTATTGCTAAGTTGGGGTGCCTATAGCGTAAAGCTATTTAAGACTTTTCTGTTTCAACTCTGCTATCAACCCACCATGATTGGTAAAAACAGTTTCACGCCACTCCACTTCACCTGCCTCTCACTCGACGTCAGAGAAACTGCGAAAAGGCCCCACCTGATATGATGTGTGCATAATGATTATGTATGATTACATCGAACAAAAGGAAAATAATCCTCATTCGGTGCCTTTTTTTTTGTCATGGTACTCTGTCATTGATCAAACGTTTCCGGACTGCGCCCACTTTGCCTGTCTGTCACGCGACGTCACAAAACCGCGAAACCTCATAGAGTCAAAGTGACGTGTAACAGTTAAAGGCGCACTACTATGCCGAAGAAAACTGATTTTTTTTTCTAAATAGCTGGAGACTGCCACTCTCTGGAAGAAACAATAGATGGCAGCCCACCGATTGCTCTGGCACTACCTACTCGGACCGGCCTCGGAGCATGCATGGATTTATTTGCATACAGTATACATTTTCGCGTGGCACTTTAACGTTATCGAGCCCTTTCGGAAGATATGCGACAACACTTTGCCAACTGTTCGTTGCTGAGGATCTGTGCTGGCGGCATTTTTATCATTTTCTTGCAAGCCGACGTGATTTTCGACCATCCGCCACAAGGTAAGTAAGGGAAAGCGAATCAATCACAGACGCTGGCGCCACCTTCTTCAGCCGGTTGTTTACTTTCACAACGCTGGCTCTGACCCATCGAATCCCTCTCCAATTGAGCGTGCTCCTCGCCTCTTGTCAGCCAGTTCGATAAGGAAATCTGCTCAATGTACGCAACGCTATTCACATTAAAGGCTAAAAAAGGTGACCTATAAACGAGAAGCGCCTTGGATTGGGATTTTTAAAGAATGCCTCTGGGGCCCTATAACGTAAAAGTACTCTCATCGGTGTGTGTTCCAATCTCCTGCCGTCAAATTTACATAACTAACGACGCAAGGATCGGGTGGTAACCCGCAGGGCTGTTTGAAAAGCCCAATGAAACGCTCTCATCGTTTATAGCTCACTTTTTTTTGTTGCTTTAAGAGCGAACAGCAATGCGCACATTGGGCAGACATCCTTATCAAATGGGCTGGCAGGAGGCGAGGAGTACACACAGGTGGAGAGGCAATGGGGCCGAGCCAGCACAGCGAAAGTGAATAACCGGCTGAAGAAGGTGGTGCCGGCGTCTGTGATTAATCCGCTTCTCCTTACTTACCCTACGGCGGATGGTCGAAAATCATGTCGGCTTGCTACAAAACGTTAAAAATGCCGCCAGAACGGATCCTCAGCAAAGAATTGTGGGCAAAGTGATGCCGCATATGTACCGAAAGGGCTCAATACCGTTATAGTGCCACTAAAGATGTTTACTATATGCAAATAAATCCAAGATCCGAGGCCGCTCCCAGTAGCTAGTAACCGGTGGACAGTCATCTATTATCTCTGTCGGAATTGGGCAGCTTCCGGCTATTCAGAAAAAAAAAATAGTTTTGTGGGGCATGTTATTGCGCCTTTAACGCGTGCCCGTCCTTTTGGCGTTCAGAGTTTTCGGGGTTTTGTGACATCGCGTGACAGACAGGCCAAGTGGGTGCAGCCCGAAAACGTTTGATCAATAGCAGAGTATCATGGCAAAAATTAAAAGGTATCGAATGAGAATAATTTTTCTTTTGTTCGGTCTAATCATGCATAAGTATGCACAATCATATCAGATGGGGCCTTTTCGCTGTTTTCGAGACAGAGACAAGACGAAGTGGGGGCGGCTCGAAATTTTTGGGACCAATAATGGAGAGCTAATTGCAGAATTGCAATACAAAAAATTTGAATTGCATTATGTTACAGCGTCCCAGGTTACCGCCTGATGCTTGCGTTGGGGTTTATGTAAATTTGACTTCAGGAGATTGGAATAAAGATTGGAATCGCTTTGCTTTATAGGACCCATGAATTCAATAATCATTTCACTATATTGCCGCGTGGTAGTGACTGTGAAAAAAGCAGCCAAACTGAGAAAGACGAAACAAGCGATTTATTGGGCGAACTTGTGCCCTAAAAAAGACGCTACACTCAAAGAACGGTGACAGCGGCTAACAGTCGACGATCGTCGGAAATCTGATGAGTGGGTCAAGTAGGTCAAGCGCGACGGCATTTATACATGAGCAATCGAATGTTGCAGAGTATCACTGGGACCCGGGTGCCTTCCACAAAGTTCTACATTATTCGCGTCACGCACAAATGCAATCATAATACAGAAGGTTCGGTCACAGACAGCGGATGGAAAAATCGATAACAATCCAGAAACTTCCGAAACATGCAGGCGCGTCCCTGCGCTGTGCGACAACATTTGCTAGGCGGTGAAATGTGTCACCCGATAAAGACAAACAAGTAAACGTGTCAATACCCCCTCTTAAAAGCATCGACCGGATGCTGCAAATGAAAGTAATATATCAAAACACCCATAGAAAAGAGAACAACAAAATAGGGAAGTTCGTTAGCGTCCATAAAATAGCTTAAGACGCATCTCGTGGACCACTTCTATCATGCGCGGCGCCTCTGTGAATGCGAAACGCCGTCTGGCACCACGTCATAGTCCAGTGCGCCAATACGTCGAATGACCTTGTGGGTCCGAAATAGCGTCGTTATAGTTTCTCACTCAGTCCTCGTCGGCGTATCGGGGTCCAAACCCAAACGCGGTCGCCGAGCTGGTATTCGACGTAGCGTCGTCAGAGGTTGTAGTGTTGGCTGTCGGCACTCTGCTGGTTCTTGATCCGTAGGCGGGCGAGCTGTCGAGCTTCTTCGGGGTGCTGGAGATAGGTAGCGACGTCAAGATTCTTTTCACCAATGACGCGCGGCAGCATGGCGTCGAGCATCGTCGTCGGGTTCCTGCCGTAAACCAGCTTAAACGGCGTGATCTGTGTTGTTTCTTGCACAGCCGTGTTGCAAGCGAATGTTACGTACGGCAGGATGGCATCCTAGATCTTGTGTTCGACGTCGACGTACATTGCTAGCATGTCGGCGAGGGTCTTATTCAGGCGCCCGGTAAGACCATTCGTCAACGGGGATAGGCAGTTGCCCTCCTGTGCCGTCTCTGACTGTACTGCAGAATGGCTTGGGTGAGCTCCGCTGTAAAGGCTCTGTCAGTGATGAGGACTTCTCGGGCACCATGTGGCAGCAGGATGTTCTCGACGAAAAATTTCGGCACTTCGGCTGCGCTACCTTTCCGCAGTGCTTTCGTTACAGTGAAGCGGGTGAGGTAGTCCGTCGCCACGACGATCCATTTATTTCCGGATGTTGACGTCGGAAACGGTCTCAGCAAGTCCATACCGATCTGCTGTATTGTTTGGCAAGGAGGCACGATTGGCTGTAGAAATCCGGCCGGCCTTGTCGGTGGTGCCTTGCGTCGCTGACAGTCTCGGCACGTTATATCATAAAGGGCGACGTCAGTGGTCAAGCGCGGCCAATAATACCTTTCCTGTATCCTTGACAGTGTCCCGGAGAATCCGAAGTATCCAGTGGTCGGACCGTTATGTAGGGCGTGCAATACTTCTGGACGAAGCCCTGAGGGTACAACAAAAAGGTAGTTGGCTTGGACTGGTGAGACGTTCTTTACGAGTAGGTTGTCTTGAATCGCGAACGAAGACAATTCTCGCCCGAATGCCTTAGGGACAACGTCGCTGTGCCCTTTGAAATACTCGACAATGTTTTTCAGCTCTGGGTCTGCTCGTTGTTGTTCAGTGAAGCCTTCCAAGCCTTAAATGTCAAGCAAGGCGTCGTCATTCTCGTCATCTTGAGGCGGCGAGTGAATGGGCGCGTCATAGGCACTCGACATCAGAGTGCTTTCGTCCTGACTTGTAGGTTACAGTGATATCATATCCTTGCAGTCTTAGGCTCCTCCGCGCCAGCCGTCCTGAAGGGTCCTTTAAATTCGCTAGCCACCACAAGACATGATGGTCGCTGAGGACTTTGAATAGCCTGCCACATGGGTGAGGGCGAAATTTCGCTATAGAACGATGGCGAGGCATTCATTTTCGGTTGTAGAATAACTGCTTCCGCTTTTGACAACGACCGGCTAGAATAAGCTATCACGCGTTCAAGTCCGTCTTTTCTCTGGACTAGGTTGGCACCGAGGTCTAGGCTACCGGCGTCAGTATGGATTTCGGTATCGGCGTCCTCGTCGAAGTGCGCAAGTCCTGGGGGCGACTGCATGCGTCATTTGAGCTCTTCAGTTGCGTCGGCCTGTGGGGTTTCCCACTTGAACTCGACATCACATTTAGTTAGATCTGTCAGCGGCTCATCAAAGCGTGAAAAGTCCTTGACAAACCACCTGTAGTAGGCACACATGCCAAGGAATCAACGCAGTGCCTTCTTTTCGATGGGCTGTGGGAACTTTGCAAAGAAGGAAAAGAAGCTCATCATAAGGGAAGCGGCACGTCGCTGGCTTCAGAGTCAGCCCTGTCGACTTGATGGCCTATAGTACTGTCACAAGCCGCCTAAGGTGATCGTCGAAATTTCCGTCGAAGACGGCGACGTCATCCGAGTAAACAAGGCCGTTCTGCCACTTCAATCCTGCTAACACCGTGTCGATGACGCGCTGGAACCTTGCAGGCGCCGAGCACCGTCCGAATGGCATGACCTTGAACTCGTAGAGGCCGTCTGTCGTGACGAAGGCGGTCTTTTCGCGATTTTTCTCGTCGACTTTTATTTGCCAGTAGCCACACTTGAGATCCATCGACGAGTAGTATTTTGCGTTGCAGAACCGATCTAATGCGTCGTCTATCCGTAGAATGGGGTATACGTCCTTCTTCGTGATCTTGTAAGTCGAATGTAACCGACGCAGAAACGTAGGGTTCCGTCCTTTCATGCTAAGCATACTAGCCGCGCAACCACGCTCTTCCTTGCTGCGCCGCGCGCGGCCGCGTAGCTACCATATGACGCCATAACAGCTGCAAAGCGGACGCTTAAGCTTCGCCTTCAAGAATGGAACGCGACAGCGTTCCCGTCGACCCGCCAAGGGGTGTAAGACAATGGGCTACGGCGCAGCGACTACGCGCCCCGCATCGGACGCCGTGAGCGTCGAGCAACGCAGCGTTCGGCGCGACCCCTCAGGGGACCCCTCATCTATCGAAGAGGGGTCCCTGCCTAAAGATTGGAAAAGTGGTAACGTAGTACCTGTATTCAAAGGCGGCGACAAGACAAAGACAAAAAATTACAGACCTATTTCACTAATTAGCGTCTCATGTAAGCTACTAGAGCATATAATTTATACCAACTTTATGAGTCACTTACAGAGCAACGGATTCTTTTGCCCCACGCAACATGGGTTTCGCCGGGGATTCTCATGTGACACTCAGCTAATCGAGTTCACCCATTATATCGCATCATCAATAAATAACGGACACCAGGTCGACTGCGTATTTCTGGATTTTCAGAAAGCTTTTGATTCTGTTGCACATAACCTTCTACTCACAAAATTGTCTGCCATCAAAATTCCAGCATCACTGATGAAATGGCTCGAGGCGTATCTTACTGGTAGAAAGCAGCGTGTTGTGCTTGAAGGACTGACCTCATCAGAGACTGAAGTCCTATCGGGCGTTCCACAGGGGTCCGTCTTGGGCCCACTGTTATTTCTAATCTTTATAAATGACATAGGAACGCATCTTTCCAGTCACATACGCCTGTATGCTGATGATTGTTGCATATATCGCACCATTACGTCCCCTGCCGATTCATGTATCTTACAAAATGACCTTCTAACAGTGTCCACGTGGTGCGACAGCTGGAGCATGAAATTAAACTCTGCCAAGTACAATGTCATTCGCTTCACTAACAAGAGGGTACCACTTGCTAAAGATAACTTCCTAAACAGTGAACCATTGATCGAGGTAAATAGTTACAAGTACTTAGGCGTTGTCTTTAAATATAATCTTTCTTGGAATGACCATATAGAGAGCGTGGCGTTAAAGGCTAGTCGTATGTTACATTTTCTAAAACGTAATTTCTGGAGAGCCCCCCATAAGGTAAAGGAAACGCTTTATTTAACAAACGTTCGTCCGATGTTAGAGTACGGCAGCTCTGCCTGGGACCCAGAGACAAACACAGCCATTAACCAACTGGAACGAATACAAAAACGCGCCGCCCGGTTCGTTACTGCCAACTATGATTTCACTCAGAGCTCATCACAAATACGTGTTAACTTGGGATGGCCACTTCTCGAGAACCGACGGAAATATTTGCGGCTTAAACTTTTCTTCAATATTTACACAGGCAAGACTGGTTTGTGCAGGGACACATACATAAAGAACCCAAGCTACATATCGCCTAGAACAGATCATTCACTAAAGGTGCAAGAGTACAAATGCCGTATCAACCTGTATAAGCATTCCTTCTTTCCAAAAACTGTACATAATTGGAATAAACTGCCGCTCGAAATTGTTACAGCAACGCCATCTGTGTTCGTAACTTTGTTGTCGAAACATTTATATCTTTAGTTCTAAAATGTGTTTCGCTTCGGACAGAATAGGAGATTAACCTTTCCTGTCCGCGACTTTTTGCCTTACTCGCTGTTCTTTTTTTTTCATTACATTATTCTAATTATAATTATTATTAATATTATCATTGAGTCGTATTATGTACTAAAGTGTATTTATATTGTATTTCATAATAACCTCTAGTGTAATGTTGTGTTAAGTACTGTGTTTCCAATATCAATATTTTGTTGTATTGTGTATTAGATCTATCATTTTGTAACATCAATCATCTGTATTTCCATCATTTGTATACTCCTTCCCCCTATTCTAATGCCCAACATTGGGCGCTGTAGGTATGTAAGTAAATAAATAAATAAAATAAAGACAGCGCCTGAGCAAGCGACGCACGCCTGAGCCTTAAAATAGCTCGTTTCTAAGGCAACACCGCGTTCACTAGAGGCGCTTTTGTACCACTTTGAAGCATCGTTTAGCATTTATTCAGAGCCATTTTGTTTAAAGATTATTCAAAATGAGGAAATAAGAGGCTTTCGTATTATGGCTTGCGATGTCAAAATATTATCTTACGCCGACGACATAGCTGTTTTCTGTACCGATAGAGAAAGTATAACAAATGCGATAAAAGATGCCACAGCTTTCTGTCAATACACAGGGAGCAGAATAAACTGGAATTAATGTCAGGGTTTCTGGCATGGTGAATGGGATAGTGTGCCAGTCACGTACGCCAACATTCAGTGGACAACTACTCCAAGTAAATACCTAGGCGTACCACTACAACATTATAAGGACAAACAAGAATACTGGAAAAAACAGACAGTCAAGGCTCGAGAGAAAACACAAAAATGGGGAGGACGAGACCTATCAATTTTTCCCGTGCCACAGTGTGTAACATTTTTATTACTGCTCGAGTGTGGTATGTTTTGCAAGCGTTGCACATGTCGCGCATGAGTATTCAACGACTGCACAGAGTGTTGGCTGTTTTTGTATGGAACTCATCATGGGAAAGGGTGAGCCGCACAAATTTGTTCCTTCCAGTGCGATCGGGAGGACTGGGTTTGATTCATTTGTTTGTGAGACAAATTGTCTCTAGGTTCGTATATTATCGCAATCAAAGAAATCCTTTTTTAAGAAGTGTTATGCAAGTGAGATTGGCGAACGCATTGCCAGATGTCATTGTGTCATCATGCGCCCATATGCAATGCAATGTCCGTGGATACATGCATGAAATTGTTGCGGCTGTCCAGTTTCTAAAAGTAAGATTTTCAATGGAATATCTCAGCGAGGTCAAGAGAAAACGCCTCTACAAAAACCTAATTGATGTGATGATGCCTGTTCCCTTGTATCGAAGGATGTACAATCCTGGGCGAGGCAGCAATGTGTTAAAAAGGGTTAAAAGTATGACTATCCGATCGTCAGTCAAAACTTTCTTTTTCATGCTCCATAGTGGCACACTTTCTACAATACCGTGGCTAAAGGAAAAAGGGTTGTTGGTACCATGGTCGGTAGACTGTGCAATATGCAAAAGGCCTGAAACAATCGAGCACATGTTTCTCGATTGTTGCGATGCCGTATTCTTATGGGACATCTTGCAAAGAACCCTGAAAAAGGAACTGACGCTTACACCCTACGGCATTCGATTTCTTCCCGTTGAAAGCGAAGGTGTGCCGTACGATATGCTAATGATTCTAGTAATGCACAGTGTTTGGAAAACCAAAATGTCAGTGCGTAATACGGACGTCAACGCGAGATCAGCCCGGGACAACTTCAACGAAAGCATCGCATATTTACGAGATGTGTATAAACAGAAGGAAGAAAAGCCAGATTGGTGTGTTTATCTGGACGAACTCCTGATCGTAAAGCGTTTTTTACCCACTTATGCTAGCCAGACACAAGCTAGCATTTTTAATGTGATGTTATGATGTTGTTTTTCACTGTTTTGTGCCAAGTTGGCAATAAAGAAAAAAGTCGTCGCTCAGTGGTAACGTCTCCGTCTCACACTCCGGAGACCCTGGTTCGATTCCCACCCATCCCATCTTGCACGTTGTTTTTTATTCATGAAGTGCCTGCTGGGATTTATCGCTCACGGCCAACGCCGCACACGCCGACACCGACGACACCACCTTTTCTGCGACAAGAGCTCGTTAACGCTGTCGCGCTAAAATAAAGGCTAGTATGCTTCGCATCCTTGGCTTAACCTTAGCTAAGCCACAGCCATTTTTTCTTCACCAAGACTACAGAAGATGCCCACGGGCTTTTCGGTGGCTGATGTTCTCGCGCAGCATTTCGTCGACTTGTTCTCTTATAGCTTCACGTTCTCGTGTCGAAACTCGGTAAGGGCTCTGGCTGAGCGGTCGAGCGCACTCTTCGGTGATTATGCGATGCTTTGCGACTGGTGTTTGTCGAATCCTTGATGATGTCGAAAAGCAGCCATTGCATCATCGCAGCTGACTTCTCAGCTGTTGCTGCTTAATCATAGGGAGACTTGGATTTATGTCCAAGTCTGGTTCGGGAACTATGGTCGTCGGGTTAGATGCGGCATAATCCGAGAGGACAAACCCATTACTGGTCTCTAAAATTTCCTCGATGTAGGCGATCGTTGTGCCCTTGTTGATAGGTTTGAACTCCTGGCTGAAGTTTCTGAGCAGCAATTTAGTTTTTCCTCTGTGCCGTCGAGCGATCCCTCTTGCGATGCAAATTTCACAGTCTAGCAATAGACGTTGGTCACGCTCGATGACGCCTTCTACGTCGGCAGGTGTTTTGATGCCGATGGAAATGACAATGCTAGAGGGGGGCGGCATGCTGGATTGACGTTCAAGCACGCTTAAGGCGTGGTGACTACGAAAGCTCTCCGGCGGTATCGCACGATCTTCCGACATTGTTATCTACTTCACAATCAGAATCAGAATCAATTTATTCATGACATTCGCATTACAGACCCAGCCGACCATGCAATGCTCAAAAAAGCCTTACATTCACTAGTAACCTGGTGTTCCAACTCTTTAATGAAACTTAACATCTCCAAACGAAAAGGTATGCAGGTATCCCGTAAACACTCTATCAAGAATCACCCGTACTTTTTAAACTCGACAGCCCTATCCACCGTTGAATGGTATCGTTATCTGGGCATCACTATTAATAGCAAGTTGTCCTAGTCTCACCATATAACAAAATTGGCTACCGACACTAATAAATCACTTGGTTACGTCAGACGTACCCTTGTGCTGTGCCCCTCATCCACAAGAAAACTAGCTTATGAAACATATACTGGAAGTAAACTTCAATACGCCTCAGCTATTTGGCGCCCGCACCAAGCTTGCATAATTAATATGTTAGAATCAATACAAAATCGTGCCGCTAGATTCATCACTTTCAGGTACAGCTGTGAAGAAAGTGTCAGCGTGATTAAATCATCTCTAGGACTCGAACCATTGGTGTTACGTCAGGAAATCGCGAAACTGTGCCTTTTCCAGCGACTTTATTATAAAGTCCCCGAACTGCCTGGAAAGCTCCTTATCCCACCAACCCGTACACCTCGTCGCCTTTTTAACTCTTGCAGCATCCAGCGCCTCCATGGTTCAACATTTTCCATTAATCAATCGTTTTTGCCTAGCGCCATTATAGAGTGGAACAATTTACCAGATAGAGTTGTCAATGAGCGCAACCCCATTATCTTCAAGCAGCTGCTTACTGATCACCTTAAACCCTAACCCTATAATGACCGTACTGTGCCTTCAATTTTTTGCGATCACCGTCTCACAATGTGACTGTGCTGCTGATTTGCTTTTGCATTCTATTCAGTGTGCCTCGTGGTTTTTTTTTTGTTGTTTGTTTGTTTTGATGCGAATCCACAGGCTGAGTCCTGTAAGAAATTGTAACCATATCTTCGTTTCTATCCTCATCTTCTGTAACCCCCCCCCCCTTAAGTAATACCCCTACAGGGGCCTTAAGGAAAAATAAATGCTGCTGCTGCTGCTGCTGCTGCTGCTGCTGCTGATGATGATGATGATGATCGTGATGACAAAATGGGAATGATTACAACATATGTATATAAAGAAGAAGGTCCCGTAGCTAGAATCTGAAATGGGACCTCCTGTGCAGCACGACTAGAATTAATAATACGAACAAAAATGGCAACATGTAAAATTTACGAATAGAGGTTTTAGGAGACAAGGCATAAATGAACAGAAAACCAGCATATGAACGTATTAAACAATAACAAGGCTTTGACTTAGTCAACAAAAGGTGAAACTACAAAAATAGCTTAAGAAGAAAGAAAGTAAAAATAAATACGCGGGAGAGAAATAGAGAAACAAAGTGAAAGTTAATAATACAGCTCGTACTATACACAAATGGGAAAGTCAGAGGAAGCTAAAAGAAAATGCTTAGGTTCTGTATGAAATCTGTGAGCTTTCAGTAATTATAAAGGGAATGGTAATGTGTTCCACAGAGATAAAGCTGACAAGCGTAATGACTACTTATAGTTCGTGCGAACTAAGGGTAAAATTAAGTTAATATTTTCTGCAAATCTAGTATTATTTATATTAGTAAAGGAGGTCTTTGGTATGATGGCATATCATTGGAATGTAATTGTTTAATGCCTTAAAAATAAATATGGCCAGGTTATATTTACTAAGGTCAGTCACACTCAAAATATTGTTTACATGTAACAGCTGAGTTGCGCTAATGCTACGAGGTGAAAATGTTATTAGTCGAATAGCTCGATTCTGAATGACTTGCAACGAAGTCGGGCGACTGTTAGAGGTGTTTCCCCATGATTGAATGTTACAGTTCATATGAGAATGAACAAAAGCATAATAAAGCGACGTGAGAGTAGAAAATGGTAAAAATGCTCGTGCTTTGATTACAACGAGTATTCCGTACGGCATTTTCTTTTCAACATTAGCTATGTTAAGGGGAAATTTAAGATGGCGGTCAAATTCTACACCTAAATAGCTGCAATGATCAACTGCATTGATTAGGTGACTGTTGATGGAAATAGACTGAAGGTGCTTAGGCGATCGCTGATGTGATGCTAAGACGACATAATTGGTCCTATTATGGTTAATCTGTAGCTTGTTAATTTCACACCATGTGGAAATATTACGAGATCTTCATTGAGCTCACGTGTTAGCGCTGATATACAATTGTTAGAGGTAAATATATTAGTATCATCAGGGCACAGAATACACTTCGATGAGGAGAGGCAACTGGGCTGATAATTAATACAAATTACGTAAAGTGGAGAACCTAATATGGACCATTGCGGTACACCAATGTTAGTAGTAGCTTCTTTAGTGTAGTACCCAGAAATACTAACGACTTGTTTTCTATCTTGTAAGTAACTGTAGATTAGAAGTAGAGGAGGACCAGTTATTCCGATGGCTTCAAGTTCAGCACAAAAATTGTATGATTAATTGTGTCGAAGGCCTTCGATAAGTCAGCAAATATCGAGGCTGCAAATTTACTTTCATCAACTGCTTTTTTGTGATAATCAGTAAGATATATAAGTGCCAGATTAGTTGAAAAGCCAGAACGAAAGCCAAACTGAAAAGGGGGAAGAATACTAAATTGCCCAATTGTTTTGTTAGACGCTTTTCGATAAGTTTTTCAAAACCTTATTAAAAAAGGAAGAACGCAAATGGGTCTATAATTCCATGTAAGCGTGCTATCACCTTTTTTGAAAACGAGAATGACTCGACCACGTTTCAGTTCACGTGGAAAAACACCGGTTTTAAAAATCAGCTTATGGATAGCCGAGAGGACGCTAGCGATATGTTGCGTGATCATTTTAATATGGTAAGCGTTAATATTATCTAGACCAGCACTAATGGCTTTAAGGGTTCCTATTACAAAAATGACTTGATAAGGTGTTGTTGTAAAAAGGAAAAAACGAATGAGGTAAGCATTTAAAGGACATGCTACAGCATGAATCAGAATCAGACGTGTTATTGAAGAAAGCATCGCAAAAGCCATTTGCAATATCAAGCGGGTTAATGTATCCCATGTCATTCTGAATAATTCTCGAAATGACGTTCTGAGAGTTACGGTTTAAAAAGGTGTGTCCTAGTGTTATAACCACATCCTATAATTTTTGTTCGTTATAATTCCTCTTCACATTCCTAAGCTGTGCAGAAAGAGAGTTAGAAGATTTTTTGTAACGGGCAAGTAGTTTGGTATTGAAAGGTTGCTTCTTCTTTTTTTATAGAAATTTTCACGAGACCTCATTGTTTTCAGAAGGCTATCTGTAAGCCATGCATTTTGCGGCAATGATACCTTTATTTCTGCATTTTATTTTATTAGAGTGAGAGTTGAAGTGCGATGAAAGTGTGGTTAAAACTGCGAAAAAGATTTTTGAGGTTCGTTAGATGACGTAACTTCTGACAAGTCAGTTTTAGTTACGCTGGCAACGAGCAGCTCTGTTTCAAGTACAACTCTGTAGAATGACGTGTTAGATAAGGCTTATTGATTGCGCAAGCGTAGAACGATAGGATAGTGCTCGGTCATATTGGTGGTAACAATGCCAGCCTCAGGTGAATCTGTTAATTCGATAATGCGTGATTAATTAAGGAGCCATCAGCAATCCTAGGACAAGCAGTAGGGATAGAAATTAAACATTCATATCCAAAACTATGGAAGATGCTTGAATAACTAGATAAATTAGATGAATTAGCTTATGTGAGGTTAATGTTGATATCGCCCGTGATTATTGCATTACAATTACCGTATGAAATTTTTTCCATGGCGCACTAGTGCACAAGAAGGTGAGCGATAAATGCAGCCAAACACAAAGTTCTTGTTGCCTATACTGAAGACGGGGGAATCAAATTGAACAAACACAGATTCACAGCTAGTAATATTCAACTGCAAATCAGGTCGTCGTTTATATGGAAAGTTAGATGAGACAAATATAGCTGAACCACCGTAATAACTCGTCTCTCTGTGAGAATACTCAGAAGTGTATGAGTTAAAGCAGAATAGGTCCTTGTCATGATTACTAGGCCAGGTTTCAGACACACTTATTATTGAAAAGGTGTTATTAAGTGCCGAAAAAAGGTTCTCAATATCATCAAAATGCTTGCGGAGACTTCCAGCATTGAAGTGAATAATGGAATGGTATTCGCTCTACGTGAATTTATTCGGCGCAGATGTTGACAGGTAAGAATCCATGGTGGATGATGATGACATTTAAGAGTGAGAATACAGGCAGTTAGTTGAAAACAGAAAGGTCAGACTGATCAGCAATGCGACAAACACGGCTTTCATTTGCCTTTCTTGCCTTAATCTGAATATAATCCGTCCACAGGTGCTTCCAGTTGTTGGCTTTTTTTAGCACCAGTGCTTTAGAAAAAATGCTTTATTTTGTGGTGTCAAGGGGTCATTGAAAAATATGGGAAAGTTGTCATATTTGCCGATGTCATTCAGGCAGAGCCTTGCCTTTAGTGCCTTGCTGATAAACTCATTGTTTTTCGTTCGAGAACAGAATCCAGTAATTAAGTTTTTCTTAGCCTTACCTTTAGTAGCGACTCGATGAACAACATCAATATCAGTGGTTCCGCCACGGGACAACCAATTTTCCTGCCCACTGCCTCCAAAACTACAACACAGTCCTCGCCCTGAGTACAAGGGATACCCCTGATTTCGATGTTGTTAATGCGAGAGTGCTGGTCTAGCTCGGAGACCCTGCAGGAAAGTGAACGGTTTTCCGCTTTGACGGCCTTGCTGCTTCAGGTCGATGATTGCGCCGTGTTGGTTCACGAAGTCCATGCCGAGAATGACGTCTTGTGAACACTGTTGGATTATGACGAAGGTGACAGGGTAAGTCCGGTCATTAACGGTAATTCTTGCTGTGCAGATTCCAGTCGACGTGATGAGGTGTCCTCCAGCGGTCCCAGTTTGAGGGCCTTCCCATGCAGTCTTAACTTCCTTCAACTGGGCTGCGATGGGTCCACTCATGACGGAGTAATCGGCTCCTGTGTCTACTAAGGCGGTGAGTGCGTGGTCGTCGAGAAGCACGTAGAGGTCAGTGGTTCTTGGTCTTGCGTTACAGCTAGGTCTTGGCGTCGGATCACGGCTGTGGCTGCTACATGGCATCGTCACGGCGTCTTTCATCGGCGTATTCTTTGCTTCCAGACATCGTCGGGACGGCGGCGTGTCGTTATGTTGTCGAGGTAGTTTCTTCGGCGTCTTCGTGGGTGGCGGAGGATCTTCCTCAGTTCGATGAACAGCAACCGCACCTCCATCGGTTGCTGCTTTTAGTTGTCCGGATATCCGCTCGCTGACCGGCCCCGGGCTGGGCCAAATTATGGTCGGCGCTGCGGCGACAAGTAGCGGCTGAGTTACGGCGAACGGGACGGTCATGAATGGCTCCACTGAGTGGTAGCGAGGTAGTCAGTGATATCGTGAGGTCGTTCTTCAATCTGTGGCCGCGGCGCGTTAGCGGCAAAACCTCACAGTCCCATCTCCAGGTAAGGGCATCGGCGGTACACATTGCTGGCTTCTCCGCAGTGATAGCAGAGCGGGCTGTGGTCGGTGGCTCGCCAAATGTCCGTTTTCCTCGCGTAGGTGAGCTGGGCGACGGGTGGGCATGCTGGCGGCGGCGGCGGACGACGGAATTGCGGCGTTGCAGGGCCCTGTCGCGGTTGCAGAGGGGACCTTGACGGCGTGCGACGGCGGCGTATGTCATCGCTTCTGGCTGGGGCTGCGGTAATTGTGGTTGCAACTCAGGAACTCCAAGCGATCGGTGCACCTCTTCTTTCACGATGTCGGCGATCGGAAGGCAATACCTCGCGCAGTTCTTCGCGCATAATGGCCCTGATGGTCTCGCGCAGATCGTCCGTGGCCAGTGACTGAATTCCTACGTAGTTGGTAGAGTTCGTACGGCGGTTGAATTGCCGGTTCCACACTTCGAGTGTCTTCTCGATGCTGATGGCCTCGTGAAGGAACTCTTCTATGGTCTTCGGTGAGCCTCATATTATTGCGCCGAAACGTTCTTCCTTCACACCACGCATGAGTAGGTGGACTTTCTCCTCCGCAGGCATATCCGGGTCGGCGTGGTGGAACACACGGCTCATTTCTTCCGTAAATATGGCAACGTTCTCCTTAGATAGCTGCACTCGGGTGTCCAGCATAGCTTGACCCCTTTCCTTGCGCAAGACACCCGTAAAGGTGCCCAAGAAGGCACTACGGAACAGGTCTCATGTTTTCATGGTCAACCCCCGGTTCTCAATCCACGTTCTGGCGGCGTCTTCTAAGGCGAAGTATGCATGCCACAGCTTGTCGTTGGAGAGCCAGTTATTGTTAGTCGCGACTCGTTCGTAGGTCTCCAGCCAGGATTCCGGATCTTTGGTAGCTGCTCCATGGAAGGTGGGCGGGTCCTGAGGTTGTTGCACGATAACGGTGGACGCTGAGGCAGCCATTGGGGTTGTCTTGGCCACGACCTTCTTTTTCGTCTCTGGTAGAAATCTGTGCTCTGGGGGCAGTCCTTGCAGTCTGTGGCTAGCGAGCAGGTCTTGGGGGATGTTGGTTTTGTCCTCGCGATTCGGTCATGGATCGCGGCTTTGCGGGGGCGTTAGGTACATGAACGCACTAGAACCTCCACCAGATGTCACGTGGTAGTGACGGTGAAGAAAGCAGCGAAACTGGGAAAGACGACGCTAGCGTTCTATTGGGAACACTTGTGCCCTCGAATACAGGCTTTAATACAATTTGTATTAAAGTTATGTGCTATTGTGCTGTGCGAATAATGATTTTGTTGCGTTTATGCTTTTTTGCCCTTGTTGAATAATGCTTGGTTTACGTTAGTGTAACTGAAGTTTCCCCCTTATTCAAAGCCTTCTAGAATATATGTAAGGTCTTCATACACAAATATGTTTAAAAATACATAAATGACAAACGTTCCGAAAGGAGACACGGGGAAAAGCGAGTAGCATTCTTCTGTTCGGAGTATTAAACATTCGATTCATTAGAACTTATGCTTATGACAATGTCTGCTTGGGTGGCATCTACATGTACTAGGAAACAAGTAAATACCTGCATAATTTATAATTGCAGATGACGCCCACACTTCCTCGCTGTATCGAGCCTTGAGGAGCGGCACACAGCCGACAATAACGTGTGAACTCATGGAGTAAACTCAAGGTTGTCGTTTATTCCAGAATAAAAATTCCTTTAACCTTGTTTCACCTTGTCGGAAACATTCTTTGGGCATGCGAACATTTAGATGGCACTTCAGTATGACTATTTGCCTTCGTATGGGCATTCGTATCGCTGCAACGTAGCTTTGGTATTTTTTTAAAGCCAGGACTAGATACATAGACAAGCACCCGAAGGGTCTTTCTCTACTGTGGTATAACTATCTGGAATATTTCCCTTGTTAGCTGATATTATGTTGCAGCGATGGCGTAGAGGTGGAGCATCCGCCTCGCGTGCAAGAGGACCGTGGTTCGAATCCGGGTGCCGCGCAATTTTCCCCCGGATTGAAAAAAATACCGCGTGTTGATAAAATTGCATAAACGCGCCTGGAGTGCGCCTGATTCCGGTGACTTGAACCGGAAACGCACTCCCTCACTAGAGCTTGATACCTCGGTGCAGTACTTGGCCACAACCTTCTATATGAATACAACAATCAAGCCCCGGCCCTCACTCCCCAGCGGCTGCGAAGCAACTGACCACGCGGCGGTCAGACCTGTGACGCAGCAGGAGGTGCTAAGAATATCTGCGTCTGGACATGCTCCCATTGGAATCTGAACTTAGCCAACGTTTAACTCTTGAACATTATCTAGTAAAGCGAGTCTAGCAGTGCCATTGGAGGAATTAGCGAGATGTAATAGGGCTCAGTGAGGTTAGGAGCACAAATGAAGCATACGCATTGCTGAAAAGCGGGCACGACCTGCGCTACCAGGGTTTAGCGGAGAGACGAGAACTAGGATTCCTGATTAATAAGGATATATCTGCTAACATACAGGAACTCTATAGCATTATTGAGAGGGTGGCAGGTCTTGTTGTGAAACTTCATAAGTGCAAATTGAAGGTCGTCGAGGTCAACGCGCCTAAATCCAGTCATGACGACCCGGAAATTGAAAGCTTCTATGAAGATGTGGAATTGGCGAAAGGCAAAGTCAAAACAAAATGCACTATACTAATGAGTGACCTCAATGTCCGGTAAGGCAAGGCGCAGGCTGGAGACAAGTCAGTGGGGGAATATGGCATAGGCTATAGGAATAGCAAGGGAGAGTTATTAGTAGAGTTTGCAGAACGGAATATGGTGCGGATAATGAATACCTTCTTCCGCAAGCGGGTAACGGAAAGTGGACGTGGAGAAGCCCGAATGGCGAGTCGAGAAATGAAATTGATCTCATACTCTGCGCTAACCCTGGCATCATACAAGACGTGGACGTGCTCGGCAAGGTGCGCTGCAGTGACCATAGGAGGCAGAGATCCCGAATTAGCCTAGACATAGGGAAAATAGAAGAATTTTGGAACAAGCTACAGAACAGGTATTGGGCTTTAACTCACGAGGAGGACCTCAGTGCATAAGCAATGAACGACAATCTTATAGGCATCATTAAGGAGTGTGCAATAGAAGCCGGTGGTAACTCCGTTTGACAGGATACCAGTAAGCTATCGCAGGAGACGAAAGATCTCATCAAGAAACGCGTATGTATGACAGCCTCTAATCTTACAGCTAGAATAGAATTGGCAGAACTTTCTAAGTTTATCAGCAAGCGTCAGAAAGCTCGCATAAAAAAGTATAATATGGATAGAATTCAGCATACTCTCAGGAAAGGAAGAAGCCTAAAAGCAGTGAAGAAGAAATGACGAATAAGCAAGAATCAGATGTATGTGGTAAGAGACAAAGCCCGCAATTTCATTACTAATATGGATAAGATAGTTGAAGTGGCTGCGAAGTTCTATAGAGATTATTACAGTACCAGTGGAACGCACGACGATAATGGAAAAGGGAATAGTCTAGAGGAGCTTGACATCCCGCAAGTAACTCCGGAAGAATAAAGCCTTGGGAGCTATGCAAGGGGGGAAAGCAGCTGGGAGGATCCGGTAGCAGCAGATTTGTTGAAGGCTGGTGGGCAGATTGTTCTAGAAAAACTGGCCAGCCTGTATACGCAATGCCTCGGGACCTCGAGTGTACCGGAATCTTGGAAGAACGCCAACATAATCTTAAGCCGTAGGAAAGGGGATGCCAAAGACTTGAAAAACTATAGACCGATCAGCTTACCATCCGTTGCCCTCATAGTATTTACTAAAGTAATCACAAATGGAATCAGGAACACCTTAGACTTCTGTCAACCAAAGGACCAGGCAAGATTCCGTAAAGGCTACATAACAATATACCATATTCACACTATCAATCAGGTGATAGAGAAATGTGCAGATTATAACCAGCCCAATTATATATAGCTTTCATTGATTACGTGAAAGCGTTTGATCGAGTCGCAACCTCAGCAGTCAAGCAGGCATTACAGAGTCAGGGTGTAGACAAGCCGTATGTAAAAATATTGAAAGATATCAATAGTGGCTCCACAGCCACCGTAGCCCTCCATAAAGAAAGCAACAAAATCCCAATAAAGAAAGTCGTCAGGTAGGGAGATACGATCTCTCCAATGCTATTCACAGCGTGTTTACAAGAGGTATTCAGACACCTGGATTGGGAAGAATTGGGGATAAGTGTTAATAGAGAATACCTTAGTAACTTGCGATTCGCTGATGATATTGCCTTGCTTAGTAGCTCAGGGGACCAATTGCAATGCATGCTCACTCACCTTAAGAGGCAAACAGCAGGTTGGGTCTAAAAGTTAATCCGCAGAAAACTAAAGTAGTCTTTAACAGTCTCGGAAGAGAACAGCAGTTTACAATAGGTAGCGAGGCACTGGAAGTGGTAAGGGAATACATCTACTTAGGGCAAGTAGCGACCTCGGATCCGGATCATGTGACTGAAATAATCGGAAGAATAAGTATGAGCTGGGGTGCGCTTGGCAGGCGTTCTCAGATCATGAACAGCAGGTTGCCATTATCCCTCAAGAGAAAAGTGTATAACAGCTGCGTCTTAGCAGTACTCAACTACGGGGCAGAATCCTGGAAGTAAAAAAGGGTTCTACTTAAATTGAGGACGACCCAATGACCTATGGAAAGAAGATTGGTGGGTGTAACGTTAAGGGGATTAGAAGAGAGCAGATTGGTTGAGGGAACAAACACGAGTTAATGACATCTTAGTTGAAATCAAGAAAAGAAAAATGGGCACGGGAAGGGAATGTAATGTGGAAGCAAGATAACCGATGGTCATTAAGGGTTATAGACTGGATTCCAAGAGATGAGAATCGTAGTAGCGGGCGGCAGAAAGTTAGGTGGATGGATGAGATTAGGAAGTTAGAAGGGACAACATGGCCACAATTAGCAAATGACTGGGGTAGTTGGAGAAGTATGGGAGAGGCCTTTGCCCTGCAGTGGGCGTGGCCTGGCTGACGGTGATTATGATGATGATGATGTTAAGAGGCACAACACTGGTTTCTGTGACTAAACATGGATAAAAGTTTGATAATAAAATGACAGTCAGCGCAATTACACATGGTCACTAAAATCGACAAAGCGTTACCCTGGCGATGGCGGCACGAAAAATAACGAAATACATACATTCTGGCGCGTACATAGGTTCTAGAAACACAATAAATTTATTAGATACGCCGTAGATAAAACTACAGAATAATTTTATTCACATGTAGTTCTGTAACAAGCACATAAATCAATGTAGACGAGCAATTGCGGAACTTTCCTTTGGGCAGGTCTTGCTACGTCTTGCGGATTTCACGCTCTTTTATGATGGTGAAATGCGCACATTAAGACAAGCCCAGTGCCAAGAGGCGACTCGTTCACAGCCTATGGAACCCGCACGCAGAATGAAAAACAGGCATTTAAGCCGCCAAAGTTGAAGTACGGTGTGTTTCCGTCACCTGGGATGTTTTGCACAGCTATTGACACTTGCATGCCCACGTCAATGTAGTGGAAGTGGGCGCGCAGAAAAAAAAAAACTAACGCATTTGACAACTAATATGCGCTAGCGCGTTCTTAGCCCCTCGTTAACCTTTAAGCGTCATTTCGAAATCACTAAGCGATGATATCTGGCAGAGGAAAATAATTTTTTTTTTTCGCCACATCCCATTCGCAGTACTGAAACGCCCGAAAGCCTCCTGGGCGCATGGAAAACCCTCGGTTGCGTGAGTTAGGGGCGCAGAGGAGGAACCGGTTACGCACACCACTGAACTTGAGGTGTTTGAGTGCGAGAGGGACGGTCGGAGCAAGCCCTGCCGCCACGTCCACTTTCGGAGGCCATGGGTCACTCAAGCCAACCTGGCAACAGCTAATAGATGGCGCCACTGCATAAGAATGTGTTGGCGCTTACGACAAATAAAATAAAACTGACTTCACATGGCAATCCAGCATTTCGCCTCGCGCTCTTTGATCTTGTATCTCATAATTCGAACCTCTATTTCTGTGCTACATTAACTGCGCCTCTAAAGACTCCGGCATCACGACTTTCAGATGCGCGAGACCCCTTGAGCTCTTTCTCTGTAGGACGCGTCTGCTCGACGCTGTGTTTTTGAATAAGCACCACAGTTAACAAAATATTACCTCGAAACACTTAGTTATACGCCGGAATAGAGTAAACATTGAAAAATTATGAACTTCATTTGAGGGCATTTTCGTAAATATTGAGCTCTGTTATTATAATGCTTTAGGTTCCTAAGCAGATGGATTACTTTAGTTCCACCTTCTTTAAATGAACACATAGTTCAACAACCTAGAGGTCTAATTATTATCACAGTAGGCTGAAACTTTCTCAAGATTTTCTCAAGTGAGTCCTTTTCAAGCGAAAATGAAGCCTTATTTTATTTATTTCATTTTATTACCTTAAAGAACCCTCGATAGGGGTATTACATAAGGGTTGGGAATACATTAGTATATAATTTCTATAATACATAACGGAATACGCAAACAACAAACAACTACATTAATAATTATGGGGTTTCGCGTGCCCAAACCACTTTCTGATTACGAGGCACGCCTTAGTGGAGGACTCCGGAAACTTCGACCACCTGGGGTTCCTTAACGTGCACCCTAATCTAAGTACATGGGTGTTTTCACATTTTGCCCCCATCGAAATGCGGCCGCTGCGGCTGGGATTCAATCACGCGACCTCCGTACTCAGCAGCCCAACACCATAGCCACATAAAAGAACTGCTATATGAGCTAAAGTGTTACTTACGTCCGCGCAAATACATAACTAAAATATTACAGACTAAAATTGCAGGAGCATTAACTCTGTTCACACAAGTCATTTTCATTGTGAAAACTGCCCAGTCACACTCTCCATGAACGCAGAAGGGTTATTGGTGGCGGCGATTTGGTGGGGCAGGTTCTTCCAATGTGTAGCGGTATGGCAAAATAATGAAGCGTAGAAGGTAACAAGTACGGCATTCGAGGGCGGCCCACTTGAAAAGCATGTAGTGTACGATGAGATGTTCGGGCTGCGGGGAGGATATAGGGTGGATGATTAGGCGAGGTGTGATAAAACGTGCGGAAAAGTGAAATGGTTGCAGTGCGCCGGCGCGTACATAAAGGAAGTAAATTCAATTCTTTCTTGAAGTAAGATATCCTCACGTCATGTCAATAATTAGCATGGATGAAGCTTGCGGCGTGGTTTTGAACTTCTTCGACTGCGTTGATGAGATATGTTGGGTGTGGATTCCATATGGCGGATGCATATCCCAGTTTCGGTCGGTCGATTGACAGGCAGGCCAGCAGTTTAACAGGTTTAGGGGCAGGTTTTAGATGACGCTTTAGAAAATTCGGTGATTTATTAGCACACAAAATGGTGTTACTGACGTGTGTGCGCCATAAGTCGTTAGTAACACCTAAGGACTTTTAAGACAGCGCAGCACACACGGGAATGTTATTAATCTCTATTGGTAAGAAAATGGGTCACGCCGATGAGAAAATACTATCAAGTTGAATTTCTTAGGATTAAGTTCCATTAACCCACGGTCGCACCATTCCTGTAAATAGTTAATGTCCTCCTGAAGTATGTGCTAGTAACTGTTCGATAAATGACGCCCTCGTCTGTGAACAAACGACCGTTGCAAGACACGTGCAGGGTTAGGTCGTTGATGTATACTAAGAAGAGCATGGGTCCAAGAACAGATTCTCGCGGTACACTGGAATCCACTGTTAGGTGGTTAGATGCGTAGTTGTTATCTGTAACGAACTGAGATCGGTTTGACAAGAACGTGTCAATCCATCGAAAAATAACGGGGCTGAAGAATCGCAAGAGAAAGTTTTAGTAGTAGACATTGATGTAGTACCTTGTCGAACGCTTTTGCCAAATCCGGAAATATCGCGTTGGTTTGGAGGTTATAATTTAAATTGGCGCGAATATCCTACAGGAAAATGGCCAGTTGTATTTCGCAGGAAAAGTCTTTGCGGAGCCCATGCTGTGAAGAATGAAAATATTTGTTCGAGTCAAGAAACTTCATACGTGGAGTGCTCCATGAGATTACAGGGCACACTCTTTAAAGAAATGGGGCGATAATTAAGCGGGCGATTCCTGTCACCTGCTTTATGGATGGAAACAACCCTTCCCACCTTTCAGTCATATGGTATTGCACCAGTTCAAAGTGACTGCGAGAATAGCAAACACAGGAACACCACGGCGGCATGTTTAGTTTCGAAATAATGTTTTCCATGCCGGCTGACGATGTGACTTTAATATTGTCAAATACCGATGAGATACCATCTGGGGAAAATGTAATTCTTGGCATAACACTTGCTGCATCTGTACGCGAAAAAAGGGGGACATGGTGAGATCTCCTGTATATACCGAGACAAAATCTGCATTAAAATGGTCCGCGCACTCTTCATCGTCGACCGTTTCACCTCCTTCATTGGTAAGTGCTACACTGTGCCTTTCTTGGGGGTTTACCACCTGCCAACATTTTTTTGTGTTATTGATTAAAACTTTACAAAGGTCATCACCAAGGAATGAATATTTCGCCTTGCGGATCGCTGATAGGTATGCGGGTTCAGCAGCGCAGTATTTTTCCCATGCACACGTATTCGTCCTGCATTTTGCGGTGCGATAAATGCGTTTCTTTTTGTTTTCTAGTCTTTTTAACGCATTGTTAAACCATGGTATGCAGGGCTCTAAGCAGATATGGACAAAATAGTAGAAAGATTAGCGTGTTTAGACCGCCTGATTGGTGGCTATGGCGTTGGGGAGCTAAACCGTGGGTAGCGCCCTTGATTCTCAGCCACGGTGGTCCCATTTCGATAGCAGCCAAATGCAAAGACACTCGTGCATCTTGCATACGGTGCACGCTGAAAAACCGCACGTCGTGAAATTTTGTTTTCAGCGTCCGCAACTACGGTGCGCCTAATGTGATAACGTGGTTCCACTACGTGAAATCCCAGAATTTGTTAATGCTGAAGCATTATATGGCCCATGAGGCGGAAAATGTGGCATTGTTGGCGTGACCACACGATGTTCCACCAAGGCTACGAACCCCCTATCTTTGGTGAAAATCGCACCCACGACTTTTGCCGTTAATTAAAGCGCAGTTAATTCAGGTACAAATAATCAAGACGACTAATTAAGACACTCGAGCCCAACGCCATTGATCTAATGGTGAAGGTAATTAGGGAAGAGTTAACATATAGTTAACTAAGGCACTTCGATGGGTGACGAATTCACGACCATTGGTGGGGGTCGAACGCACGAGTTGAGGCGTTAAGGCAATGGTAATTGAGACACAGTTAATTAAGAGATATTTATTAAGATACACGTTTGAGATTTCATGACGGCATTCGAGCCCACGACCATTGGTGAGAGTTGTACTAGCGGCCTGTCGTGTTAATTAAGGGGAAGTCAATGCAGGCACAATTAATGAAGGTATACGCAATTAAGTTACTCGAACCCATGACCTTTTGTGGGAGTCGAACTCGGGAGTTTCGTGTTGATTATAACGAAGTTATGTAAGGCACATGAAGCCTCGACCTTTCGTGGAACTCAAACAAAGAACTAGGTTTCTCAAGAACTGCTCTAAAAGGACTAAACAGCATAGGCAGTGTGTGGTAGCCGCAACAGTTGGCATTATCCACATAAGGACGAGTTTAGACCCTTTGTAATGTATTTTAGGACTAACTCCTCAGCTCTAGCAGGCTAGAGAACGTTTTGTCCTCGGCCTGTTTCGAAGGGTATAGCAATAAATTATTACGATCGTTAACACCACCTCATTTACCGCATTTCTGGGCACGAGTTTTTAACCGGAGCTTTTAATCATGACTTATTAGGGCAGAAGCACAGCGAAAACAAGGACACGTGAAGATGCATAACAGATGCCACTAGTGCTAAAATAACCATTGCTGATGAACCGACATGTATGGGTGCGAATAATTGTTTTGGTATGAAAATGGAAAGAGCAGCGTCACAAAGGAAAAGCACAAAAAGAAGAATACAAAGAAAAATGTGATGGCTTCACCTCGACCTCCATCAGGAAAAAGGAAAAGCAATCTAGAGATACTTTTTCAATCGGGAGGCCATACTATATGTAGATACGGCGGGTCCTTTCGATGGTATTGTCCCAGTTGCAGTCGTAGACGAGAATATAACGTTAATAAATGGGACAACCATCAAAAGCAATGACCCGACAATAGCAGAGGATGTAGGTAACGCTCTAGCGACGACCCATCACGCCACACAATTCATGCTAACAGACTTCCAAACAGGATTCAGGAGAGACTTGCACCACTAGCGGGTCTCGATACCTTGAATACACAAGCGGACGCCAAGAATTTGGATTGGGTACTATAGGGTGTAGTGCACAACGAATGTCCGCACACTGCTGACCGGCATTTTCTCCTCCGGGAACTGCCCCTGCCTCTCCAACAACCCTGAGTAGGCAAACCTGCTAATAGCAAACGCGGACTGCCTTGGGCATCACAGATTGGTGCGACAATTCCTCCCCTCCCCGTCTCCGCTCAACAAAGGTTCTCAACAAGTCAGGAGAAATACAACTGGGAAAGTTACAGACGTTGTTTTAGAGCAAACCGCGTAAATGATATGCGATAGACCAGTCATAAGAAGCCAACAAACACTGACACCAAGGACCACATACGGGAAATTACTTGTGCTTAATAAATGAAATTAAAGAAACGATAAATTAATGGAAATTAAAGTGGATGAAAAAAAACTTGCCGCAGGTGGGAACCAAACCCACAACCTTCGCATTTCGCGAAGGTTGTGTGTTCGTGAAGTGGATGGGAAAACGGCGCCGCGGTAGCTCAATTGGTAGAGCATCGCACGCGAAATGTGAAGGTTGTGGGTTCGTTTCCCACCTGCGGCAAGTTGGTTTTTTCATCCACGTTTATTTTCATTATTTATCGTTTCTTTAATTTAATATATTAAGGACAAGTAATTTCCCCTATGTGGTCCTTGGTGTCAGTGTTTGTTGGCTTCTTATGATATGACTAATAAAAGTCGGGTCCCTCGGTTAACCCCCTTTCTTCTGGTTTATGCGATAGACCAAGGATCTTTAAACAAGGAATGTGGGTGTTGTGGAGAAAGGGTAGAGCTTTGCCGCATAGTATGGGCCTGCCGATGTAACTCAGATGCTAGATACCACAAATCAGCCAACAACTGAGAGGTTGGAGGCAACTCAGATGAGACCTCGAGAGCCGACAAGAGCTCAATGAGAGAGCACAGGCAGGAGCCTTCACCAATGGAGCTCCGGACTTGGCGCACCGACTTCGTTGAGCCTCTTCTTTAAAAGATATCAACAAAGGTTTTCATCCTCACCCCTGAGCTAGGGTCTTCACAGCGCCTGGTTAGATTAATAGCTCAAGTGAAAAGGTTCTGTACAGGTGTCTTCTGACGTTAAGATGTCTTCAGCTTTAAAATCATGGCTTCCGCTCACGAGCGCTGTTGCTCTTTCTTTCTTTGTTTATTTCAAACTGTTATACGCAGCCACAGTCGCTACAGTGGGAGGCTAAACGCTGTGAAAGAGCGCGTTCTACGTTGTACTTGTGCTCCCCAAACCACTCGTTTAAACAGCCTGTTTGTTTCTACAACACAGTGGGAAAGAGTACGCTTCATGTCCAGAGGAGCAAACAAATATGTAACAGTGTTGCCGAGTGTGGCCTCGGGCTGTACTGGCTCCTTTCATAATGTACCGGCATAGACTTGTGAGGCTATTCCCTATATACTAACAAAAAATCCTTCTACCTCATTTTTGAATTAGTGCCTTAGAAGCAGTTCTTCAAATAGCGAAGTTAAAGGCAGTCACAAAATAATGTACGCTTACTTCTTAGCGATTCTGAAAGCCGCATGTAATTCCTGATCATTATTATCAAATTTCGTCCGTTGATCCACGCAATTCCAAAACCGACCGCCGCGGGAGCGCACAAAAGGCGACCCCGGTAACCCTACAAGACCGAAACGCCCAGTGACGGCAAGCGCGCGGAAGTTTGTGCTGCCAGTCGCGACAGGTACTCATACGGCATGTTTTGCCTGGCATGCATGTGGGGAGACGTTGTTTTCACAACTCGCCTGACTAGGGCGGGGCTTCTGCGCCGCCAACTTCAGCGAGGTCACAGGTCCAGTGCACTGCAGCTTTTCTTTTTCGTTTACTTGGCTTGCGACGAGGGTTTGCCCGGCACGTCCTTGCGCGCGGTCTCGTTTGTGTTGCCCCTCCTGTGATCTGTTTGTCTATTAACTTAGTGCAAATGGCACTGACATGCCTCCAGTGAGCGATATTGTTGACGTTCAGGCACTCATTCTCACAAGACAGTTGCAGGACTTAAAACATCACGATGGCATTTGACCTGACCGCTCAAAATCGGACAACCAGTTGAAGCATCTAGAACGACGGCTGCTGCTCACGTGCAATTCCCGGTTCGTTCATCATCAACAAACTCGGTGGAGTGCAATAATTGCTGAAAGTGATACATGTCGCTGTCAAGAGAAGCACATTCGTTCGCGGACCACCTCGATCCAGGTAGAACTAAATTCGGACCGAGTACTCCTACACAATCAGTTTCAATCGCATATTTGGCATTGACCATCGTTATACCAAATACCATCGAAACGTTTCATTAGGATTGACCTCAATCGCCTATGAAAGTAGAGCAGCCTGAAGGCCGTGAACGCTGGTGCTTCACGGGTTGAAGAGTTGCACTATTTGCGTGTGATTCTCTGTGCCTGCTTGTACAGAGAACGCGGATAATTTGGGCACAGCTAATGTTGATGATACCGCTTAGAGCGGTGCAAATTTGTTCGGTTATGACTTACAATGTTCGTGCCATAAAAATGACGCAATTTCACCTTCTTATATAAACCAAATGCATGCTTCTGTCAAGATGGGTAAATCGGCGACATAATTCATTTCTTCACCTTTTGGTGTTTACCATTGCGTCTTCTTTAACGTGGGAAAATCAATTATTGGAACAGGGATCTGCTGACTCCGTATGGACGTTGAACCAATCGTTGCATTGCACATGGAGTAAACGTTGCAGCGGACAGCCTAATTAAATAATTAAAACAGAGACGCACATAAACCTGCCACAACAATATGAATACAGATCGAAGCTGTATAGCGGCCGCGCACAATAAAAAGAAAAGGAAGAGCCATCGTTCTACGCCAAATGACTTCATGAAAGTGCTCTTTTGGAATGGGCGTGTTTCCTGCATAGCGGAGGGACAATCAAAAGTTGCTGGTTCGCCTCACGTGACGATAATAAAAATATAAAAAAACGTGCTTGTCTGTTCCCATTACGTCTGACGCAGGGACGGAGTGCCGTGGCCGTCGAGGCACCCTATAAAAGGGGTTTTGAACAACGCCACCTAGGACAAGTTACACAAGCTATCAACCAGAAAAAAAAATTACTGCCGCACAAGTGACGTGTGGCGTCGCTGAAGGTGGCGTCGCAGAAGCATCACTCTAGAGGCGCTAATTGTGAAAGCAACGTTTCCCAAGCATGTGCGAATGTGTGTTTGGTCAGGATTTCCTACGGCATACTATCATTCACACGTTGCCCCAAACTTCTTTATCCGCTCACAAAAAAGTTCTTGAAGGACCGCATCTTCGTCGAGAAGTACGTCAACTTGGACACTGCGTTCTTTGGAGTATTAGTTCAGCAGCTTGAGGATGGTGTACTACTGGTGCACTACTGCGCTGGTGACTGACGCATAGAAAGACGCACTCATTATCAATATTGCGCAGATTTGGACTTCAATATAGATAAGTATGTCAGATTATGTGAAATTTTTCATATTTCTAAAAGATAGGTATGGAATAAATTGCGACGCTCTAGAACTTTTAGAAATGAAAAATTGCCTTCAGTGTAACAAAATATTTATTGAACGATTTTTTGTTAATTTATGTTTCCAGAGTAAGCTAAGAGGAGGCAAAATATTGCCGCCTCTTCGTAGAGCTCGTATGCGTAGTCACAACCTTTTAATAAGAAAAATCTGTAAAAAAACTATATGGCACAACTGCACTAACTGAATAGGAGCTACGGAAATTGCTCCATTGTGAACCAGGCGGGCGCGCAAACGTGAAGCATCTAACAATTTGTTCCCCTTCGTCGATATTCCGTTTTTTTCAAGGTCAGGCATTATTTCATGATAGACGTCCACTGTTACATTTCAATAATAAACGACCTAATTAGCTCACGCAGCTAAATGAGCGACTTTGGCCATCGATTTGAAAAGAAATGAAACGAGTAATTCTCATTATTGTCACGTGGTAGTGATGTTAAAAAATACAGTAGCAACATTGAAAGACAAAACTAGCTTTTATTGGGTGAACCTGAGCCCACAAAGACAGGCTAAACTTAAAGCACAACGACAGCGCCGAACACAGTCGGCGATCGTCGAAAATCTGATCAGTGGGTAAAGCGCGTCGGTTTTTATAGATCAGTCATCGAATGTTCCAGAGTAACCGCTGGGACCCGCGTGTCTTTCACAAAGTTCTGCACTATTCGCGCCGCACATACATGCAATCAGATTACACTAGTTACGGGGAAAGACAGCGGATGGAACCATCGATAACATTCCAGAAATTTCTTTTAGATGCAGGCGCGTCCTGCGCTGTGCGATAACATTTGTTAGATGGTGAGAAGTGGTCGCCCGATAAACATAAAGAAGTACACGTGTCATTACCCCCCTCTTCAAAAGCATCATCCCGATGCTACAATTATAAGAGAGCGAAACACAAAAGGACACTTATTAAACAAAATTGACAAAACAACGAAAAGAAACAAAGTCGAAAAGTCAGTTGCGCGAAGTCCTAAAGTTCATTAACGTTGGTAGTATGGCATGATTCGCACAACGTGGACTATTTCAGGGCGTGAGCGGCGCCGCAGTGATAGCGAAATGCCATCTGGCACGACCTCATAGTCCATTGCGGGAATACGTCGGATGATCTTGTACGGTCTGAAATAGCGATGCAAGAGCTTCTCGCTCAGTCCTCATCGGCGTATAGGGATCCAAAACCAAACACGGTCACCGGGCTGGTACTCGACGAAGCGTCGTCGGAGGTCGTAGTGTCGGCTGTCGGTCCTCTGTTGGTTCTTGATCCGTAGGTGGGCGAGCTTTCGCGCTTCTTTGGCGCGCTGGAGATAGGTCGCGACGTCAAGATACTCTTCGTCGGTGACGTGCGGCAGCATGGTGTCGAGCGTCGTCATCGGGTTGCTGCCGTAAGCCAGCTTAAATGGCGTGATCTGTGTTGTTTCTTGCACCGCCGTGTTGTAAGCAGAGGTTACGTACGGCAGGACCGTGTCCAAAGTCTTGTGCTCGCCGTCGACGTTCATTGCTAGCATGTCGGCGAGGGTTTTAGTCAGGCGCTCAGTAAGACCGTTCGTCGGCGGGTTGTAGGCGGTTGTCCTCCTGTGGCTTGTGTGGCTATACTGCAAAGTGGGTTGGGTTAGCTCTGCTGTAAACGCTGTTCCTCTGTCAGTGATGATGAATTCTGGGGCACCATGTCACAGCAGAATGTTCTCGACGAAAAATTTTGCCACTTCGGCTGCGCTGTCTTTCGGTAGAGCTTTAGTTTCAGCGAAGCGCGTGAGATAGTCCGTCGCCACGACGATCCACTTATTTCCTGAATTTGACGCCGGAAACGGTCCCTACAAATCTAACCCGATCTGCTGAAACGGTCGGCAAGGAGGTTTGATCGGCTCTAATAATCCTGCTGGCCTTGTCGGTGGTGTCTTGCGTCGCTGACAGTCTCGGCATGTCTTGACGTACCGGGCGACGTCGGCGGTCAGACGCTGCCAGTAATACCTTTCCTGCATCCTCGACAGCGTTCAGAAGAATCCGAGGTGCCCAGCGGTTGGATCGTCATGTAGGGCGTACAGTATTTCTGGAGGCAGCGCTGACGGAACAACAAGAAGGTAGCTGGCGTGGACTGGTGAGAAGTTCTTTACGAGCAGGTTGTTTTGCAATGTGAACGAAGATAATACGCGCAAATGCCCTAGGTACTACGTCGGTGTTCCCTTCCATATATTCTACGAGGCTTTGCAGCTCCGGGTCTGCGCGTTGCTGTTTAGTGAAGTCTTCTGCGCTTATTATTCCAAGGAAGGCGTCGTCATCGTCGTCGTCTTTCGGCGGGAGATCGATGGGGGCGCTTGATAAGCAATTGGCGTCAGAGTGTTTCCTTCCGGACTTGTATATTACCGTAACGTTATGTTCTTTCAGTCTGAGGCTCCACCTCGCCAGCCATCCTGAAGGGTATTTTAGGTCAGCTAGCCAACACAACGCGTGATGGTCGCTGACGACTTTGAATGGCCTGCAATATAGGTAAGGGTGGAATTTTGCTGTAACCCAAATGAAGGCGAGGCATTCCTTTTCAGTCGTAGAATAATTGCCTTCCGCTTCTGACAGCGACCGGCTAGCATAAGATATCACCCGTTCATGTCCGTCTTTCTTCTGGACAAGGACGGCACCGTGGCCTAGGCTACTGGCGTCAGTGTGGATTTCGGTATCGGCGTCTTGGTCGAAATGTGCAAGTACCAGCGGTGACTGCATGCGTCGTTGTAGCTCTTGAAATGCGCCTGCCTGCGGCGTTTGCCACTTAAACTCGACATCAGATTTGGTAAGATGCGTTAGCGGCCTGGCGATGCGTGAAAAATCCTTGACAAAGCTCCTGTAGTAGGCTCACATGGCAAGAAATCTAGGCGCTGCCTTCTTGTTGATGGGTGGCGGGAACTGTGCGATGGCAGCTGTCTTTTGCGGGTCTGGACGGACACCAGATGTGCTCATTACGTGGCCTAGGAACAGAAGCTCATCGTAAGCGAAGCGGCAGTTTTCTGGCTTCAGAGTGAGCCCTGATGATTTGATGGCCTCAAGTACTGTCGCAAGCCGCCTAAGCTGATGGAAATTTCCGGTGAAGACGACGACATCGTCCAAGTAAGCAAGACAGGTCTGCCACTTCAGTCCTGCTAACACCGTGCCCATGACGCGCTGGAACGTTGCAGGCGCCGAGCACAGTCCGAATGGCATGACCTTGAACTCGTAGAGGCCGTCTGGCGTGATGAAGGCAGTCTTTTCACGATCTCTCTCGTCGACTTCTATATGCCAGTAGCCAGACTTGAGGTCCATCGACGAGAAGTATTTAGCGTTGCAGAGCCTATCCAATGCGTCGTCTATCCGTGGAAGGTGGCATATGTCTTTCTTCGTGATCTTGTTGAGTAGACGATAATCGACGCAGAAACGCAGGGTTCCATCCTTTTTCTTCACCAGGACAACAGGAGATGCCCACGAGCTTCTCGACGGCTGGATGATGACGTCGCGGAGCATTTCGTCGACTTGTTGCCTAATAGCTTCACGTTCTCACGTCAAAACTTGGTAAGGGCTGTGGTGGAGGTGCTTTTCGTTCATGTAGCGGACCCCCCCGACAAGCCGTGATCCAAGCCCGGACCGCAAAGAGAGCACCAACGTAGTCCCGGACCATCGAGCAAGCCGTCGTCTACAACTGCTGCCCCCGGAGCACGGACTTCTACCTGAGAAGACCAAAAATATCTATCTATCTATCTATCTATCTATCTATCTATCTATCTATCTATCTATCTATCTATCTATCTATCTATCTATCTATCTATCTATCTATCTATCTATCTATCTATCTATCTATCTATCTATCTATCTATCTATCTATCTATCTAATCTATCTATCTATCTATCTATCTATCCATCATCTATCTATCTATCTATCTATCTATCTATCTATCTATCTATCTATCTATCTATCTATCTATCTATCTATCAACTGTCTATCTATCTATCTGTCTATCTATCTATCTATCTATCTATCTATCTATCTATCTATCTATCTATCTATCTATCTATCTATCTATCTATCAACTATCTATCTATCTATCTATCTATCTATCTATCTATCTATCTATGTATCTATCTATCTATCTATCTATCTAGCCCGGCCTCTTCCGCCAACCAAGTAGCCCAAGTTATCTGTTTCATTGGGGCACCACTTAGGTGCTCCTGGCGTGATGCCGTCGTGGTCGGTCCATTGACATCATTGCAGATACGTGAGCGCCCTCTCGTCAATACGCTATCGTCACGCCTTATAACACACTGAGTTGCCCAGGTTGCGCGATTGTTTGGGCCAAAAGTATCTGTTCGGGTTTGTGATGCCGTCGAGGTCATTCCATCTTCATTCCAGCTTCGTAATGCGACTTTCGTCACGCCGTCGCCATTGCGCCATCGTGGTCACACCGTCGTCTTCATGCCATCGTCACGGTGTCTTTTTATCATTTCCATCCCTTCAGAAACGCCATCTCATTGCCGTTGCAGCTCCTTCGTCGTTCTATCGACGCTAATCTTTATTCGTCGTTCTATTTTATTCATACAGTCGTCATTCAATCGTGGTTATACCATTCTTGTAATTTCGTCATCGTCAGACAGTCGTTATCACGCATCCGCTGCCAGGCCGTTGTGCGTGTACCGTCGTGGTCATGCTCTTGTGGTTACAACAGCTTCGTCATCCGACCCTTGCCATGCCGTCATCGTCACGCCAGTGTCGCCATACAGTTTCATGGAACAGTCATCACACCCTCATTTTCATCATAGACTCTTTATCCAGTGGTCCTAATGCCACTGTCCCGCTATCATCATCATTGCGTCGTCGTTTTATAATCGCCGTCCAGCACTTGTCATAGCGTGGTCGCGATGCAGTCGTGGTCATTACATCGTCATCATTGGAACTTCGACATATGACTCGCGTCGTGCCATTACCGCAAGCCATCGTAGTCACACAGTCGACGTCCCACCATTGTAATCATACCAGTGTCGTCACGGCGTTCTTTCACAATTTTCATCACATCAGCAACGTCAGCCCATTGTCATCGTCCCACCTTCGTCAATCCATCGGCGTCATTCGTTGGACTTCATTCTATCGCAATCATGCTGTAATCTTTCACTCGTGATTATGCAGCAGTTGTGAGCCCACCGTTATCATATAGACGCTATCATACATCTGTTGCCATACCATCGTCGTCATTTCAGCTTCTTCATGAGGTTAAAAATATTTGATTATGAGGTTTTACACGCCAACACCACGTTCTGATTATGAGGCACGCCGTAGTGGGGGACCCCAGAAACTTGGAACACTTGGACTTCTTTAATCCGCGCCTAAATCTACGTACGCGGGTATTTCGCATTTCGCCGCCATCGAAATGCAGCAGCCGTGGCAGGGATTGAATCCCGCGACCTCGTGCTTAGCAGCCCAACGCCCTATCCACTAAGCCAACACGGAGACACCCGCTTGTCCCAGTCATAACGCCACCTCCGTCTCATTGACCTCATGTCGCCGTCATCATACTGTTGTTGCACCATCGTCATAATTTAAGAATCGACATCTCATTGTAGTCATGTCGTTGTCATAATAGTGCCTTTTTGTTTTACCGATATCTTTCATTCACCATTTCATCATCATTGCATCGGCGTCGTGGAGTCCTCGTCACGCCGACATGCCGGTCAACTTTGGCAAACAAGTGCCATAGTAAAGTGGGATGAAAGGGAGTGTCTGGCTTTTAGCCAACGAAGCGAAAGTCTCAGAAAAACAACGACGCATCGAAAATAACCTAACTACAGGAATGCGGTTAGTCGCAACATTGCTGGATTACTGTTCTCATTACTGTCAGCAGTCACCGGGAAATGAGCTCCCCCTTCTTTTTAATATTAACGACCTCAGCTCAACAGCTAAGCTAGTATCAGAGGTACAGCGGAGGAAGTCTTCAAAATTTAGGCCGAAGGTTCTTACACTTACCACTGCGGTGAAACCATGTTCTTTTGACATCTTCTTCTTCTGCTTCTGCGCAGGCATTCTGGCGTGCCATACAAGCCAGAATCTGTCTTCACTAAATTTTATGCCTATTGGTATGTTTCATCTATCAAAAACTCAGGAAGATTGTGGGCAGACTAGTAACAGTAACTTATTAAATGTTGTCCTACAACTTCTTGGTCCCCTTTGAGTTCCTGTTAGGAAGAACCTCAAGAGCGATTATGCAGGGCGTTTAGGGCAACTCTCTATTACGCTGGACACTAAAGAATATGGTTGTGCTTAACGTAGGTTTAACTGTGTAACCAGCTTAGTACTATAGGTTCTTCAAACAGATAACGAAATTGTCCGACGTCCTCGTTACTTGGACACTCGGCGGAAACATTTCCATGTGAAATTAGAAATTTATGACTTGAAATGCCAGTAATTATTAATCATAAGGAACGCGGAAAACAAGAGGAAAGACAAGGAATGGTACACAAACTTTTTCTGTTAGAATTCCTGATTTCATAACAGGCTTCTTGGCCTAATACCTGGCGTTAACATTCGCTCTGCCAAACTAAGTTCAATATCCTCATCAGTAGTCAAAGTTACAGCTACATTACGCTAATGTTCATCACTCACTAAGAATAGTGAGGCTAATATTTTACTAGATTGCATTCACTAGTACTTGCAGATTAAAATTAATAATGCTTGCCCGGGCTCAAGAATCATTCATGAATAATTGCTGGACATCAGCAATTATTCATGAATGAAGTGGCAGATAGTCTGGGCGACCGCGGACCACAGTGACGCAGTTCTCTCAGTACTTCCACAGTCAAGATACACTACTACAGCTAGATACAGGTCATCTGATATCATGCTTCACTTTTTAAAGCGTGGTATAACCAATTTTGCAGACTATCGACACTTAGACTACATTACTCAAGTGTTTTACACTTTACGATCGACAGTCATCGTGAGGTGAGCTCTGCCGGATCGTTTTACAGCGAAATTGTATATGGCTAGGGTTGTGTGCATTTTTGATCTCCGCGAAGAAAACCTATCATCATCAATGGCTCATACCTCTGTAAGCAAGCGAAAAATGCAATGACTTGTACCCGCGTGAGGCTGAAGCTGCGAGCACTCAGCAATCTTAAGCGAACAGTACTCAAACTTTTTTCTTATCACGCATACAACCTACATAACAGCATGACCAAATCTGTCATCATCAATGGCTCGTACCCTTGTGAGCATGGAAAAATTCAATGACTCATAGTCCCGTAAGGTTTATGACTACACAGACCGTATTGCTCGAGGTTTGAACGTCCGAGCAACGGCATGGCCTAGCGATGACCTTCCACCGAATTCTCGTGACATCCTCCTACAGCAAAGGCAGGAGCGGAGACGTTTTGGACATCCTCACTCCGATTTAAACAGCCAACAGGAGAGGGACTGGCGTCGTATTCAGACGAATACATACCCCAACCTGCACCACCTACACAGAATACACCCCACGAGGTTCACTGACGAGTGCCCGTGGTGCACAGACACACCCACACTAAAACACATCACATGGGAGTGTCCCAGGAGGCCTCCGCACATAGACAGTCCCATATTACACGAACATCCATTAATGAGGAATAGGCAGTGGGAGGCATGGCTTGCGGACGAGCGTCGGGAGAGCCAGTTGGCTCTTCTGGACCAAGCCCAGCGAGCCGCTCGTGCCAGTGGGGCCCTGGAATAGGGGCTCCAACCATGGTGCCTTGTTTTATTTATATTAATAAAGTTTTACTCTCTCTCTCTCTCACTTTGCGTTAATTTAGCTGCGATGGCACCACCCCTGTTATTGTCGGTGATTTCGACGTGGACGTGTCGGTACCGAAAAGGAAGCGGTTTACGCGTTCCGTGTTGCCGACACATCCCTTGTGATGCCACGCCAATCCAGCTTAACTGACCAACCAGTGGCGTACGACTATCGATTTGACGTTATAAAAAAATGTGATTGTAATTGCGCAGTGTAACCATGACTACCGGTCACAAAAATACATGGGTGTGGGTACCTTTCGTCCCGATGACCACTCATCAAGACAATAAATGAGTTCGAACATTTGTTCAAAATTATGTCACCTCCGTGTTATGAGCTAAACAGCTTGGCTGGTCAACGGCTTTCACAGAGTGGAATGGTTCATGATTTTGGAAAAAATGAAGACGTTTTCAAAATGTCAATTTCCCCTCAGTATTCACAATCCGAGCACAACAGTTGTGCTAGTATCAAACGTGTAGTGGAGATAATGATTAAAATTGTTCTCTTGCCGCAGGAATTTTCTTCAGATTCTTAAAGTAGACGTCATATTGACGTGATTAGGGCGTCGAATACAGTCTTTACAATTTTAACACCACATAGCATGTGTGGCCCTTTCCCACTGTGTCCGTTCTGTGGTGAACACATGACAACTGACTACTTTCGTTTATGCTCTATTGGATGTACACAGGCAAGGAGAATCATTTTAGAAACAACATTTAGATAAAGTGGAATGAATTCCGCAATTCCTGAAATTGTTTATCTCGGAGCCTCATTCCAGGTTTTCCCAAGGATGCTTGCTCACCCAGTTGTTAATCCACAGAAAAACGATAAACAAATATGCATATGTATCAGTAAATCACGCAGTATCAGGCTAGGCATCAACCAAATTGTTTCTCAATATCTGTAACTGTTTGTACACAACAATATACATTGACAATGGGGCGCTAAAGACAACGCTGTAAAAGAATCTTTTCGACAAACAACAGTACCTTGAATATACCTTGAAGTACCTTTTTTTCGATGGAGGCGAAATGCGAAAACACCCGTGTACTTAGATTTAGGTGCACGTTAAAGACCTCCAGGTGGTCGAAATTCCCGGAGCCCTCCACTACGGCGTGCCTCATAAACAGAAAGTGGTTTTGGCACGTAAAACCCCACAATTTATATTTTTATTTGAATATACAAGCCACCATCCCAGACATTGCAAGCGAGGCATCTTTAAAGGCCAAGCCACATGACTACGTCACATTCGCGTTCAAAACCAAAGCTGCATAGCTACTCGGTCACCTTGAAGAAACCCTATCAAAAAGGAACCACCCTAACATCTAGGCTTTAGGCTAATCTAGGCTTTATGAGGGTCACTACCTTCATAAAGCCTAGGTTGCTGCAACCAAACTTCATCGAGCTCAGGTCCTCGAGCCCTGCCCGAGGATCGCAAGGCAACAACGCCTCTTCTTACGACTGAATTTTTACACGCCATCCGAAACGTAAATAACATCCTCAGTGAATAGTACCCAATTATCACCAGCAACCAAAAGTTTAAGATTTTTCCCGGCCCGCCCAGAGTAGCCTAAACATGCAACACTAATTTTGAAGACATTCTTCTTCATGACAAGCAAAGGACAAATACCAAGTTGCGAACCAGTCCCTGTGGCCACCCCAGGTGCTCTACACGCAAACATATTCAATCTACTACTACAGTAAAAAGTACAGCCTTGAATTACGCACAAAAAGTAACTTCGTGTTTCACCTGCACATCAAGCAACGTAGTCTACTGTCTACGATGTGCCGCTTGTAGCAAACAATACATAGGTGAGACTGGACAACAAATTCATACGAGACTGAACGGTTACAGCCCGGACACTAAACACAATTTACCTAAAGGAGTGGCCAGCCACTCTAATGAACATGGTCATATATTCGGTAAAGCAAGGGTCTATATACTACAAACTAATTTTCATTCACCTCGCGAAAGGAAATATACGGAATCATACCTCATACACAAGTTTATTTGCCTACATCCGATGGGAATTAATTTGGCGCGTGGCAACTTACAATTTTTAAAGGTGGTATCTTAAGACGGCGCCGCGGTAGCTCAATTTGTAGAATATTGCACGCGCAATGCTAAGGTTGTGGATTCGGCCTCCACCTGCGGCAAGTTGTTTTTTCATACATTTTCTTTTCCATTAATTTATTGTTTTTACATTTCAATTAATAAGCACAAGTGGGTTTCCCTATATTGTCCTTGGTGTCTGTTTTGTTGGCTTCTTATGATACGACTAATAAAAAGATCGGGCCCCTCGGTTAATCCTCTTCCTTCTCGTTCATTAAATAACGAGGGTCTTGAATCCGGCAACATGGATGCCTTCAGGTAGCATGTGTGAGTTTATTGACCAGTCGCCTTCACTGGAAAAGATCACGTTCTCGTGATGCCTGAGGCAGAAAGGACATTCCACGTCCGCCGCCAAGGTCTGAGAGTGCTGGCGCTGGCTGACAATGACAGGGTTCTGCTGGGAAACATAGATCCCCAAGAGGGTTGATAAGGAATCGGCGCCGCAGTAGCTGAATTGGTAGAGTATCTCAAGCGAAACGCGATGGTTGTGGGTTCAGTCCCCACCTGCGGCAAATTGTTTTTTCATCCACTCTGATTTCCAATTATTTATCGTTTCTTTATTTCATTTATTAAGCACATGTGGTTTCCCCTATGTTGTCTTTTGTGTCAGTGTTTGTTGGCTTCTTACAATATGAGTATTTGTGGGTGCAGATATGTGTTGGTCTGTACATAGCGCCAATCCCTGGTGTGTTTTCCCATATGTTTGGTGCGTGGTGGCTGCATTTTTGTCTCTCTTTTTCCTTGTTTTCGAGGGTGTCGTGTGGTTCAATTCTGGTTAATATAAAGGACCAACTAGTGCTCGGATGCTTATTCCTCAAGTAATTTGGTCGGCCCTCTAATTTCCTTCGAGCCCAGAGTGCGCCGAGCAACAAATTACCGCGTGCTGAAATTCCGTGAATTTTCTGTGGGATGGTACCCGTCGTGAACGAACAGCATGCTGCCTTAGAGTCTATCATGGCCAGTGTAGATTGTTTCTTTTGCTTCTGCATCTCGAAGGGCAAGTGCTATGGCTGCTGCCTCCACGGTGCAGGTTGAAGGGTTTTGGATGGAGGTCGTTATCGCTGTGGACCGAATGAAGGCCACTATTGTGAATTTGTATGTTGCCATTCTACACGGGTCCGTGTAGCATATGTCGAGATTTCTTTCATATTTCTTTTATAAAGCCTTTGATTGCGCTGTTCTTCTACTTTGGTGGTGTTCCGCATTCGTATTCTTTGGGGTTCCTGAAACTAGAATTTTTTCCCGTGTTTGCTTCGGCAGCAAAATAGTTTTTTCCTAGCCCTACTGCGCTCTCAGCGGATATCCCAGCTTTTTCAGCAAGGCCTTTCCTTGTTCTGTCGAGTTCATACGTTCTCTATGTGGCATGACCATTGCAGTGGCATGTTCTTCATATGAGTTGTAAATACCAAGAGCCTCCAGCATTTGGTGCGTGTGTTTTTAGGAGCCCCAGCTGCCCTGATGACGGAGCTTACTTTAGTCATTTCAGCCTTCATTTGTTTTTGAAAAGGGAAGCTAGAGGTTACCCTGCTAATAACGAGTGCATACACAAGTCTGACCGTCTGCGCTTCTTTGAAGCCTCTTTGTTGTTTTGTGGCTATGTGGATCATTCGTGCCACATTCCGTGCGTTTTGTTTTAATGTTTTTAGCGTGTGTGATGCCCTGCCATTTTCATGGTACAAAAACTCAGATTACATTTAGCTATGCGGACACCAAGGGCAAGAAAAAAGGGAGAGAGAGAGAAAAAAAAACAACTTAGCCGCCTGCAGAACGACACCATGACTAAATGGCGCCGCGACGCGAGCCCTGAAGCATTCTCAGCGGGTGGTCTCTACTTACCGCGGTCGGTCATCCTGAGGGGTAACGTTCCGTCGGTTTCGGTCGGCCTTTGTTTTTCAAGATCCGCCGAGACCTGCTGGATGACCCAAGTTTGGATTTCTTGGTCGTAGCATTCCGGCGCAGCCGCGAGTCGCGGCGGAATTGTTGTACTTGTCGAAGCTTCTTCGGGGAACTTAGTGCAATCCCATAGAATACTTTCGGGTACTTTCGGGTACAGATTTATTAACACTGGGTTGGGTAAGGAACCAGTTTGTAATTGTCTGAACAGAACCACCTCCGCTCGGCTCAGCCCCGGGTGCGGGAGTGGGAAAGTCCTTCGAGCCAGGCGGTGAAACTGTGTAAGTTCGTTGAACGTCGTCATGTAGTCCTTGGCACTACACCTCACTGGACGGCCGGTTGCCGCGGCGGGGTTGGTTAGCGCTCACGCCACTGCGTGTGCCGTCTCGTTGTGGTTATCGTGCTTCTCCGACGCATCGTTGCCCACGTGCACCGGCAACCACTTGATTTTAACATACCTATTCTCTCGTTGCAGGTCAGCCGAGCAGAGAACGCGCACAGCGTCACTATACACTTTGCCCTTGGCATAATTCCGCACTGCACTTCGCGAATCACACAACACCATCTGGCACCCGGGGTCGGCAATGGCCAGGGCAATGGCCACCTCCTCCGCCTGACACGCCCCTCGGATCCGTAAGCTCGCCGCTGCCCTCGTCGCACCGGACGGCGCCTCGATGACGGTAGCTATAAACGCCGCGCTGTCTCCCTGGTATTCTGCCGCATCAACGAACCTTGCGTGCTCGTCCTTGGCGTGAAAGTCGATGAGGGCCTTGGCCCTCGTCGCTCGTCACTCCTAGTTAAACTGTTTCTCCTAGTTCATGTTTCTCGTGATGCGGTCTACCGGAATCCGGCGCCGGGTCTCGTCCGGGACAGGAACGTCGCTGCTCGCCATTTTCGCCTCGGGCGTGAAGCCCAAGTATTTAAGCACGCGTCTGCCGGTTTCGGTCATAGAAAGCCGCTCCAGTTGGGCAGTCCGTTGTGATTCCGCAATTTCCTCCAGGGTATTGTGTGCCCCCAGCCTCAGGAGCCTTTTGCTGTTCGTACACTCGAATAGTCCGAGCACCGCCTTGTACGGTCGGCGTATCAGGGCGTTGATCTTAATCTTTTCACACTGCATCCAGTTGTAGAATGCAGCAACGTAGGTGCCTTTACAGATTACGAAGGAGTGCACAAGCCGAATCAAGCTTTCCTTCTTCATTCCGGCCTGGTGGTTGGCGAGCCGTCTGATGAGACATATTGCGTTGGTAATCTTGGCTGTAAGGCGGGAAATGGTCTCGCCGTTGCCACGTCGCTTGGCTATAATCTTGCCGAGCACACGGATTTTGTCGACCTCCCGAATCACTTGGCTGTTCCTCGTCACGATCTTGATGGTCTCGTAATTCTGCGGTTCGCTCTTGTTACGTCTGACGTACTTCGGTGGGAACACCAGCAGTTTTGACTTACTCGGTGAGCAGATCAAACCGGAACTTTCTAGCTGGTCTTCGAGCGCGTCGACTTCTTGCAGCGTGATCTCAATGTGACCGTCGCTGCCTCCCAGAACCCACAGCGTGATGTCATCGGCGTAGATGCTGTGCCAGACTCCCTATACTCGAGAGAGTCGCTTGGCCACCCCGATCGTAACGAGATTGAATAACAACGGCGAGATGACCAAGCCCTAGGGGGATACCGACGCTGCTGAGCCTCACCTCTTGGAGCCGTAGACCGCCGGCGCATAGCTAGGTAGTCCGCCCCGTCAGAATGTTCTTGATGTAAGCATACGTTCTTGCGCCCATGTTGAGTCTGGACACCTGGGCTAGGATCGCAGAGTGCTACACTTTGTCGAAGGCGCTCTGCAGGACCTGCCCCAGGGTGGCCTTGTCTTTCGTTAGGGTGCCATCCTCAGTAATATCTTTATTCAACAGAATCATCGCTTCTTGGGTGCCGAGGGAACGCCGAAAACCGATGATCGTGGTGGGGTATAGTCCCGACTACTCCAGGTAGTCCTGCCACCTGCACATGAGGACATGCTCAAACACCTTGCCCACGCAGGACGTGAGCGAGATGGGCCTGAGGTTGTCTGTGTTCGGCGGCTTGCCTGGTTTGGGGATGACGATTGTCTTCGCAGTCTTCCACTGCTGGGGCAGTTGCCGGGTCCTCCAGCACGTGTTATAATAACCGGTGAGGTTCTCGATGGCCGAATAGCTGAGGTTCTTAAGCGCTCTGTTCGAGATCTGATCCGGGCCAGCCGCCGACTTGCTGTTTATTTCGTGCAGGGCCGCTCGCCCCTCCTCGACGCTGGTGTCGGGGTCCAACTTCTCGTTCGCTTGACCGCCATACTCGGGATGCGTTTCTGTGGGTGTAACCGGGAGGTACTTGCTGTCTATGCGTCTGATTACTTCGGGTTCCCCGTTTTCCTTGACTGTTCTGTGAATGATTTTTGCGAGGCGGTCGCGTTGGTGGGATTTTGTGTTAGTCTTTTCTAACAGATGCCGCATCAAGTTCCAGGTCCTGTCGCAATGCATCTGCTCGTCCACACCGCTACAGATTTCGTTCCACTGTTGCGTGCAGAGCACCCGACAATGGACTTCGATGCCGCGATTCAGCTCCGCCACCTTATCCCTTAGGTGCCGATTTAGTGGTTGCTTCTTGACCTTTTTAGAATAGATTGCTATGCTTCGATTAAGTGCGCAAGCAGGCTGTCAACCTTGTCGAGCTGCTCATCCGTTTCTATGCCCTCGGTCGCCTCCTTGATCTTACCCACGATGTGAGCTGAGCATTATTTTCTGTCCTTGATTTCCTCCACCTCCGGTGGTAACAGGCTACGGAAGGCATCCCAATCCATAAAATTATGTATTCTGGTGTCTTCCGAGGCTTTGACTTTCTCCGGTATGATGGCCTCTACGATGTACTGGTCGCTGCCGAGCTGAGACCCCGTGTTGCGCCAGAAGATATTTCCCTTCTCGTCGTTCTTCACGAACGTGAGGTCCGGCGTCGTGTCCCTGGACACAGAGTCCCCAATACTCGTAGGATCAGTCGGATCTGTGATGAGGGTGAAGCACAGGTCTATTGTGTCTTGTGACAGGTCTCGCCCCTTGGCCAATTGCTTCTTATATGCCCATGCCGCGTGCGCCACTTTGAAGTCAACGCAGGTGACGAGCCTGTGAGTCACCGCCATGGTGCTGGCTTTGTGAAGGGGCGTCTTGAATATTTGCTTCCAGTGTGAAGGGCCACTGCAGACGTTAAGCAGAAAGGTGCTGTTCTTTTGTTTCTTGCCCGCAACGACATCGATGAAAGTGTATTCAATTTCACTGTTGTGCAACTTGTACTCAATGAAGGTGAGTCCCTTGCGAACCAATGTGCATATCACTCTACCGAGCTGACCTTCGGAGACTTAACGTATACCCGATAACCGGGTAGCGATACCGCATCAGAGCGAGTCTCTTGTATCATAATTATATCGGCCTTGCGAGCTACTTGTGTCATGTGTTGCTTCAAGACTGCCCCCTTGCTAGCGACACCGTTACAGTTCCAGTGCCAGGTCACAAGACCCTTTGCTGCTCTAGTTGTTGCTTTTGCTGGAGCGGCCATGATTGTTGCAGATTGTACCGCTGCGTTATTTGCTGTATTGCGTTCGTTAACTGCTGACACGTCCGCTACATGGCGGCGAACCTGTGGTTAATCGTCTTGGTGAAGGTAGTCTTAATATAATCTTCAAGCCCGTCGAGGTTTCCCTCGATTTGGTTGACCTTTTCTTTCAGGTTATTCACCCGGTCGTTGAGCTTCATCATCATCATCATCATCATCATCATAATCATCATCATCATCATCATCATCATCAGCCTGGTTACGCCCACTGCAGGGCAAAGGCCTCTCCCATATTTCTCCAACAACCCCGGTCATGTTATAATTGTGGCCATGCCGTCCCTGCAAACTTCTTAATCTCATCCGCCCACCTAACTTTCTGCCGCCCCCTGCTGTGCTTCCCTTCCCTTCGAATCCAGTCCGTAACCCTTAATGACAATCGGTTATCTTCCCTCCTCATTACATGTCCTGCCCATGCCCATCTCTTCTTCTTGATTTCAACTAAGATGTCATTAACTCGCATTTGTTCCCTCACCCAATCTGCTCTTTTCTTATCCCTTAACGTTACACCTATCATTGTTCTATCTATAGCTCGTTGCGTCATCCTCAATTTGAGTAGAACCCTTTTCGTAAGCCTCCAGGTTTCTGCCCCGTAGGTGAGCACTGGTAAGACACAGCTATCATACACTTTTCTCTTGAGGGATAATGGCAACCTGCTGTTCATGATCTGAGAAAGCCTGCCAAACGCACCCCAGCCCATTCTTATTCTTCTGATTATTTCCGTCTCATGATCCGGATCTGCAGTCACTACCTGCCCTAAGTAGATGTATTCCCTTACGACTTCCGGTGCCTCGCTGCCTATTGTAAATTGCTGTTCTCTTCCGAGACTGTCACGCATTACATTAGTTTTCTGCAGATTAATTTGTAGACCCACTCTTCTGCTTTGCCTTTCCAGGTCAGTGAGCATGCATTGCAGTTGGTCCCCGGAGTTACTAAGCAAGGCAATATCATCAGCGAATCTCATGTTACTAAGGTATTCTCCATTCACTTTTATCCCCAATTCTTCCCAATCCAGGTCTCTGAATACCTCCTGTAAACAGGGTGTGAATTGCATCGGAGAGATCGTATCTCCCTGCCTGTCGTTGAGCTTGCGCTCCTTCAAGTCCTCGATCGCTCGTCGTTTGTGTGCCGGTTTCTTCTTTGCGGATGTTGGTGGACAGCACTGCTGATGCTGGGCGTGGGTTCACATGATACGACTTGACGCCTTTCGTTATTGGTGGAACGGGTCGTCAGAAGCATCTTGATTTCCGCGATCTCGTTTGCCATCTTGCATCTTGATTTCCGCGATCGCGTTTGCCCAGGCTGCTGCATTACCATTGTTCGCGACTGCACGTATGTCATCTTACAACTTCTTTCTCTCTCTGGCGACATAGAATCAAATCCCGGCCCTAACACCCGTTCCACTTCTACGCAGGCATCCTGTGACATAATGGCTGCATTGGAGGAAATAAACTCAGGTCAGGCATCCCTTCTAAGTGAAATGAAATCAATTCGAAATAAACTATCGCAGAACGACAAAATTTTTGACGACATTAAAAGGCGACTAACAAAAATTGAAGGTGATGTTTCCGCCATAACTGCACTAAAAACCGAAGTTAATTGCATCAGGACAGTGGTCGATACAAACACTAAAGCCATTTCCGACATTTCATCAAGACTAAACGATTCAGAAGATAGGGCTCGTCGTTCTAACCTTGTGTTTTTTGGGGTATCTGATACTGAGCGTGAAACGTGGCAAGAATCTGAGAAGAAAATTGTGGAACTTTGTGCTTCTAACCTTAATGTCAAGTTGGATCCCTTAGATATTGAGCGCGCTCATAGAATTGGCAGATATAGCTCTAATAGAAACAGACCCATAATTATCAAATTAGCTCGTTTCAAAGTAAAACAACACATTCTTTCAAATGCTAAACAACTTAGAGGGTCCAGCTACAGCATATCGGAAGACTACTCAGCTAACACCCGGCACGCACGTAAACAACTAATCGAGTTCGGCAAGTCGCAACAGAAACCTTTCAAACTCCGGTACGATAAACTAATCGTGGATAACAGAACTTACAAGTATGATAACACTACAAATAGAGTTACCTCAACTTCATAGCTACCATCACGCGCTATCGCAAAACCATATACCACCCCTGTATCATTCGTTTATACTAACATTAGAAGCTTGTTGCCCAAACGCGAAGCACTCTGTAGCCTTATCGATTCCTCTGATTGTAAGCTTCTTGTACTAACAGAAACGTGGCTGAATTCTACCGTCGATAACACAGAGCTTAATTCTTTCCTTCCTGATTTTGACATTTTTAGGCGAGATCGTGTAGGCAAACGCGGAGGAGGTGTTCTGATAGCTGCCCATCGTAGCCTTTGTTGCTCCATTATCAATATCACTTCACCTCTGGAAATATTATTCGTATTGTGCAGTTCTTCATACCTACAAACTATTATCGGTGTATGCTATCGACCCCCCGATGCAGATGCTTCCTTCACTATTCACTTCCACGAGGCACTGCAAACTGTTACTAAGTCATTTAATCATGCGCAACTACTCCTCTTAGGTGACTTTAACTTTCCTGATATAACATGGTCCGAACCAGCCATAACACTGTCTAAAAATAACCTTGAATGTAATTTTCTTAACACATGCCTCACCTTTGGTTTGACACAGCTAGTATCTACCCCAACGCGGAAAAACGAACAGTGCTCTAACATACTCGACCTTATCTTAACATCCCATCCCGACAGTGTTTCTTCCATAACACATCTACCAGAACTAAGTGATCACTCGGTACTACATGCAGAATTATCCTGGCAGCTACCTCATTGCAAAAAATCAAAAAAGAAAATAACACTCTACGATAAAGGTGATTACATCAGCATCAACAATGCGCTAACCGAGTTTTTCAACTGGTTCATTATAGATTTCCCGAAGCGCACAGTAGACGCCAACTGGACGCTTTTTAAAAATAAAATGATCGAACTCACTACGACTTACATACCAACCATCATTTTAACAGAGCGACCTTCGTCCCCATGGTTCAACAACACATTAAAACGACTAAATAATAAAAAGAAAAGATTATTTCGTAAAGCCAAGCGTTCCAATACCGCTCCGGCCTGGGAAAAATATTACGTCACTGAAAAGGAGTTTGATTCCTTGGCCGCAACAGCTAAACGAACCTTCTACTCAACTACACTCCCTAACTTGCTGCAAAACAATCCCAAACAATTCTGGAAATACATTAACCCAAATAACCGTAAACCATTACTATTATGTGATAACGATAATAACCGTGTTCCAGACCATAAAGTATCTGAAGTACTAAACTCTGTCTTCTCCTCCGTGTTCACTTCTGAACCTAACACTGACCTCCCAGACTGTCCTTACCTCAACAACCCAACGATGCCTGACATAACAATCGAAGCACATGGTATAACGAAGCTAATCGAATCGCTCAAATTAACATCCTCAGCCGGCATCGACGGCATCAATTCCAAAATGCTTAAGAACACCGCGCACATCTCTAGTGTATTTTTGTGTCATATCTTTCAGCAATCATTATCATCTGGAGTGGTGCCGCAAGACTGGAAAATAGGTAAGATAATTCCAGTACCAAAAAAAGGATCATCATCATCGTGCCACAATTACCGTCCAATTTCCCTCATCAGTGTTTGTTCTAAACTAATGGAGCATATAATTTATTCTCATATTGTAAACTTCTTAACATCCGCTAATTTCTTTAATCCAAATCAACACGGTTTTCAGAAAGGCATGTCCTGCGAGACTCAGCTAGCCCTATTCGTTAATGACATCAGCTCGCATCTTGATCAAAACATACCCATAGACGCCCTCTTCCTAGATTTCCAAAAGGCTTTCGACAAGGTTCCTCATGAACGGCTCTTTCTAAAACTATCATGTCTTAATCTTAACCCTCATGTTCTTCAATGGATACGCAACTTTCTCACTAACCGTCAACAGTTCGTTTACGCTAACCAATGCTCGTCTACCTTATCACCCGTTATCTCTGGCGTGCCACAAGGCACAGTCCTGGGACCACTACTCTTCTTAATATACATTAACGACTTACCTATAGGTTGTTCTTCCAAAATTCGTTTATTTGCCGATGACTGTGTAATCTATCGTCCTATTACTAACGACGCTGATTCTCGCGCCCTCCAGTCCGACCTTAACGTCATTGAAACATGGTGTAATAATTGGCTAATGTCCCTCAACATCAACAAAACGTCACTACTTACTTTCCATCGTCGCCAATCATTTATGTCAGCTAATTACACTATCGCCGGTTCGGAAATATGTGCTGTAACTTCATATAAATACCTAGGCGTTAACTTGTCCAATAACCTCAGTTGGTCCTCACACATTTGCAACATTAGCAATGATGCCAATCGTGTACTAAACTACCTGCGCCGTAATCTACGTCTTGTTCCGCACTCAGTAAAACTACTCGCATACTTAACAATCGTTCGACCCAAACTAGAATACGCATGCTCAGTGTGGGACCCACACCAATCTAACCTGGCAACAGCACTAGAATCCATACAGAATCGTGCACAAGGTTCATTCATTCTGACTACTCTTACCACACTAGCGTTACTAAACTTAAATCATCTCTGAAACTTCCAACCCTCGAGCAGCGCCGCAAAACAGCAAGACTGTGCCTCTTTTACAAATTTTATCACTCACTACTTCATCAGACCGACATCACGCCTGCGCATCGCACTTCATCCCGTCATGGCCATTCAAAGGCTGTTTATCCCCCTCCAGCTCGTACCTCCGCTCATCTTAACTCTTTCTTCATTCAAACAGCGAAAGACTGGAATCATCTGCCTGCTGAAGCGGTGCACCACTCCAGTCATTCATCGTTCAAGGCATTTATTGAAAATATTATGTAAATATGCCCACCCCTCATGTAAAACCCCAAATGGGGTATTTGAGGTACCAATAAATAAATAAATAAATAAATAATAGTGGCCTCTTTCCCACCGACTTTCGTCTCGAGCTCGTTGATTTTGCGCCGGGATGCCTCGTTGGTTTCCCTCAACGTCCTCATCACGTCGCCTTCCCTCGTCTTGCTGTTGATGGCGCCGATGTTGTTGGTGGTTGCGGTGGTATTGAAGGTGGTGGTGGTACCACCCTGTCATTTCTTGGCATCGTGCCTTGCTGCATCGGCCCAGCTCACGGGGTCACGTGACTGTGATAGCTTACGGCTAAGGTTACGCTGTCTACCCTGCCTGGCCCTGCGCCTCGAGACGAAGCGTGACGCGCGGCGACAAGCTGGGCCAGCAGGTTGTGCGTTTGCTTACATCAGCGATGGAAATTCCTCAGCTCTGACAGATGCTCGTTGTTGCTACTGCACTTGTTGTTCAGTCATCTTGCACTCCCATTGCCCCTTTGTAACTACGTATGGGATCTTGTACCTATTCTTGCATACCTTGTCACCGGGCAGATGTCGCCTTCCACAGAATTTGCAAGTGGGGCTAGATCTATGGTCTTCCTTGGGTTCAACGGCCCCGCAAGTAAAGCAAGTCTTCACGTGAGTGTTTTGACAAACGTCGCGGCGGTGGCCCACTTTTCCGCACTGCTTACATACATCAAATTGTTTTCGATATAGGCTGCACTTAGTGAGAACAGGACCATAGCACATGTAATTCGGGACCTTCATGCCCTTGAAAGCCACGATGACTGTGGTCGAGCTACCAATCCTCTTCGCGCCATGTGCCAAGGGATTTCTCGAGTTAACAATGTTCTCGTCGATTGCGGCCGGGGAGTCCTCTATTCGAGCACCTCTAATAACGCCTTCAACGGTGCCAAATGACGGGGTTTGATATGCGCCAACCACGTGTTCCTTGCCACCAATGTAGATCGATTTTATCTCGGAGTAACGCGAAAAACATATATACCACCATGATGTTTTGTTGCAAGTAGGGGCAGAAGGTGTACACTGCCCCGTCCTCCCTTGATACCTTCGCCGCCGTCATGATGGCCGATGCCACGGTGGCGGTCTGAGTACTCACGACGTTAAGGCCTCCCCGAGGCCACACTATCACCTTGGTCTCCTCTCTCGGTAGAGCGTCTGGCATCCTTGCTGTCCTCGTCACCGAAACCTTCACGTTTCTGGAAAAGTTCTTCCTCGTAGTTCTTGACTGGAGAGCGGCAGTCCCCGCGCCAGCCAAGGTCTTTATACGCCGGCCTACATGCGACCAGTCTGCCCCGTCGTCAAATTCCTGGGAAGAAATTTCTTCTCCCCGAACTTCAACACACATCAGGCTAACGCTGGAATTCGCTGGGTACCGCACGACGGCCTTCCCTCGCTGAGGCCAGGCGCTTTCTTTTAATGCAGTGAAACGTAACTAAAGTCCAAGCATGCATTCACAAAACATCTGTGCATGAACACGTTACGAAAATAAATCAGACCCTGACCAAGCAGACAAATTCCCAAGCCTGTTTGAATTTGTTCCATTTATTTTTTTAAGCACTGGTCAAACTTGTGCAATACACGACTATGAAAATGCCGGTAATGTCAGCATACACAAAAAAAAATGTATGCTGTAAGTGCTTGAGACTGCAATTTGTAATGCACAACCTTTTGTGCATAGACAATTTGGTACAAGAAAGTGCTGGTACATATTTCCCTATGAAAATGCATGCACTTTAAAGCTTATTTATCAAAACTGGTAAAATGAACATAATTGTGTGCACACACTGCATGCCTCAATTTAGCACAACACAGGCTGGCTGTTCGCATTGTTCACGCTGCATAACAGTAATTTGCCGGCTTAAATATAATGTTGCTGTGGCACAAATCGCTGTAACACCCTCCATCGACACCTAAGGCAATATGGCCCGCCGCCATTTGCTATAAGTGTCCTTGGCATTGGGCTTATTATTAAGCACGAGGTCGCAGGATCAAATCCTGGCCATGGCGACCGCACTTCTATATGGGGGCGTGCATGAACGCTCGCGTTCCGTGCAATAAATAACTGTGCACGGTAAACAACACCAGGTGGTCAATATTAATCCAAAGTTCCCAACTGCGGCGTGCCTCATAATCGGATCGTGGTTCTGGCACGTAAAATACGACAAATAAAAAAAAGAAATATTTTTTTTTCTATGTGGCACTAGCTCCTTGAGTTTTTTGAGCGGACCGATGGCACTCAATACCGTGACATAAAACGTGTGAGCATTATGCGCATAGCGCATTGGGTCTGCGCTGTACTCCCCACCGCAGCTTAAAAAGGCCGCATGAAACATGAAGAAACTGGGCAAGCGGTAATCCGAAACGCGTCGTTTCCAAAGCGGTCGACACAGTACACTCTCAGGTTTTGTGAGGACTGTGGGTGAGGTTTCCCAGCGGTGTTGCAGTTTGAAATGCCCGAGCACGGCCGCGTGGTGAACCACAAAAGTGTATTATAAGTACACAGATCACAACAAGGCGATGGCTCCATGGTGGCCCATCACCGCCATGCTGCGCAGTGGTGCAGGTAGTTCTTTTGTGAGGTTACACAGTAGAAGAAACGCTCTCCGACGGCCGCCAAAATTCTCCCGTAAGCACGCATAAACACACGCAGAACTACGAAGAGCGAGACATGCGCCGGCACTGACGCCGACGACAGTGGCGCTTTGCGGGCTTTTTCTTTAGTTTCCCTTCTAATTGATGGGAAAATGAACAGAAGCGAGGGCATTCAGCGGAAGAAGCCGTCGAAGCTTTGCATGGTCCCGCTCCCGAAGTCAGGTGCCGCCCGTGGCTTCTGGCATCGCGACAGGCCATTCTGTTCTACGAGGCGAACAAATCGCCTATTATATGACCCTAAATAAGTTGGCTTCCTTTCCGGAAATGCATAAATTTGCAGAAATAAAAAAAGAATAAAGAACCAGTCGGACAAAATATCTCTCCTTTCTCGTTTCCTTCTCACAGGTGTGTAAAATAAAATAAAATAACGCATAAAATAAGAAATACAACTCCCACTTAGGTTTAAGGGAGTCCTCTATCTTGTAATGTCACTCTTAAAGTTAATGTAGAATTGAGGTTCTTTTTCCTTCTTTCATCCCAATTTTGCGAGGGAGCGAAATGGAGGGCGTGGAAGATTTCTACACCATTGTGAGGGAGCACAATCTTCAGGAATGTAGTCCCAAGGGACGTCACGTCCCTTAAAATGTCCTTTTCGCCTCATTATCCGTTTACCGTGTGGGATGCCTAGGCATTAAAATTTGTTAGAACGAGAAATTATTGTTGCCGTCACAGAGCCGCATATATGTTGCATCTATTTATCCTTGTTCATATACTGCTCAGTTGGCTTGCTTTACGGCATCTTGCGTTGCTCGACGCCTATCGATTTGTTCTGTCTTCCCCCATCTTCATGTTTAGCCTGAGAACCGGAGCAGGAGAGCGGGCGCGAGCGACCTCCAGACGGGGGAGCAAACGGTGACGGTGAAAGGAGCAAAGGCGGCGGACGCATGCAGTAGTTCGTCCTCTGCTGCTCCATATTTATTATTTACGAAAACAACAGTATAAAATAAGTGCCTCCTTCAAACTCAATTGTCTTTATTTCTGAAGACTAGTGATTGCCAACAAAATAACAATTACCTAATATGAACTTAATTTCATCCCACTATATCTTAGGATGCCCGACAACTACTAAGAGCGCCAGCATGTTTCTTCGAACCGAAGCTAGCGCTTGCCCTCCGGTGGTTTGATGTTACTTCTAGACACTGCATCCCTGAAATCGCGGCTGCCTTTTAAAAAATGCTTCCACTCTCCAGCATGGGTATAGATACTCATAGTATACGAACGTTTGTTGTGAGAAACAGCGAGAAAGTATTCTTTCTTCGCCCTAGGTGGGTGGCTCTCTTAGTCCAGAAATCCGTTGGCTTTGAGTGGTTATATGCCAAATGAGATGAGTTACTTATGCTAGGGTCTTCTGAAGCTTTGGAAATGTAGCTGTGCCAGAACCATCTTTATGTATTGTGAGGCCAAGGACGCGGAGGGAGCCAACTTGAGGGATATCGATTCCATTAAGCCTTACGTAGGGACCTTGGGCGACGTAGGCTGATGGTCTTAGTAAACAAAATCAACTACGACGCCCCTCTCTTAATTTATGTGAAGCAAAGCATTTATGAAACAGTTAATCAATTGGTATAAACCTTCCCATTTACATTGAGGCGTCCCTGACATAAAGGGGCGCACGCATGGGCCCGTGCGCAACCATGATAGGCAATGTGACACACGCGTTGATCCCCTCAAGATAGCTCGCTGGTGTTTGTACGACAGAAGTATGGGTGCAATTTCTGACCAAAATTAGTGTGTTCTACCTGTACATAAATACTTATTAGAAAGTATTATTTTATTAAGGGAAGGATATAAATATAAAAAGCAACCACCTGAACGAAGTCCACTGTTGAACGCATTGGCTGAGTTCAATTTAGGTGAACTGTTTGTAAAGCTTGTGTGTCAAAAAAGCATAAAAATTCATCCATGTCTCACGTACTTCGCGAATCGATGTACGAGAATCTTTCTGTGATGTTGACGCATCATGCACGATGTTTGGTGACAATATATACGGCCTACAACAGTGGTGATGTGATGTTAAATGCTACTTTGCGCGTAGCACATCTGTCTTCTACACAGTACAAAGAACACAGAGAGAGCCCTGTTTGCTGGAGGCTTTATTGAACACCAGTGTTCGTAGACTGTGAGCAAGTTAGCACTCTAATTCGCTCACACGGGCGCAGCATCGCAACGTGGCTCAAGTTTTGATTTGCTTGGTAGCCGCCTGCGTGTTGCCTCGATGCTGCGGTGCTTTATCGCAGATTTTGCATCCTAATGCGCTCCGTCAGTAGTCCGCTCCTACAAACTTGCATGGTATTTAGTTTTCAGAAGTAGCAGAAACTGGAACACAACCAGAATGTGGCATCCACACTTTTTTCCTCAGTGTTCAACTTACTGGCTCTTGTGGGACTGCCAGCTGGATTGACGGCGTCTCCTCGGCACACTCGAGCGGTAGTGTTCACAGCCTAGGAATTGTCTGCAACCGCGTCGGTTGGATTTCTCATGGCACACAGCCACATTTCTCCCTGAAGGATGCTGACGACAAAGCTGCGCCCGCCCTCCGGCAGTTTGCCTTTCAGCCCATTATTGCAGCCGCAGTGACATCGTCCACCCACCTGGCGGGCCATTGAAAAGCGCGTCCAGCAGACCTTATTGTCATTGGGCATGGAAGCAGAACGAGAATATGGCACTCAAACTTCTTGTTCCTCATTGCGTAGGAAAGTCACTGTTTATTATCGACTTTTAAGTGATTCTGGTCCGACGACGAATGCATTATTATGCTTTCATGCCCAAGTGCCTTGTTTGATCGTTTTTTTACTTGTTTGTGGAATTGTGCGCCGACATTGTGCAAAAGCCTGGACACACTGAGGGAATACTAAATATGCTAAAGAAAACAAATGTGCGTTGCATTCTAATTGAGGAAAGCCAGTGCAACATACCCCAAAGCGATAGATGAACTTAAGCTTGCACACACTTCAGTAGTCACCACCGTATAGAAGAATAATGACCGCCTACAGGCAGTGAAAAATCAACCTGCGACTTTCGAAAGGTTCCGGCTAAATGTTAACCGCACCTGCGAAAGTTTAACCACCATGCAGAAAGAAATAACCTCTTTGCGCAGAAGGCTTGATGACGCTGACGATCTCTTGAGGCTCAACTTGGTGTTCTTTGGTATCGCAAACATTTGACCACAGAACTGGCAACAATCGGAAGCAAATGTTGTCGGCATTGTCTATGAAAGACTGCACTTGCAACTACTGGCAGATCGCATTGAACGTGCGCCGTAAAGTACGCGGACGGCAAAAGTTGGCCTATTATTGTCAAATTCGGCAAACACGAAACTAAAGAATTTGTATATTCGAGGCGTTCCCTAATCGCAGAAAGGGAGCTCACTATAAACCAAGGTTTTTCATTCGCCACGCGCATGGCGCCCACGAAGTTGAGCGAGTTCAGTATAAATTCCTGAACATTCCCACTACATTAAATCACAAGGGAAATGCCATGTTTACAAAAAAGCGATGGTGGTGTGCCCGAATGTCACGATGGCCCTCCCTGTAAACTTACAGACAGTGCGTGTAAATTTCTGTCACCTTCTCACGCTTCAGAGAATGTCCCTCTATCACATAGCTCAACGCGCTTTGGTCGCTTGCGCACCTGAAAAAAAGAAAAACGAAACATATATGATACCGCAAGGGGTGGCGGCCGCTTGCTCTCTGCAACTGTACTGCTCATTAACATCCGTAGCCTTTGCCTGAAAGCAGACAGCCTCAACGCTCTAATATAGGACTCAGCAGCGGATATTGCAATACTAACCTAGCTGTCTACCAAAATAGAAAATGACAACCTAAATACCCTATACTAAAATCAGCGCAATAAAGTATACATATCTTTCCTAACGCGCAGGCGCACCAGCCACTTCGGGAAGACTACATTGGACGATACAGGGACTTGCAAGATTTAAACAAGGTAAGCTGCGCGCGGTACAAAACAGATACCTTGCTTACACGAGCGGTACTTTTTTTCTTTTATGCAAAATGGTTCCAATAGATCAGGCGCCGTTTTATCCTATGCCCAGGATTTCGACATCATGAAATCCCGGCAGAGAAGAGCAGGCGTGAGGGCGTGATGGGCAGCCAAGTCCTCCTTCAAGTCATTAGCAAGCTCCCTCAATCGATTATTGACACAGCGGCGATCTTGTCCTACATAGGACTTTCCAGGACATAGGGACATTTCAGGAACCACGTCGGTGGCACACCACACGTGCGGTTTGACGTGTTTTACTTGGCAGCCTATCTTAGAGCTGCCATTAGGCGGGGACACAGTTGCGCCAGTCTGTTGGGAGCGCAGAACACTACAGAAGCTCCTTACCTATTCGTCGCTTTTTAGAAGTTGTGGCTCACCTTATCGGCGCGCTTCCCAACTTCCTTTTTTTGACGACTGCACTCACCGGTTCTGGCGTTATTCGCTGATGTGCCCGTTTTCAGCTGCTGTTGGATGGATTCGGCCACTGTCGTAAAAACTGAAACAAGGTAGCCGGCTTTTACAATAAACTGCTTCTGGTCTTCTGGCCTGCATATTCTGTGCAAAAAAAAGCACATGAATGTGCTTCATCTTTCCGCGCACTGTAACGCTTGCTATTGTCCCCAGCCTTGTTGTCGATATTCTGAGCAGAAGTAAAAAACGGCACGTGCGCTCTTACAAGCGGTGCGTATACATATATGTATATATATAATATATATATATATCCCATGGTCGAGACGATGCTTTATTCCAAGAAGGAAAAATGGCGCCTACGCAAAAACGAACAAGAGCCGATGATTGATGATTACTTTGTACAGATTAAGATGACGTCCGCATAAATCCTTACACTAATTTTCTCCGTGGATGGAAGCGGCAAGCCTAGCCGCACATTATACGGTGGAAAGGAGGTAAAAGGCCTTCAGGTGGGAAGCGTGCACGATCTCTGTTCCGCGGTAGCGTCGGTCAGTTGGGGCTTCAACAGGTGTAATGCGATGGTTCACCGGCAAGGTATGCTCTTTGACTATGTAGGGGCCAATATATTGATACTCAAGCTTCTCACATACACCGAGTGTTTTCGTAGGTGTCCATAGGAGCACATCGTCACCAGGGCGGTTGGAAACGATGCGGTGAGAGACATCGTGCCGATGTGTACAATCGTCTTGGCTTGCTTCAGTGTTCATACGGGCGCGACGACGACACTGGGCAAGATGAGACACAAAGTGGTCGCAAATGAATTGTGAAGCGTTGACAGGGCCAGAGAAGAAAGAAACGTCGAGTGATGAGATCGGGTTGCAGTCGTATACTAAGAAAAACGGAGAGTATCCGCTGGTCCCTTGCACAGACGTATTCTATGCAAATTTTACAAATGGGACAATCGCATCCCAGTTACGATGGTCATGTTGAATATACACGGATAGCATGTCGCCCAGTGTTCGATGAGATCGCTTTGTTAGGCCATTGGTTTGAGGGTTGTAGCTATACGGTATCTTGTACACGGTGTTGGACGCTTGCAGAACAACTAGATCAAGAGTGCTTGAAAGAAATGCCTTGCCTCAGTCGCTCAAAAGAACGTGAGGCGCCCCGTAACGTAAGTAGGTAGCCTGCAAGAAGGAGGCCTCCACTTCTGAGGCAGCTCCTGAACGTACTATGGCTGTTTCAGCGTGCCGAGTCAAGTGGTCAACAGCAGTGACGCTCCATCTGTTGCCGTGTGGAGTAGTTGGGAGTGGCCTTAATAGGTCAATGCGGACGACAGAGGAGGGTTTTGCTGGACAAGGAAGTGGTTCTAGCGGAAGCGTAAGAAACGTAAGCTGCTTCTTTAGTTCTTCGAAGATTTGGTTTCATGAGCTTCTGCAATTACGGAGGAGCTTCGTCAGGCTGTTTCTTGACTTGCTTTTTGATTCCGTAGTGTTTAATAGCGAGATGAGGATGATGAATGTATTGCAGTTGCTTAGACTTCCCTGACCTCTGTCACACTCCGGCTTACAGTACTGCCTTTCTAATTGGTCGGCTTGTTCGGTCAGCTGCGCAATGCGATTTTCCAAGACTCTATTCTGTTTCTGTTTTTTTCAATCTATGGATAAGGCTTCTACGAGCTTACCACATGTGGAGCCATTGGGGGTCCACTGCTGAGATTTCCGGGGTAAATTTAATTTTCTTAGTGCACTTCTTTACCTGGCGCTTTCCGCCATTTCATGTCGTTCAAGGCCCTCCTGAACTCATCTCTACCTATAGGAGGAGTTTCTGTATGCGGCTCATTATTGTTTCAAATTGAGGACTCCTGAGTCCTCTGGGTACTGTACACGTCAGTAAGAATTCTTCCACTGCTTTTATTATACCTTCGAGATTGCTGATAATATTACGCTGCTTCTTTTTCAGTGCATGTATCTTGCTTTGTCCTATGCCAAGTTTCCGTCTGACTGATTTCCGGCTGCGTACATTCTTTACGGCTTCTTCAGTTATTCTCACGTTATAATTTCGAATATCTCTTATTTTGTCTTGTTGACGAGTTTTGACAGTTGCGCGAATTCTATCTTACCTCTTGAGTTGGACACTTTCATTTTTTGGCGTTTTTTGTTAAGTCTTCTGTTACTTGCGAGAGCTTGCCTACTGGTTGCCTTGGTGCATTGCCTCCCACTTCAATTGCTGCCTCTGAAGCAAGCCTCGTTGCGATTTCATTCATTACCTCTATGTCATTATCGTCATCTCTCTGTTCTAAGGCTGCGTATTTGTTTGCAAGGACAACCCTAAATTTGTCTGCTTCTACCCTTACTGCCTCTAAGGCGACCTTTTTTTTTCTTGACCAATTTCACTATTTCTCTGTTCGAATTGAGGTGAATCCTAGCCCTCACTAACCTATGATCACTGTACTTTACCCTAGCTATCACTTCGTTCTGGACTATTCTGTTGCTACGTCCCATGAAAAAGGTTTGCATTGTTCTCAGCTTATTCCCTTTCTGCGAATTCTACAAGCATCTCTCCTCTATCTATACTAGAATCGACGTCGTAGTTGGCAATTGCTTGTTCACCCGCCTGCTTTTTCCCCACTTTAGCATTGAAATCACCCATTACTACTGTATACCGAGTTTGCACTTACCCTCTCATTAATGCTGTAGAATTCGTCAATGTTCCCCGCTATGTCCTTATGGATTAGGAATCCTACCCCGTACTGCTTATATTCTGGGAGACCCCTATAGCAGAGGACATGGCCATTACTTAGAATGTGTAAGCCTCACCAGTTATTCTAACCTCACTAAAGCCATAAGATCTCTAACAATGGCTGTTAATTCCTCAAAAGCTCCTGCTAAGCTAGCTTCACGTGAGAGGGTTCGGGTGTTAAACGCTGCAAGGGCCAGTTTCCGTTGGCGGCCTGTCCGGATCCACAGATTCTTAGCTCCCTCTGCTGCGTTACAGGTCTGACCGTCGCCTTGGTCAGGTGGTCCGCAGCTGCTAGGGACTGAGGGCCATAGGGGAATTGAGTGTGTCATTTGGGAGGGAGTGGCCGAGAACTGCCCCAGGGGGGCCAATTCCTGTTCTGGTGAGGGAGTGTCTTGTTCTAGCTTAGTGGATCTCCCTAATTTGGTTGTACCTAGATTAGTATAGCGACACTCGCTCTCGGCATCTGCCGCCGGTGTCAGGCGTCACTCCAAGCCTGTGGATATAAGCCTGCCGATTATAATGCGTGGCAATTTTTTTAACTACGCCAAAACCGTGTTCACGGCATTTGTATGCTATGCCGCAAAGCGCACGTGTACTGCGACGCAGCTGACTTTGAAAAAACATGCGGCAAGGCTGACATTAGGAAACCGACCTCCACAGTGCAACAGGTATTAGACCCTCGCTCGTTTTCCTTGCTACAAAATCAGAAGCGCATTACATTTCTAATTTGTTTAGGAGCTTGGTAGTAGTCTCTACGTTAGTGTTCTACTCTAGATACATAGAAAGTGGGCGCGCATTTGATTCTGGGGCGTGTTAGAAATCGCCAAACACTGCCAAATAACTCGACAGTATGTTCACACATTTCTTCTGCATCTTGTTTATTTCACCGCACCCCATTACTATATCGTTTTCGTGAGTCTCGCCAGGTTCTAACTATTGGAAGTAAACTGTGCTACACTTAACCCCGTTAAAATTTATTTCTGAGGTTTTACGCATCAAAACCACGATACGATTATGTGGCACGCCATAAATGGGTACTCCGGTTTTATTTTGACCACCTGGGGTTCGCGAACATGCACCGAATGCATAGTGCAGAAGCGTTTTTCGAACATTTCACCTCCATCGAAATTCGGCCACTGCAGTCATTTACCGCCAAAATATCATAATCTGAAGTTAGTCACGGTACATGTTATGCGGCGAGGCAACATATTGTTTTCATAGCATGCGTCAGTTTAGCGATAGAAGCAGCAGGTCCTGTTTTCTCATTCAACGTGTTGAGTTGTAACTTTATTTGCACGCAAGAAATTTACAAGGAACAGCAAACAGGTTCCAGCTTTGGAGCGTACGACCTGCGCATAGCGCCGTTAATTTGCCTTCCGACACTGTACACGCACCAAAATTCTGTTACAAAAAGTTCACTTCATTTGAAAGTCATGCATTTAAACTAATACAAGTGACTTTGCCTAAAACAGAACAGTCGCTTATTTTCGAAACCTTTTGGAAGAAACTAAACTTGGTCCGATTGGTTGTTATTCATTCTCTCGCTTCATTAGCCTGAGAATTCTTACGGGCGGCGGGTGTCTGCTGTGTTTTCAAGCTCGAACACTGCGTATTGTAAGTATGAACAAGCATCAGCTATCGGTTACAGACGACCTTATCAGACATGTCCGCTAAATATAACAACAAAGGTGCGTCCCCGACTCACAAACGGAACCTTTATTTGTTTTTTTTTTCCAAGACACACTGATCAAATAACATTACAGTTTTTAGCCTCAGTGCAGAATATCCGTATTTTGCTGCTGAAAGCGAGACAGACGTTACCGCCTATATATTGCAAGACGCTATGTGTGATATACTAAAACAAGAGTCACCGAGCGAAGATGTCTATGAATGTCGAAAACAGTCGAGTATTCTAACCTGTACCATTCGAGCCATGCCAAGAACAAGTGCTTGGACCTTTCGGAGGCCCCTCCCTTTTTTGAACCTCCATGTCACTTGAAAGCCTCTTTGTGCTGAAAAAAATCTTATACATCTCGCTGGGCATGCTGGAGGCTGGTACGCACAGCGCAACGATTTCCACACTTTCGTCGTTAAAATTTTTGAGACCGATCAAAATAAGGCAATTGGCAGAAAGGACCGTTTTGGCTTCGATGAAAATCCTCGATTCAACGCCATGAACGACAAACGCGTGAGGGCTGCACTAAGTGAATGAGCCGCCGTGATCGTGGACGTTATAGCCTTCTGCGTTTATTTGGACAGCGTTACAGCACAGATGGAGCGCTCTGCGGCTCTAGAGTCTAGGAAAAGCTTACGCAGGTGCGAGTGTGGCACGCACAGCGTGGGAAGCTAGCCCGAGTAACTATCTCAAGGACTGCTGCTCACGAGAGCGAAATACCTTGGTGTAATTACAATAACCCTAATAAGACTACTTTCGAAAAGTGAACGGCCCAGAGGGCTGTACTACGAGTGCTAGGACTGATAATTATATATATATATATATATATATATATATATATATATATATATATATATATATATATATATATATATATATATATATATATATATATATATTCGTCTCATCTATGGGATCGAATGCGAGCGCTGTTGCTTTGTTGCTGCGTGTAGTAGTTAAGAGAACGAGTTTAAGGGAGAAGAAAAAAAAAGGAAAGGAACATTACTGAAGCATAACTGCAGCGCCGTGGTTTTAAAGCGCGCCCGCGGTAAAGAAATCGAAGGGGATATAAACGTGCGTGGCCATGGTGCGCACGCGAAAAACTTCCTTAATAAATTGAGAAACTTGAGAAAAAGTTTCGCTAACAACCGATAACATGGCAATCAGCACTCGAATACGCCGAGAGAAATTATTGAGACATGGAAAATTCCCTTGAACTAAGTATGGTTTGCGAAAGAAATGCTTGTAGGTATTGAAAATGTTAAAAGATGAGGGAATATAAGATAGTTTCCGCGCTTACCGAGAGGATGGCGTCCGCACGAGGCTACGCCAGGCACCTCATTGAGACAAACCAGGGCGCTGCAGTTACGCTTTAGTAATTTTCCTTTCCTTTTTTTATTCCTCCCTTAAAGTCGTTCTCTTAACTACTACACGCAGAAACGAAGCAACAACGCTCGCATTCGATCCGATAGATGATATATATATATATATATATATATATATATATATATATATATATATATATATATATATATATATATATATATATATATGTATGTATATATATATATGTATATATATATATATAGAGAGAGAGAGAGAGAACTAGCAGTCATAGCACTCGTAGTACAGCCCTCTGGGCCGTTCGCTTTTGGAAAGTAGTCTCATTAGGGATATTGTACTTACACAAAGGTATTTCGCTCTAGCGAGCAGCAGTCGTGGCGGTAGTTACTTGGGCTAGCTTCTCAGGCTATGCGTGCCGCGCTCGCACCTGCGTAAGCTTTTCCTAGACTCTAGAGCCGCTCGAGTTCGCTCGATTCAAACTAAACTATGTCCGTGCAAGCTTGGGCGATGGGAACGCACGTTATGTGCGCTTGGCCGCCGGAGACGGGGGCTTTGTTCCGGCCGCAGATCTCTCCATGTCTCAGTAAGGTGCCTGGCGTAGTCTCGTGCGGACACCATCCTCTCGGTAAGCACGGAGATTATCCTATATTCCCTCATCTTTTAATATGTTCAGTACTTAGAAGCATTTCTCTCTGAAACCATACTTAGTTCAAGGGCATTTTCCATGTATCAATAATTTCTGTCGGCGTATTCGAGTGTTGATTGCCATGTTACCGGCTGTTAGCGAAACTTTTTCTCAAGTCTCAATCTATTAAGGCAGTTTTTCGCGTGTGTATCATGGCCACGCACGCTTATATCCCCTTCCGTTTCTCTACCGCGGGTGTGCTTTAAAACCATGGCGCTGCAGTTATGCTTCAGTAATTTTCCTTTCCTTTTTTTATCCTCCCTTAAACTCGTTCTCTTAACTACTACAGGCAGAAACAAAGCAACAGCGCTCGCATTCGATCCCATAGATGAGATGAATATACATATATATAAAGAATTATCAGTCATAGCACTCGTAGTACATCCCTGTGCACGGGCCGTTCACTTTTCGAAAGTAGTCTTATTAGAGCTATTGTAATTACAGAAAAATATTTCCCTCTCGTGAGCAGCAGCCCTTGAGAAAGTTACTCGGGCTAGCTTCCCACGCTATGCGTGTCGCGCTCGCACCTGCGTAAGTTTTTTCTAGACTCTATAGCCGCTCGAGTTCCCTCTCGTCGACGGGCAGCCATTTCTTGCAAGAAAGTATGCCTTCCAACCACTCGGCCACCGCGGATAACATCGCAAATCGACCATCGCGGACAACATCAGTCTCTTTCCACGTAAGTGTTAGGCTCTGGACAGGAACTAAGGTGCTTCAATGTAACCTGGGGACTGACGAACCAACCGACTGAGCTATCTCTCGCAGCAACATCTAGGGGTCACGAGATCCAATTCCCTGATTTCTTCCTTTTTTTGGTTTTCCTTCTTTTTTTTTCTTTCCCCCTTTTTGATATTTGTTTTCTTTTAGTTTACCACTATACGGGGACCCTCTTTCAAAAAGAAATATCTTGTCTATTATGTGTGGCCACACATGTGCAGGTCATAAATACCAGGTATCTCCAGTTTAGTGCGATCTGTGTGGTTTGACCGAGCTGAGATTATATATAGATACACCTTGACTGGTCCACTTTGACCGATCAAATAATGCACCACTGTAGGTTAAATGAGGCCTAAAACTCCTGTGGTGGCGGTAGAGTATCCGCATCGCGCTCAATAGGACCATGGTTCGAATCCCGGTGCCGCGCAATTTTCCACCAGAAAAAATAACCGTGTGTTGAGAAAATTGGATAAACAGGCCTGAAGTGCGGCTGGATCCCTGTGACAAGAACCGGTAACGCACTCTCTCACCAGAGCAGGATTGGCCACCGTGGTGCAGCACTTGGCCACAAACTCCCATATGAATACAATAATCAAACCCCGGCCCTCAGTCCCCAGCCGCCGCGAAGCAACTGACCACAGCGACTGTCACATCTGTCACGCAGCAGAGGGTGCTAAGAATCCCTGGCTCAGGACAGACCGCCAATGGAATCTGAACCTGGCAACGTTTAACGTTAGAACGTTATCTAGAGACGCGAGTCTAGCAGTGTTATTGGAGGAATTAGAGGGTAGTAAATGGGATATAATAGGGCTCAGTGAGGTTTGGAGGACAAAAGATGCATATAGAGTGCTAAAAAGCGGGCACGTAATGTGCTACCGGGGCTTAGCGGAGAGACGAGAACTAGGAGTCGAATTCCTGAACAAAAGTGATATAGCTGGCAACATACAGGAATTCTATAGCATTAACGACAGGGTGGTCGGTACTGTTGTGAAACCTAATAAGAGGTACAAAATGAAGGTAGTACAGGTCTGTGCCCCTACATCGAGTCATGATGACCAGGAAGTCGAAAGCTTTTATGAAGACGTGAAATCGGCGATGGGTAAAGTAAAAAAAAAAATACACTAGAGTGATGGGCGACTTCAATGCCAAGGAAGGCAAGAAGCAGGCTGAAGACTAGTCAGTGGGGAAATATGGCATAGGCTATAGGAATAGCAGAAGAGAGTTATTAGTAGAGTTTGCAGAACAGAATAATATGCGGATAATGAACACCTCCTTACGAAAGCGGGTTAGCCGAAAGTGGATGTGGAGGAGCCCAAATAGCGAGACTAGAAATAAAATAGACTTCATACTCTGCGCTAACCCTGGCATCATACAAGATATGGATGTGCTCGGCAAGGTGCACTGCAGTGACCATAGGAAGGTAAGAACACGAATGAGCCTACACTTGAGGAGGGAACGGAAGAAACTTGTACATAAGAAGCCAATCAATGAGGTAGTGGTAAGAGGGAGACTAGAGTTATTCCGGATCAACCTACAAAACAGGTATTCAGGACCATAGTGTTGGACCATAGTGTTGAAGCAATGAACGACAGTCTTACGGGTATCATTAAGGAGTGTGCAATTGAAGTCGGTGGTAACTCCGTTATACAGGATACCAGTAAGCTATCGCATGATACGAAAAATCTGATCAAGAAACGCCAATGTATAAAAGCCTCTAACCCTACAGCTAGAATAGAAGTGGCAGAAATATCTAAGTTAATCAACAAGCGTAAGACAGGTGACATAAGGAACTATAATATAGATAGAATTGAACATGCTCTCAGGAACGGAGGAAGTTTAAAAGCAGTGAAGAATAAACTAGGGATAGGTAAGAATCAGATGTATGCATTACGAGACAAAGCCGGCAATATCGTCACTAATATAGATGAGATAGTTCAAGTGGTTGAGGAGTTCTATAGAGATTTATACAGAACCAGTAGCACCCACGACGATAATGTGAGAGAAAATAGTCTAGAGGAATTTGAAATCCCATAAGCAATGCCGGAAGAAGTGAAGAACGCCTTGGGAACTATGCAAACGGGGAAGGCAGCTGGGGAGAATCAGGTAACAGCAGATTTGTTGAAGGATGGTGGGAACATGAAGAAGGGTAAAAAAGAAGGACACCGACCACTGAATGAATACAAGAAAAGACGTTTCGGCTCCCCTGACGGGAGCCTTGTTCACAATGAAATCAAGGGCGTGCGATACAATGTTTATATGGTTTTAAAATATGTTGTAAGCAGCGCGTGTAGATGGGAGGGAGGGTTCCGTCATTCCGGTTGAGGGTGTTATCTGTCATTTGGATTAGGAGAGATTCCAAGTGGTGTCTTGACGTCAAATTTCTTTCTTTTTCTAATATCTTCGCGTTATCCCAATCAATCCTGTGGTCCAAGTCATCTGCATGCTCTGCCAAGGCGTTTGAGGCGACTTTTTTCTTTTTTACATCGTTGATATGCTGCTTCAACCGCTGTTCGAAATTTCCTGTCTCGCCGATATATACGCAGTCGCAGTCTTCACATGGAATCCCGTAGACGATGCCAGGAAACTTAGTCTTTGGAAGCTTGTCTTTCACGTTTACCAGCCGGTGGCGCAATTTTTGGGACGGTACGTGAGCTACCTGGACGTCATAGCCGCGTAGAACGCGGGCTAAGCCCTCGCTCACACAGTAAAATAATTTACACCCTTGATGGTGAGAATTGCGAATCATAACACCCTTGAAGGGTGTTTTCATTCAAGAAACATCCCATCATCATGACTTTTTGCGAAGCATAGGGCAGTTCTAGATGCCATAACACCCTTTTACCCACCGAAAGGGTGCACTGACTAAGAATATTGGGGGTGGGTGCAAGGGTGTTTTTGTTTGCTTTTATCACATTCACAAACATACAATTGCACGAAGAGACGGCGTGTCCCTTGGCACTAAAAACCAGTGGCGGATCCAGAAATGGGCCCTGCCTTACCCCAAGCCCTTCCCCCCCGAGACATGTCGGGCTTTCAAAGCCGACAAAACTCCTGAAGAGAGTCCCCCTCCGTTTCACTGTCTGTTTTGATAAGCCATTTTAAATATGTCCTGGGAAAAACCTGTTGCTGAAGCACTACTATCTATTATGTCACAGTGTTCTAGGTGGCACACAGTTCCTAAATGTCGTCACGCACAAATTCCGCGGAATCCAAAAGCGCGCACCTACTTTTTCTAGTATTGAATACTTAACCAAAAGAAAAATGTTCAAAATGTTTTCAGCAAGGCAGAACTAGTGCAGCTCTTGCTTTTGGGACGCCAGGAATCTAGCAAAATGAATAGGCCACGTGGCAGCATGCAGCTGGACGCGCCACAATTGCTCTAAAGCAGTGCGGTCGTCTAGGTTTCTTTCAAGCATGACAAAACAGGCAGAAAAGGGTGCGACGAACCATACGCGGACAAAAGATACGCCGATTCGAGAAGCTTTGACCCCACCTGACCTTCTTTCGCCGAATCAATAACCCCAATTCGTTCTGCTTCTCTCAAGTTCATAAACAAGGTAGGTTCGTTGGCAAACTTGAGCCTTCTCACCTACCACAATGCTTTGCTCAAGCAGCATCTGCAGAAAGAGCCGTGCAAAACGCTCATGGCTTCGCGTCTGCGTCAATTTACGAAGCTGGCTGTACAAAAAGAAACTATTAAGTTTGTAGTTGTATAGTAAAGGAACGTTCTACTGGCTTACAAACAGCTGCCTGAACGGAGTGCTCAAAAAGAAAGGGAGAATAATCTAAGAAAGTATAGAGAACCAACGTACAACTTGCGATGCATAAAGTATTTACAACACCGACTAACAACGGTATTTACTGAAATATTTCCCCTCCCAAATTGGAGACAGTATTATTGCATGCATGAATAGGATAACAAGCCAATCATTGTAGATATAACGAGATTCCAGAAATTGGCGGGGCATTTGCAGACCCATCTTTGTTCACGGAACAGTGGTGAGGCATTTTTCAAGTGTGCGCGCTACTGCCCACCTGCCAAGTACGTTCGCGATGTCTTGGCATATGTAGACCTGCGCGAGACTCGCCCGTCTCCCCTCGCGAAACGGGTAGGACAGGTGCACATGCTGAATACGGGAAAGAAATACTTTGCAGAATGAAATTGAATTTTGTCAAAACACCAGAGCTCTGGATTGCAGGTTACAGCGTGCACAGGGGCGCTCTGCCAGATTTTAAAGCGAAGCTTTCTATGCCTCCTCCCTCACTTTTTCCAATTCTGCTGCTGCTGCTGTCACTGGCTTGCCAGCCGCGTCGGTGGGTGGTTTGAGAGCGTGCATAATGAACACGAGAGGGACGCGGGGAAGGCGTGTGCGAGTCCTTTTAGCGAGAACTTCGTGGGCATCACTACAATACTCTTTGGACCTCTTTGGCCGTCACAATGCCCACTGAAACACCCTGGCTATCGACACAATGCCCTCTGGAAGACTAATTACGCGTTAGCCCCCTTCTGCCCACCCCCACCCACCGCAAAAGTAGTGCAGAAGGTGCAGCACTTACTTTTTTGTACTCACATGCAACAGCGCAGAGGAGAGACAGTATGGTACTAAGGGGAGACAAGAGAATATTTAAAGCCAACACCCAGACGAAATGTCATAACAGTTCCCACACTTTGCCAGGAAATTGTTGTTGTCATTCAATAGCCTTTACCACAGCTGCACCCTCGCCGAGCAAAGGGGTTCGGTGATGGTATAGGCACAGCTATTGAATGGGAACAATACTAAATTGCTCTGCTCGTGGTAGTTTGAGGGCGAGCGTAGTTGGGTCGAAAATGACTTGTCTACCGCATGCACAAAATACCTCGATTTTGAATATATCTTCCTCATTACCCGTCAAACTGCTATTATAAGCAACTGCAGTAAGACAAAGACCGACATCAGATTATGACAACGACAACTCACGGTGCTGTCCACCAGAGGGGAATCGTTGTTATATTTGTTCTTTCTTTTGAGCGGTCATAGGCCCCACTCGCTCACCCGCTCATAAAAACAAAGAAAAAAAAACCCCGAGATCTGGATTCGCTTCGGTTGCACTTTCACGACAGCAGGCAAAGAAAGACTTTTCGTACTTGGAAACTTAAGGTTTTCGTGTAATTCTGCACATGTGAAATTTCGTGGTGTCGCCTATACGTTTAGAAAGCTATTATGCAAGTACTTTTATATCTGCCGTTAATCCAAGCTATTTAAAATTTGAGTGAGCACTCCAGTTCAGAAATATGAGCATTGTGAACTTCTTGAAAATGCCAATTAAAGCTTTTTTTCTCTCTCTGTTTCTCTGTGCATAAAAGAAAAGACAGACTCGCAAGTACCTCTGTATCTTATACAATCAGGAAGGGCCACGTCTCTTTACAAATGAACGTCCAAGCAAACAAACAAAAAAGAAAGCATCGACAAATAAATTCACTTACACGCAATTACCAGCGCACCTTTGCCCCATTTGATTTGATATCAGCCCATGTTTCTGGAAATAAATTTCCAGTGAAACTACCCGTAAACACAGAAAATGGCTTAGAGGTAGCGTAAAATAAATAGCTTTGAAAGTAATACACACACATAGTTTAAAAGAATATTTGTTTTTATGCCTTGAAAACGAAACCGAAATTGAAATAACTTCCCCCGACGGGTGTCGCCGCTATCGCCGCTACGTCATTTCCTGCGTCTCGCGGTGGGCCGCCGGGAGCACATGTGTGTGTTCTCCGTGACATTCTTGAAGTTGTGAGTAATTAGATTGTTTTTTGCTGCGTTTAGGTTGTACCACCTCGTTGTTTTCGTGTACTTTTGTGTTCATCGACGCGAAGTGAGCGTCCGGAGTGAAGGCGACGCGATTATGCGTGAAAAAGAAGGGCACCAGCGGCCTACGACATCGGTGTTTCTTTGTGACAGTGTGTTTACTACGCCTACGACGGCCGTCATTCGTGGCGAAGGAGAAAACATCTTCCATTCGGCCTGAAAAGTGATGAAGTGGACGTTTCGTTTTTCGGCGGAATGCATCGTCAACATGGTCCATCCACTACGTAAACGAAACGGCCTTCAAACCGAGGGCCTTTTGCAAGGCGCATGAACTGCTCATATAAAAGGTACGCACGTAGCCACGTTCAGCGTCGCGTTTTTTATGGTGCGTCATTGTGGTAGTAATTTTCGCGTAATTTATTTAAAGGACAGCGCAAGGTGTGTTGGATGCGAGTGTAGTATATGTACTCCAGGCGTAGCCTATGGGCACCGAATGTGAAAAAGAAAAAAAAATGAATGTTTCATTGTTCACGTGTCCTCAACTAGAGTTGTAGAGAATTAAGTACTGCTACGCGTCAGTATTCGGCGCAGGCAGGGAAATAATACTTTGGTTTGACTAATTGGTTCTTTCTGTTACCAAAGGTGGGCGCAGACTTATACCGGTGTCACACGGCCACTTTCGAGCACGATTGAGCGCGTTCTGGATCGAAATTTTCGACCGCGATTGGCTCCCGTCCACCGATTGTGCAACGAGGCCAAACGCGTCCAGAAATTCGATTCCAGTCAGGATCGATCGCGGCCAAAAGTGTGCAGTGTGACAACCGTATTAAATGTCGCTTGTGTACTTTCACTCAATTGTTATTATTATTATTTTTTTTTTGTCGGAGGTCCCGTGGTAGGTAATGGCGCAGGCAGCTTGCAATGCTTGTGGTTTCATGACTAGAACTAATGCAAAACAAAAGAACCACGACCGTCCCGGCTATGTACTTATCAATCGCTTTAAGTTGTGCTCGTTTGTTATAGAAGCTGTCGTGCTGTTGCGGATGAATGCGTGGTTGCGCTATTTGTTTATAAATTTATCTTTTTGTATAAATAAACACACCGAGCCTAATCAATTTTTTTCTCGTCCTTGTACTCGTTTCTTGGTTTCACGCAGGCGTGCTTATTATTACTACTATTTGTTTTCTTGTTGTGTGAGTGAACCCTGCCTAAGGCGTCCTGTCAGTTGTCAACAGTATTTCTGAAATGAATTGCACTTAGCGTCCTACGGTTATTGTACGCTTCACTACCTTATTTTAATGTCTAGTTATAAAGTGTATGGTTATTGTAACTATTCTTGGCCTTTATATATGTATTTATTAAGCTGGTAAATGCTTAATTGTATTTGCAGTTTTGAGAGGTTCTTTTATTGAGTCGTCAATCTCGAATGGTATTAATGGTGGGTTGTTTTCTTGTGCCCATGCAGTTGCAGTCAGCATGAAGCAATTGCATGGGAACCAACTGGCTGTCTTGGGCCTACACGTTGCTGAAAAGACAGTGAAGACGTCTGACCCGACAGGTATACTTTTTTCATCACAATTGGCCTACATATTTTTTTCACCGGAGGATGAAGACCTCCCCCAGTGAGCTCCAATTACCCCTGTCTTGCGCTAGCTGATTCGAAGTGAAGCCTGCAAAATTTTTTGACTTCATCGTAGTCTACTTCTCTACCGTCCTTGACTACCCTTCTCTTCTCTTGGCATCCATTCTGTAACTCGAATGTGCCACTGGTTATCTGCCCTATGCATTACATGGTTGAAGAAGGCACTTGGGCTAGTTGGTGCTCATTGCAGACTTGAGACATCAATAACTAGCGTGAAAAAGACAACATCAAGAAGCACATAAGAAAGAAGTCTAGACTTCAACTGAAATTTTTGGTACACAGAAACATGGAATGCACAGAATGTCGACGGACAGAAACAACACAGGAGCTATCGGAACAAATTTATGAACAGGTTAATTTCACTTACGAACATTCTTGGTAAGAGCCAGAGACGGGTGCTTACACACCTATTCCCCACTTTTTTGATGCAAAGTGGTTCGTATATTTCCCTATGTACCAGCTTCTGGAGCTGCCTGAGCACACGATTGCTTTGAAACTGCTCGGTGCATGAGCACGTATGGTGATGATTGGCCATGTGGCCACCAGCCACCAAGGCACTCAAAGCTGCCCTATGTGTCCTCAAGCCAAACAGGTCGGTGTTTAAACGACCGTTTGGGGGAACAAAGATAGTGCAGCTGTCATGGCTGGTGGCCATCTGGCCAATCATTGCTGTAAGTGCTCATGCACTGAGCAGTTTCAAAGCACTCATCTGCCCACGCGGCTCTAGAGGCAGGTCGACATGAAAATATTCGAAGCACTTTGCATCGAAAAGCGGGTGATAAGTGTGTAAGCACCCCTTCCCTTGCTCTCGCCAAAAAAGAGTGTTCGTATCTCGAAATGAACCTGCCCTTCGATTGGCTCCAATACCTCCTGTGTCAGGCAGGGAAAAGGAAAGATAAATGTTGCTTCCATGCGTTGAGGTCGCATCCCCTGAATCCTATGTTTCTGTGTAGCCAAAATTTCAGTTGAAGCCTAGAGTTCTGTCCTGTGTGCTTCTAGCTGTCGTCCGTTGTCTTTTTCGCGCTAGTTAATCATGTCTCACGTCTGCACTACATGGCCTGACCAGCTCCCTTTTTTTACTCTTTATGTCAGCTAGGATATCAGCTCCTTCATCTACTTTCTGAACCACGCTGCTGTCTTCCTGTTTCTGCTTATATCAGGATAGGAGTGGACATGACAAATGAAACTGAATGTCATTTAGACAGAGGAGCAGTGAGGCTTCCTGTGCTTTACCTTTTGCTGTTGTACATAATAGTTGAAATTGCACCAACACATCTTTTCCACCTTGTGATTTTCCCATAGCTGTGGCAAATAAATATGTAGGCTTTAAGAAACTAGAAATGCAGTTTGCCTAAGAAAGAGAATACTCTTGCACCTAAAGGTAATGTGTATGATGCTCTGACTCCTTTGATGCATGTGCCTTGAGAGGTGTTGACGTTGTTCTTCATTTCTTTCTCAGTAAGCTTTACTTGATGGGTCTGACTTTGTATAAAGAAAAGAAATAAGTTCTAAAGAAACCATAATACCTAACAGGCAGAATTGTCGAGGTTGAAAGTCAAGTTTTCTTTCATGACATATTTTTTTCAGGCTGTACTAGTTGATCCATGATGTTCGACAGACAGCGCAGACTTGTACAAGGGACGTCAAAAGTGGCGAGAAATGGAACAAATGCTATCGCCTCTTTCTCCATCCTTTGTCGAGTTCACATTGTCTAACGTCATCGACCAATAGCAACTAGCCCGTTTGCGTACCTGTACTAGTTGAGCCATTTATACTATGGTACTCTAAACCAAATGTGATAAATTCAAAATTGGTGCCTTTTCTATCTATGTACAAATACCTGTTTCATAAAATAGTTTAAAGTGTTATGGTTGATGTCATGTTTCGACACCACCATAACCTCATAAAATATCTTCATGGATGCAAAAAGGTGCCTCTTGTGCAAGTTCCGTTCTAGCCTGACACGGAAAACAAACCTGGCAGAAGGTAGAGCACATGCTCTTTTGTAAACAAAACGCCTGATTGCATTTTCTTGGCAGTTATTGCAAGGTTTTCTGATGTTTATCTGCATGAACATTAATTATCTCAGCTGCTAAAGACACATCACTAGACACTGTGAGCAGAAAAAAGTGATTGTGCAGTACTGTTGAATTCATGCAACATTATGTTTAAGCAAACTGGCAGGGATGCTAGCTGTTAAAAAGAAAAAGCTGACTTCTAGAAAAATTTGCACTCCTAAATGTGGAATTGAAATTCACTATGCTTATAAGCTACAAAAGATTTCCAGGATGATCAGACTAGTTACACTGGCCATTTGCTGATTCAATAAGGTTCACTGAAGCTTGTTTTTAAATTCACACTGTTTTTATGCAGGGTGATGATTTTCAGTCTTGTGGAATTTTTAAATATAGTCCTGTTGCATATAGCATAATTCTAGTCCTTGAGCAGGAATATTCAAACACGCAGATATATCTAGCACAAGAAATCGAAACATATTAAACTAATTTAAAAAATTTATTATCTTTCGAATGAATTGCATTATAGCTAATATAACTGAAAAGAATGGGGCTTAACCAAGAAACCCGATGTTTATTAATCATATCCTAAGAAGCCAGCAAACACTGACACCAAGGACATGTTAGGGTAAATTACTTGTGATTAACAAATGAAATAAAGAAATTATAAATTAATGGAAATGAAAGTGGATGAAAAAACAGCTTGCTGCAGGTGGGAAACGAACCCACGTCTTTGCATTACGCGTTAGATGCTTTACCAATTGAGCTGCTGCGGACGCCGTTTCCCCATCACTTTCTTGGGTATTTATGCTTCCTAGTAGAACGCTGGGAGTGTTTGCCAGCGCCACCACATATCTGGGGCACATATTGTAATTTACGAATCATAGCCAGTGAGATTACAAGGTGTATCTACTTGGAATTGATTTCCAGAATGGCGTCAGTTTGGAGATATGCAGCATCAAACTTGCCGGAAAAATGCACTGTTGTTCCACTTACTTTTTTAACAAAATGTACTTTTATGCACTGAGGCACAAAAGTGGGTTGTGCATTGATGCACAACCCACTTCTTTACCAGTAGTACTGAAAACATTTTGGCTCTTTATCATTAATGCACTGATGTTTAAGCTATAGAATGTCACTTGCCCCATCTTCCTATCTCTTCACGTTCCAAAGTAATCGAGCAATGCATGGCAACCAGTGGTGATGTCCGGTTGAAACAGTGGGCTGTAATTGAATTTCTCACTGCGGATGGTTCTGCGCCCTTCAACATTCATTGCCATCTGAAAGCAGTTTACGGGGATGCCTGTGTTGAAATCAGCACTGTGCGTAGGTGGGCAAGTACTGAGAAACATCAAAATCCAGCCGCATCAAATGTCCAGGATCAGCACCGAACTGGACAGCCCACAATGGCTTCTTATGAGGATCATCAACATCAAGCAGACGAGTTGAATCGGGTCAATCATAGGATCAAGCAACACCAGATTGCAGCAACACTCGCTATTTCCATTGGTTCAGTGAACCACATAATTAAAAACCTCCTGGGTTACAAGAATTGAACTTGTTGGCTATGCTTCGACTTTTTCATGTCAGTCGTCAGTTACCGTGACACCCAACAAGCGCAAGTCTTCTTGTAACGCAGGTCTTTAATGATGTGGTTCACTGAGGCAATGGAAATGGCGAGTGTTGCAATCTGGTGTTGCTTGATCCTGCGATTGCACCGAGTCAACTCATCTGCTGATGTTCATGACCCTCATCAGAAGCCATTGTGGGCCATCCATTTCGGTGCTGATCCGGGAGATTTGATGTGGTAGGATTTTGGTCTTTCACAGTCCTTGCCCACCTCTGCACAGTGCTGACGTCAACACAGGCATTTTTGTAAACTGCAGTCAAATGGCCATGAATGTTGATATGCGCACAACCTTCCACAGTCAGAAATTCAATTACAGCCTGTTGTTTCAACTGGATGTCACCACTGGATGCCATGAATTGCTCGATTACTCTGGAACGAGAAGAGATAGGAAGGCGAGGCAAGTGACATTCGATAGCTTAAGCATAAGTGCATCAATGATAAAAAGTTCAAAATGTTTGCTGTAATATTGGCAAAGTAGTGGGCTTGGAGGCAATAATTTCTGAATTGCCCTTATATAGTTGTGTAGCCTGTCTCTCCTACATTCATGATGTGGCAGATTAAATGCCTTATTCTTTCGAAATAACGATTTCCTGGAAGTAAGCACTATCTCTGCTTGTTTTCTTTAACCTGCTCTTCATGTGATCTTGAAATATTAAAGTGAATGATGCAGGGAAGCGCTGCTAGTCATGTTTCGTGTACTTTTCCTGACATTAAATTGCAACAAATCATTTTGCAGGTAGAAAAGAAGCAGATGGCTACAGTGATCAATGAAGAAATGGCTTCATCTATGATGGTTCGCCTTAGGACATTGGAATGGAGCTACAAAAAGGCATCATCATCCTCGCCTGTGCCCTGGAACTTTGGTTTGAATGAGACTGTTCTTCAATGTAGAACGGCCGCAAGACTTGTCACCACAAGGCATAGTGCAAGCTCAAAATATTGTACAGGAGGCTAGAATAAATGACCCTCCATGCAGTCACTCTGTATCTGTGATAAATGGGACCATTTCACGCAGAACACTCACAAGTGATAATGTGTTTTCTCCCAAAGTTGCTATGCAGTGCGTTTGTAAACACATTACCTATTGTATGCACACCATACATAACATTTGTGTGTGCTAGCCTAACTGTAGACTTAGAAACAAACAATGAAGTGCATATGTACCCGCTTCCACATGCCGTACTTCAAGGGCTATTATATTGCTCATTACACCCGATAGGTGAAGGGGTAATATATTCCTGATCACACCCTTACACCCCATGGGTCGAAGGGTAATATGTTGTTCAAAACACCCTCAAGGGATAGGGTGTTACTAGAATATAGAATAACCATCATAAGGGTGTAATTCCCTATAAAACCCAGCTTTTTCAAGGGTGCTAGGGGGTTAGTTATAGACACCGAAAAAAACCCTTAGGGGTGTAAATTATTTTACAGTGCACACCGGGCACATACGGTATGGGGGCGCGTTTTCTTGGGAGCACACAGTCAGGCCTTGGGGGCTGAGACAGATGGCGTTCCACCGAGTTCACAAACGACTTCGGGTAGCCACATGCCGAGAGATTACGGTGGACCTCTTGTAAATCGGCAGCACGGCTTTGTGGCGTTGTGCAGATACGCTTGGTTCTGCCGACAAGAGAGGCTACTACCGATCTCTTCTGGTTTATCGGGTGCACTGAATTAAAATGCAGATACCTGCCTGTGTGTGTGCTCTTTCTGTACACGGTGAATGCCAGACTGCGCCTGTCACGCTTTACGAGGACGTCCAGAAAAGGAAGCTCGCCATCTTTTTCTTCCTCGACTGTGAATTGTAAGGACGCTTCAATACTGTTCAAATGTGACAAAAATGAAGGAATTTGTTCTCGCTGAATTATGCAGAACACATCGTCTACGTAACGTAGGAAGACTCTGGGCGGCGAGTTGAAAGAGGCGAGTGCTCGACGCTCAAGCCATTCCATAGTTAAATTTGCAGTGGTTACCGAAATGGATGCGCCCATCGGTGTCCCGTGCACTTGCCTGTAGAAGGTGCCTTCAAAAGTGAAGTAAGTGTTCTCCAGGCAGAACAAAAGGAGCCTCTTCAAGTCAGGAACGTCGATGGGCGTCCTTTCTGGTAGGGTAGGGTCATCGTCCAGAGCGGCGGTGCAAGTTTCCGCGGCGAGTCGAATAGGAACGCTTGTAAAAAGCGACACGACGTCGAACGAGACAAGCGCTTCTTGATCGTCGAGAGTAAAATGACGAATCTTGTTTATGAAGTCTTCAGAATGGCGAACGTGCGTGCTGCCTCTACCAACGAGAGGGGAAAGAACCTTATGAAGGTATTTCGACAGTTTATGAAGCGGAGAGCGAGTAAAATCAACAATAGGTCGCATCGGCACGTTAGGTTTATGTATTTTTGGCAAACCGTAGAGCGCCGGCGCCGAACCGTTAGTGCACAGAAGGGAGAAGTACAACCCTTTGTGCCTTGGATCTACAAACCGGAACACATCCGTAAGAAGCTTCTGTAGCTCCCTCTGTATCTTCAGCGTGGGATCCTTCTTCAGACGACTGTACGTTGCCTCGTCCGCAAGAAGTGACAGCATCTTGTCACGGTAGTCAGTCCTGTTGAGTAGCACCGTGGCGTTGCCCTTGTCAGCCGGGAGGATGACGAGATTTTGGTTTGAGCGAAGGTCTTTGATCGCCTTGTTTTCTTCCGCTGAAAGCGGGGAGGCGGAGGGGTGTGCGCGAAGCCGCGAGAGAATGCCTATGGTGCGGGTTCGTGCCTCCTCCCTCTTTGAAGGTTCAATTTGGCTGATAGCATTTTCTACCGCACAGACCAACCTTTTTGCATCCTTCTGCGGTCCAAGGTTGAAGTTCAAGCCCAGGCTCAGGACTGCGAGTTCTGCCGAATTGGGCTTGTGCGACGAGAGATTGTGCACGGCGGACGGGGCAACGTTTCTGTGCAAGGCATCAGCGGGTGGCGACAGTCTAGCAAGTTTTCTTTCGTGAGTCTCCTGCGTACGACGGGATTGTAGCCTGGCCTTGAAATTTGCGTGTAGTTGAATGCTTGCGAACTCGTCTGGGACCCGGTGCTCAAGGCGACGGCGCGCAAAGAAAGCTTCATTTTGTAGGTTCCTCACGAACTGTCTGCATTCCAAGATCCTGGCTTGTAAAAGAAGTTTTTCCGCCTTGGCAACCACGCTGAAACCAAAACTTGAACGTACAGGCCTGTTGAGACGTAGCGAGCGTGGAATAAGTCCTCGGGACTTGCAGGTCAGGTTGAAGTTAAGATGATTTTTGAATGCAGAAGCTCTGCTTGTCAGTGAAATGTACTGGCGAATCTCGGTGATGACTGGCTGGCCGTACGCCCGGCGAAGGTTAATGAAGTCGAGGTTTTGACGGAAGCCCGTCTGGTCGGGAGGCATCATGAAGAAGGGTAAAAAAGAAGGACACCGACCACTGAATGAATACAAGAAAAGACGTTTCGGCTCCCCTGACGGGAGCCTTGTTCACAATGAAATCAAGGGCGTGCGATACAATGTTTATATGGTTTTAAAGTATGTTGTAAGCAGCGCGTGTAGATGGGAGGGAGGGTTCCGTCATTCCGGTTGAGGGTGTTATCTGTCATTTGGATTAGGAGAGATTCCAAGTGGTGTCTTGACGTCAAATTTCTTTCTTTTTCTAATATCTTCGCGTTATCCCAATCAATCCTGTGGTCCAAGTCATCTGCATGCTCTGCCAAGGCGTTTGAGGCGACTTTTTTCTTTTTTACATCGTTGATATGCTGCTTCAACCGCTGTTCGAAATTTCCTGTCTCGCCGATATATACGCAGTCGCAGTCTTCACATGGAATCCCGTAGACGATGCCAGGAAACTTAGTCTTTGGAAGCTTGTCTTTCACGTTTACCAGCCGGTGGCGCAATTTTTGGGACGGTACGTGAGCTACCTGGACGTCATAGCCGCGTAGAACGCGGGCTAAGCCCTCGCTCACACCGGGCACATACGGTATGGGGGCGCGTTTTCTTGGGAGCACACAGTCAGGCCTTGGGGGCTGAGACAGATGGCGTTCCACCGAGTTCACAAACGACTTCGGGTAGCCACATGCCGAGAGATTACGGTGGACCTCTTGTAAATCGGCAGCACGGCTTTGTGGCGTTGTGCAGATACGCTTGGTTCTGCCGACAAGAGAGGCTACTACCGATCTCTTCTGGTTTATCGGGTGCACTGAATTAAAATGCAGATACCTGCCTGTGTGTGTGCTCTTTCTGTACACGGTGAATGCCAGACTGCGCCTGTCATGCTTTACGAGGACGTCCAGAAAAGGAAGCTCGCCATCTTTTTCTTCCTCGACTGTGCATTGTAAGGACGCTTCAATACTGTTCAAATGTGACAAAAATGAAGGAATTTGTTCTCGCTGAATTATGCAGAACACATCGTCTACGTAACGTAGGAAGACTCTGGGCGGCGAGTTGAAAGAGGCGAGTGCTCGACGCTCAAGCCATTCCATAGTTAAATTTGCAGTGGTTACCGAAATGGATGCGCCCATCGGTGTCCCGTGCACTTGCCTGTAGAAGGTGCCTTCAAAAGTGAAGTAAGTGTTCTCCAGGCAGAACAGGAGGAGCCTCTTCAAGTCAGGAACGTCGATGGGCGTCCTTTCTGGTAGGGTAGGGTCATCGTCCAGAGCGGCGGTGCAAGTTTCCGCGGCGAGTCGAATAGGAACGCTTGTAAAAAGCGACACGACGTCGAACGAGACAAGCGCTTCTTGATCGTCGAGAGTAAAATGACGAATCTTGTTTATGAAGTCTTCAGAATGGCGAACGTGCGTGCTGCCTCTACCAACGAGAGGGGAAAGAACCTTATGAAGGTATTTCGACAGTTTATGAAGCGGAGAGCGAGTAAAATCAACAATAGGTCGCATCGGCACGTTAGGTTTATGTATTTTTGGCAAACCGTAGAGCGCCGGCGCCGAACCGTTAGTGCATAGAAGGGAGAAGTACAACCCTTTGTGCCTTGGATCTACAAACCGGAACACATCCGTAAGAAGCTTCTGTAGCTCCCTCTGTATCTTCAGCGTGGGATCCTTCTTCAGACGACTGTACGTTGCCTCGTCCGCAAGAAGTGACAGCATCTTGTCACGGTAGTCAGTCCTGTTGAGTAGCACCGTGGCAGGTATCACAGGCACAGGCAGGTATCTGCATTTTAATTCAGTGCACCCGATAAACCAGAAGAGATCGGTAGTAGCCTCTCTTGTCGGCAGAACCAAGCGTATCTGCACAACGCCACAAAGCCGTGCTGCCGATTTACAAGAGGTCCACCGTAATCTCTCGGCATGTGGCTACCCGAAGTCGTTTGTGAACTCGGTGGAACGCCATCTGTCTCAGCCCCCAAGGCCTGACTGTGTGCTCCCAAGAAAACGCGCCCCCATACCGTATGTGCCCGGTGTGAGCGAGGGCTTAGCCCGCGTTCTACGCGGCTATGACGTCCAGGTAGCTCACGTACCGTCCCAAAAATTGCGCCACCGGCTGGTAAACGTGAAAGACAAGCTTCCAAAGACTAAGTTTCCTGGCATCGTCTACGGGATTCCATGTGAAGACTGCGACTGCGTATATATCGGCGAGACAGGAAATTTCGAACAGCGGTTGAAGCAGCATATCAACGATGTAAAAAAGAAAAAAGTCGCCTCAAACGCCTTGGCAGAGCATGCAGATGACTTGGACCACAGGATTGATTGGGATAACGCGAAGATATTAGAAAAAGAAAGAAATTTGACGTCAAGACACCACTTGGAATCTCTCCTAATCCAAATGACAGATAACACCCTCAACCGGAATGACGGAACCCTCCCTCCCATCTACACGCGCTGCTTACAACATACTTTAAAACCATATAAACATTGTATCGCACGCCCTTGATTTCATTGTGAACAAGGCTCCCGTCAGGGGAGCCGAAACGTCTTTTCTTGTATTCATTCAGTGGTCGGTGTCCTTCTTTTTTACCCTTCTTCATGATGCCTCCCGACCAGACGGGCTTCCGTCAAAACCTCGACTTCATTAACCTTCGCCGGGCGTACGGCCAGCCAGTCATCACCGAGATTCGCCAGTACATTTCACTGACAAGCAGAGCTTCTGCATTCAAAAATCATCTTAACTTCAACCTGACCTGCAAGTCCCGAGGACTTATTCCACGCTCGCTACGTCTCAACAGGCCTGTACGTTCAAGTTTTGGTTTCAGCGTGGTTGCCAAGGCGGAAAAACTTCTTTTACAAGCCAGGATCTTGGAATGCAGACAGTTCGTGAGGAACCTACAAAATGAAGCTTTCTTTGCGCGCCGTCGCCTTGAGCACCGGGTCCCAGACGAGTTCGCAAGCATTCAACTACACGCAAATTTCAAGGCCAGGCTACAATCCCGTCGTACGCAGGAGACTCACGAAAGAAAACTTGCTAGACTGTCGCCACCCGCTGATGCCTTGCACAGAAACGTTGCCCCGTCCGCCGTGCACAATCTCTGGTCGCACAAGCCCAATTCGGCAGAACTCGCAGTCCTGAGCCTGGGCTTGAACTTCAACCTTGGACCGCAGAAGGATGCAAAAAGGTTGGTCTGTGCGGTAGAAAATGCTATCAGCCAAATTGAACCTTCAAAGAGGGAGGAGGCACGAACCCGCACCATAGGCATTCTTTCGCGGCTTCGCGCACACCCCTCCGCCTCCCCGCTTTCAGCGGAAGAAAACAAGGCGATCAAAGACCTTCGCTCAAACCAAAATCTCGTCATCCTCCCGGCTGACAAGGGCAACGCCACGGTGCTACTCAACAGGACTGACTACCGTGACAAGATGCTGTCACTTCTTGCGGACGAGGCAACGTACAGTCGTCTGAAGAAGGATCCCACGCTGAAGATACAGAGGGAGCTACAGAAGCTTCTTACGGATGTGTTCCGGTTTGTAGATCCAAGGCACAAAGGGTTGTACTTCTCCCTTCTGTGCACTAACGGTTCGGCGCCGGCGCTCTACGGTTTGCCAAAAATACATAAACCTAACGTGCCGATGCGACCTATTGTTGATTTTACTCGCTCTCCGCTTCATAAACTGTCGAAATACCTTCATAAGGTTCTTTCCCCTCTCGTTGGTAGAGGCAGCACGCACGTTCGCCATTCTGAAGACTTCATAAACAAGATTCGTCATTTTACTCTCGACGATCAAGAAGCGCTTGTCTCGTTCGACGTCGTGTCGCTTTTTACAAGCGTTCCTATTCGACTCGCCGCGGAAACTTGCACCGCCGCTCTGGACGATGACCCTACCCTACCAGAAAGGACGCCCATCGACGTTCCTGACTTGAAGAGGCTCCTCCTGTTCTGCCTGGAGAACACTTACTTCACTTTTGAAGGCACCTTCTACAGGCAAGTGCACGGGACACCGATGGGCGCATCCATTTCGGTAACCACTGCAAATTTAACTATGGAATGGCTTGAGCGTCGAGCACTCGCCTCTTTCAACTCGCCGCCCAGAGTCTTCCTACGTTACGTAGACGATGTGTTCTGCATAATTCAGCGAGAACAAATTCCTTCATTTTTGTCACATTTGAACAGTATTGAAGCGTCCTTACAATTCACAGTCGAGGAAGAAAAAGATGGCGAGCTTCCTTTTCTGGACGTCCTCGTAAAGCGTGACAGGCGCAGTCTGGCATTCACCGTGTACAGAAAGAGCACACACACAGGCAGGTATCTGCATTTTAATTCAGTGCACCCGATAAACCAGAAGAGATCGGTGGTAGCCTCTCTTGTCGGCAGAACCAAGCGTATCTGCACAACGCCACAAAGCCGTGCTGCCGATTTACAAGAGGTCCACCGTAATCTCTCGGCATGTGGCTACCCGAAGTCGTTTGTGAACTCGGTGGAACGCCATCTGTCTCAGCCCCCAAGGCCTGACTGTGTGCTCCCAAGAAAACGCGCCCCCATACCGTATGTGCCCGGTGTGAGCGAGGGCTTAGCCCGCGTTCTACGCGGCTATGACGTCCAGGTAGCTCACGTACCGTCCCAAAAATTGCGCCACCGGCTGGTAAACGTGAAAGACAAGCTTCCAAAGACTAAGTTTCCTGGCATCGTCTACGGGATTCCATGTGAAGACTGCGACTGCGTATATATCGGCGAGACAGGAAATTTCGAACAGCGGTTGAAGCAGCATATCAACGATGTAAAAAAGAAAAAAGTCGCCTCAAACGCCTTGGCAGAGCATGCAGATGACTTGGACCACAGGATTGATTGGGATAACGCGAAGATATTAGAAAAAGAAAGAAATTTGACGTCAAGACACCACTTGGAATCTCTCCTAATCCAAATGACAGATAACACCCTCAACCGGAATGACGGAACCCTCCCTCCCATCTACACGCGCTGCTTACAACATATTTTAAAACCATATAAACATTGTATCGCACGCCCTTGATTTCATTGTGAACAAGGCTCCCGTCAGGGGAGCCGAAACGTCTTTTCTTGTATTCATTCAGTGGTCGGTGTCCTTCTTTTTTACCGTTCTTCATGATGCCTCCCGACCAGACGGGCTTCCGTCAAAACCTCGACTTCGATGGTGGGAACATTTTTCTAGAAAGACTGGCCACACTATATACACAATACCTCATGACCTCGAGGGTACTGGAACCTTGGATAAACGCTAACATAATCCTAATTCATAAGAAAGGGGACGCCAAAGGCTTGAAAAATTTTAGACCGATCGGCTTACTGTCCGTTGCCTAAAAAGTATTTACTAAGGTAATTGCAAATAGAATCAGGTCCACTTTAGACTTCTGTCAACCAAAGGACCAGGCAGGATTCCGTAAAGGCTACTCAACAACAGACCATAGTCACACTATCAATCAAATAACAGAGGGGTTGAAATCTGGGCCAGTTGGTACATACTTGAACGAAAAAACCTGTCAAAAACACAAAGGACAAGAGAAGAAGTTCACGACACAACGACTGGTTTTTTTTTTTTTGAGTACTCGGTTTCTGTTTCCTGACTGCTTGCCATCAACCTTCAGAAGAACGTCAACCCCTTCAGACAGACATCGCTGTTTTTCATCCTTGTGTACTTGTGTAAATCCCAGTCGTTGTGTCTTGAACTTCTTCTCTTGTCCTTTGTGTTTTTGACTGGTTTTTTCGTTCAAATAACAGAGAAATGTGCGGAATACAACGAACCCTTATATATAGGTTTCATTGATTACGAAAAAGTGTTTGATTCAGTCGAAACCTCGGCAGTCATGGAGGCATTACGGAATCAGGGTGTAGATGAGCCATATGTAAAAATACCGAATGATATCAATAGCGGCTCCACAGCCACCGTAGGCCTCCATAAAGAAAGCAACAAAATCCCAATAAAGGAAGGCTTCAGACAGGGAGATACGATCTCTCCAATGCTATTCACAGCGTGTTTACAGGAGGTATTCAGAGACCAAGAGTGGGAAGAATTGGGGATAAAAGTTGATGGAGAATACCTTAGCAACTTGCGATTCGCTGATGATAATGCCTTGCTTAGTAACTCAGGAGACCAATTGCAACGCATGCTCACTGACCTGGAGAGGCAAAGCAGAAGGGTGGGTCTGAAAATTATTCTGCAGAAAACTAAAATAATGTTTAACGATCTCGGAAGAGAACAGCAGTTTACGATAGGTAGCAAGGCGTTGGAAGTGGTAAGGGAATACATCTACTTAGGGCAGGTAGTGACCACGGATCCGGATTATGAGACTGAAATAACCAGAAGAACAAGAATGGGCTGGGGTGCGTTTGGCAGGCATTCTCAAATCATGAACAGCAGGTTGCCGCTATCTCTCAAGAGAAAAGCGTATAACAGCTGTGTCTTACCAGTACTCACATATCGGGCAGAAACATGGAGGCTTACGAAAAGGGTTCTGCTTAAATTGAGGACGACGCAACGAGCTATGGAAAGAAGAATGATGGGTGTAACGTTAAGGGATAGGAAAAGTGCTGATTGGGTGAGGGAACAAACGCGGGTTAATGACATCATAGTTAAAATCAAGAAAAAAATGCTTGGGCAGGACATGTCATGAGGAGGGAAGATAACCGATGCTTATTAAGGGTTTCGGATTGGATTCCAAGTGAATCCAATCCGAAACACGGATTGGAAGCACGGGGCGGCAGAAAGTTAGGTGGGAGGATGAGATTAAGAAGTTTGCAGGGACGACATGGCGCAATTTGTACATGACCGGGGTTGTTGGAGAAGTATGGGAGAGGCCTTTACCCTGCAGTGGGCGTAACCAGGCTGATGTTGGATGATGGCCAGCACAAGTAATGGATTCTGGAGTTTCCAACATTATGCCTTAAGAGGAAGCTTTAGCTCGGGCCCAAGTGCGACGCGGCCTATTCAAATACATGTAAAACACAAAAACGTTTTGCTGAGATAACCTCTGGGCTGATTTACTGATAGTTATTGCATTTGACAGAGAACGTTAAATTCTAGTAACTATTGCAAATGCAATTTATATTTAGGGCCTAAATTTTGTTAAAGTGATTTTCAAATATTCGACAGTTTGAAAAATATAGAAGGACTAAGTTTACAAATTCATAGCTCTTCATCAAGAATAGATATCGCGATTCTGCAAGCGGCATCCATTAGATCGTTCAAAGCGGACAAATTCTGTATGTCATGTTACATTTTATGTGAATTTGTTACGTTGGTTACAAGGGTTCTGCAAAAGCTGTATTTCTATATTACATTCTTTTTTGATTCATATGTAACGTATCCATTTTGTCCGCTTTAGATGTACTATTTGACGCAATTCACGGAATTGTATTATCCTTTTTCGTTGTTGAATTACAATGTTGTAAACTTGATAGTTTCGTTTCGTGAAAATTTTTCATATTGCTGATCTTTAATAAAAAATGGACGACCTAACTAAAAAATTCGAACGAACAGTCACTAGATTAGGAGTTTTTTTCTTTTAAATGCAACAAACCTCCTCAAATGTGATGCTGTGGTTGCCTTTAAAAACTAATTCTCGTTTTACATGTATTTAGATTGGAGCACTCGAGCTAAAGCTTCCTTAAATTATGAGGACATTTCAAGCCTTCGGCCACGGAGGGCATGGTGGCCTGTGCGGTGTGGGAGAAGAGATCGGAACCGGTCAGCTGGACATCACTCGGAACTCATAAATACGGTCGATAGTCGCTCTACCACAGCCAGATCTTCCCTGCTCGTGCTCCGCTGTGCTAGTACGATTTAAGAATGTCCACACCCCTCTGGTCAAACTCTAGAAAACGATTAACTGGACATGTCAAATCAATAAAGTCGAATAAATTAAAGGTGAACATTGATGAAGATTTATCATTTTGCTGGATAATTTTAATCGAAAAAGTGTTCATTGAAATTACCAATTCTAAAACATGTACAGCGATTGTCAAACACAGCAACATTTTTTGTGTACAGGGAAACCTTGTCACACCCTAGGTGGCCGGAGCTCAGAAAACCTATGGTAGTATAGTCTAACCTCACTATATCGAACCCATTTACATTGAATTATTCTATATATCGAAAAATTTTTGGACATGGTGCAGTTGGAGACGGCATAAAAAAAAATACGCTTACATCAAACAAAATAGCAGCGACTCGCGATATATCGAGCGTCAAGTCGCGGAAGAGTGCCCCGGAAGTTGGCTTGCCCTCGTGGTAGTGGGGCAACCCGGTGGCACGGCTCCATCTAACCGCTCTCCCTACCATGACCGCGCTGCTTCGGACGAGCCGTGAACACCCCCTGCCAAAAATGATCCTGGCCCGCCCGCAGTGCTTGCTCAGAGAGCTAATCAGAGGCTCTTGTGCCTTTTTCGTGCAAGATGGCGAAATTTCAAGTTGTCTCACTGCTTTTCTATTTCAATGTGTCTGCGCTTTGTGGGCCTTATTAGCCACGGGGGTGTGCCCTCTCGCATGCTTCTTCACTTCTCTCAGGTGGGCATCGAAGCTGGCGAGAGATTCCCCTCGGGGGGGGGCTATATACGTTGAGTATCAAATGGATCTGCTCCGTTTTCTTGGCGGGATGTATCTAAACGAAGGTGTGTTCTATTTGATTGTTAATCTGATGCTGTTATGCGACTAGCAGGTCTTGTGTTAGGATAGCCATGTGGATCCTCCCTTCCGCTATGTGAGTGTTGTACCCCAGATGTTGATTTTGCGGTTTTGTTTCCTTGCAAGGCTATGACGTCGCGATTCTTTTCTGTCGCTAGTTGCAAGATTTTGTCTTTTGCTTCGGATGGATCTACGATTTCAATACCATATCTTGATTCATGTTTCCCTTTGTGGTATCTTATCCTAGGGTGTGCTATCATTCTTGGCCTTCCATATTTTCGCTCATGCGTGCCTGTTTGGCTGGATACTTTGACTTCTTTCTGCTTTGCTCCAACATTTTCTCGAAAGCTTCTGTGCGTTCCCGCATTTTGGCAAAAGTCTTGTTAACATGGATAACGAAGCCATCAGGGGCTGTCTCGTGTTGGTTGACTGTTGCCGTGAGGGTCTCAATGGCCTGTCATTGATGTTGCTGCTGCTGCTGCAGGATAGGTTCGAGGGCTGCTTGGTGCTTGACTTCCTGTTTTACCTCTAGCCGTTTTTTCATGTTTTCAAGATGCTTGGTGAAGGTTTGCTGTACTTGCAAACTACGGACCTACTGATCTACTCACGCGCATACAAAGAGGCCACAAGGGAGTGAGCAGGACGTGTCATTTTATTGGCAGAAGAAAAGTGGCGCACCTTCTGGTAGAAGACCAGAAATAAAATTTGCATGTCGAGATACGCTTACACCATTAACGCCAGCCTGTAAACTGCTCACTTTTGTCATTGCACCTAGTGGTTTGGTAACAAGAGGAAACCAGCAGCGCAAGCTGATTGGACAGTGTCCCACCTGTTTGCAGCGACAGTTGCCGTTGAAGATTATAAACTTGCATTGCGAATCAATCTGGTGACGCAGGATATGCTGCTGCAGCCAACACAGCGACATGGACTACCCGGTAATTTAGCGCTAGCTCTATTCCAACTTGCATGTTTCTTTTTATTCCTTCGGCGCCGCTAATGTGTCATCCAGACTTGGTGCCCCACGTTCTCTCGGTATGGACATGGTCGGTTTGTAGGCATCACCTTCGGCAGCAACATTTTACAGGCTTTTCCACCCACGTAACTATAAATTCATTCACTTCGGATCACGTATCACAGGGATCACAGGATATTTTGCCCACAGCTGCAGCAAGAAAGGACGAATAGGGAGCATCAATTACGCTGCTTGTAAATTGGAAGTCTGTAGCTGTGGGACTGCAGGAACGGGTGATTACTTCGAGACACTGTTGCCCACTGCAACTAACCAGGCCACCGCAATCGAGAAAGATAACACGGTGACCATGATCAATTGAGGCAGTAGCAAAATGAGGCCCAGCATTCAGTCATCGCATAAGGTTCGTTTGGTACACTATAGTTACCGAGGCTCACATGACAACAGTGAGCATTTACGCACCCGGGTAACTTAGGGCACATTCAGCCACCTGACTACAGGCACAGTGCTTGCCTTCGTAGCACATGGCAGTCTCATAAAGAGCGGCAGCCAGAAGTGCAAGCAGATTGGATATAGTGCCCTGTCTGTTTGCAAAGACAGTCGCCGTTGAAGATGACAAACTAAACTTGCATTGCGGAGCAATCGAGTGACTAAGGCATGTGCTGCCGCAGCCAACACCGCGACATGGCCTCCCCGGCAGTTCGGCCTTACCTCCTTTCCAACCTGCACGTTTCTTTTGTTTTGTTCTATCGGGGGCCGCTTGTGCGCGCTCACACTTCGTGCCCCACCTTCTCTCAATGTGGACATGGTTCGTTTTTGGGGAATCATCAGTTTGCAGCCACTGTTGCAGGCCTTTCCACTCACGTGGCTATCAACGCCATGCACGTTGGACCATGTAAGCACATATGCTAGCCTCCATTCACGGCCGATGAAGGCCACCAGCTCACATTGCTCATGACTGCAGTGGAAAAGGACGAACGGGAGCACCAAACACGGTGCATGTAAACAGGGAGTCTATGTTTGCGGACTGCAGGAACAGTCGGCACAAATAAATAAAAAAATAATAAACTTCATACCATGTTAGCCCGTATGTTTGTCTCAGCTCACGCCAAATCACTGCCGAAGAAGGCAACAGGCAAATTTGCACCCGGCTGCAGCAGGAAAGGACGGCACTGGGAGCACCAATCAGGGTGCGTGTAAATTCGCAGTCTACATCACTGTGCGGACTGCAGCAGCAGCCGCTAACCTCGAGAGACAGTTTTCCAGTGCAAGCCACCAGGCTCCCACATCAGAGAAACGTAACAAGTGGGTCAGCAGCGAAATCAGATTCTGCTATAAATCAATTCAGAGGAGCTTGCTCAAAAACGCAGGCTGTTGAGCAATAAAAGCAATCCTGAACGGGATAGGAAATAAATATGGCAATGAGAAAGCTTGCATTCAAGAAGCCGCTCTCCTCTGCAAGCACTAACGGCCAAAGAGATTAAGGTGAGCCAAATGTTACATAGCACATGGTGCAAAGGTCAATGCAACATACATCCAATGCCGCATCAGCTATTTCAGAAGAGGTATTGCACATGGCAAGGTGCACTAAAAATACTACTGCAAGTTCTGTATGCAACTAGACAGCGTCTGGTATTATGTGTGAGGAAAGAACCGCTTCATCTTTACGTTCCAATGGCGAATGATGATTTCTACCAAGAATGGAGAGTGATGAAACTCGTACAGAAAAATTATATTTCGCACAAATGGAATTTGACGTGGTCAGGAGACAATTAGGCAGGGCAAACTGATGGAACCCTCTTGGCCAGCTTCGTACGTGCTGGCTCAGAGCTTTCAGGTGCATCTTAACACGCAGAATTTCTTTTGTTGAGGTACCTGCCGAAGTGAGAATGAACAAGGATGGCTACCTTGTCATGGTGACGTATCTCAGTTTTCTTACAAATTTGACGTAGTAAAGGAGAGGATTTGAAGCTGTGTTGTGCACCTCATCCGCTTCATTTCACCGAGGACTGTTTGCTTGGACACTACGGGAATCTGCACGTACGGCGACAGGCACACGAGCGTGGCAAGCCTTTTCCACGGAAGATGGTTCGCTGTTGCGGATGAGCACTCATTCCTTGTTCGAAACGCTCACGAACGAGCTTTTGCTATCGGTGGCACAATGTAACCGTGTACGACCAGCATGACTGAACAAGGCCGAGTGTATGAGAGTGTGCAAGACAGTTTTCATCATATAATGGAATTTGAGCAGCAGAGAAAGAGTGAACACCAGCAAGAAATACAAGAGCTCGTGACGAGAAATGTCCTCCGGCATTCTCGGAGCCTGTTGTTGAAACTGGTAGAACCGGATGTTTATGACCGTTCATCCCCTGCAAACGCACAAGCTTCGCTGAGTTTCTATGAGTACGCGTGCGACCAAAATAGTTGACATGACCTTGACAAGGTTATGAATATGCTCTTGTACCTACGATGCATAGAAAAAACCTGGCATGACATGAGAATCACCCAAAGAGCGCAGCGGCTGTGGGCTGAGTGGAGAGACAGTTTTTCCACGCCTTTCGCCGATAATAAGCTCCACAGCTGGGACAACGCTATAGCCTTCAAATGTAAGTCCGGCACCATGGTAGAATACTTTTTTGAGAGGAGAAGGCTGCTACTTATTGCTGACTCAACGTTATCGGACTCATTGCTCGTACCTGTGATTATATTAATATTGCCAAAGAGCATGAAGCACGAGGTACGAATACGAACTCCGCATACTGTTGATGACTTGCTTACAAATGTTGAATATTTATGCAGTTCGCAGCATCAAGAAAGTGCTGATAACGGCTACAGTACTTCATCCATTGAAGATCACACATTACGGTGTAAAAACGGGACCAGGTTGACATTGGGAAGTCATCGTGTCTCATGTAAAGAGGCTCTTTCTTAGCGATTATAGCAAACTTGTGTACATTTTATTTATTTTATTTTATTTCAAAGTACCTTACAGGCCCCAAGGGGAGCATTGAGTAAGGGGGGCGTCATTGAACAAATGACAAGAGAAAACATATATATGAGCGCTAAAAAATGTGAGCTAAAAATATTTGTAATGATCACATGCTTCCAAACAGTGTTAAAAGAAAACGCTAAATCAATACAAAGCGTTATCGGGAAAGGAATGAAAAGGGCAATTCACTCTAACATAAAAGGCAATGTAACACTTGCGCGAAATAACGTACATTGCGCGAGTACATAAAGCAAACAAAATTGAAACCACAATAACAAGAAAGTCACGTATTATATGACATGACATATGTACAGATGAATATATTTGTTATGATGAAGACTGTAGGTTTAGTAGTTGTCTGAATTTATCATTGCTCATTTGAGCGACAGTGCTATTAGGAAGCGAATTCCATAACCCAATCGCTCGTGGTAAAGCCGAGAAGTTAAATGCGTTAATGTTGCCATAAATGCGAGTGAGGCTTAAATCATTATAAAGTCGTCGTGATGCGCAAGACGCGCGTTCCAGTGGCAAGTTTGGTGGCTTGACTTGGTGAACATATCTATGGAGCAAGGACAGGAGGGCTATGTCACGTCGGCTACTCAGTGATTGAAGTGAAAGGTCGAGTTTTATTTGAGTAATGCTTGACTGGTAGCTGTAATTTCTGGAAATAAATCGACTAGCTCGGTTTTGGATGGCTTCTAACATGTGGATTAGGTATTCATGGTAGGGAGACCATATAGGGGACGCGAATTCGAGCTGAGGGCGTACAAATGATACGAATGCTAATTTACGGATGTTAGACGGGCAATTACGCAAGTTGCGGCGAATATACCCAAGAGATTTGGAAGCGTTTGCGCATATAGTTGCAATGTGAGAGGCCCAGGAAAGGCTCGGTGTAAGATTTACGCCTAGATATTTATATGCTGATGCCTGAGATACTATATTTGAGTTGATATAATAGGAAAACCTATGAGTTGTTGTTTTTCGCGTGAATGTCATTAGTTGGCATTTAGATGAGTTAAGTTTCATTTGCCAGTCTTTACACCATTTGGTAACGAGATGAAGGTCCTCTTGAAGAATGCGATGGTCATCAAGGCTGCGAATGGGTCGATATATTATACAATCATCGGCGAAAACACGCATGCAGGATGAGATGTTATTGGGCAGATCATTGATGTAAATAAGAAAAAGCAAGGGTCCTAGTACGCTACCCTGCGGTACACCGGAACTGACATATGCAAGGGGTGACGTAAAATTATTAACGACTGTAAATTGCTGACGGTTTGTGAGGAAGTTACGAATCCAGGAGAGCGTTAAGCAGTCTAATTTGAGAACGGATAACTTGCAAATTAAACGACAGTGAGCCACATGGTCGAAGGCTTTGGAGAAGTCGAGAAAAAAGCAATCTGTTTGAAGATTATGGTCCATGTTAAAATGCAAGTCTGTAGTGAATTCTAGTAACTGCGTCTCACATGACAAACCTTTCCTAAACCCATGTTGGTTAATAAAGAAAAAATTATTTGATTCCAGATGATGATATATGTGAGATGCAATGATATGTTCAAGCATTTTGCAGCAAATACTTGTCAATGATATAGGCCGATAGTTTTCTGGGGAATTCTTGCTACCATTTTTGTGAACTGGTATCACTTTTGCAATTTTCCAGTCTAAGGGAAGCTGGCCTGATGACAACGATTGGCGGAATATATTGCATAAGAATTTGCTAGATAACGTGACTGTATTCTTTAAAATTTTTGAGTTAATATTATCGACACCCGAAGAAGTAGTCAACTTAAGGTTATTTATGAGATCCGTGATACCATCCTCTGTTACATCGATGGATTGCATGTACTGGTAATCTAGATCAGTGACTTCCGGCAGATTAGAATGGTCTTCTATTGTGAATATGGATGAAAAAAATTCATTAAAGACGACTGGGCATTCCTTGGCACTGATTGGAGCTTGATTCCTATCATTTAGTGAAATGTGATGTGAGCCACTATTGGGTGAAATCACCTGCCAGAATTTTCGGGGGTTGTTTTTAAGTAGTGAAGGTAGATCTTGAGAGTAGTATTTTTCTTTAGCCTCTCTTAAAGATGAACAGTAAACTTTCAAAAATGAGCTATATTTGTCCCATACCACGGGTGAGTTTGTACGCTTTGCAGTTGCGTATAGCCTTTTCTTCTTGTTTCTGAGCCGTCGAAGGTGCTTGGTGAACCAAGGGTTCTGTCTATCGCCTGTTATTCTTATTTGGGGGATATACGTTTCCACTAAAGCACACAGCTTTTCTTTAAACAGAAGCCAGCAAATGGGAGGGTCTGCGCAAGCAAATGGGAGGGTCGTCAAGGCTTTAGTAGATCGCGCAGCTTAGATAACAGTTGTAAACAATAGCGAAAGCCCGGACATAAGCATCGTGGAAAATTGTGCTGTAAGGGTGTATGGTTACGAAAACTAGAAACATACGTACAATGAGTGGGCGGAAGTGTTGATCACGTGTAAGCTAAAAAGAAAATTAACTAAGGCTCTCGTACGCGATGGAGCAAAATATCAATTACTCTTCTCTCGCCCAATCATGCAACAGCTGCGACTTAACCTATACGGGGATGGGGAAGTCCCTATTCGAGATGACCGCCAAGTGTCTTCGGTTTCACTTTCTGAAAATCATGCAAGCCGACTACAGCGGCAGGCGTTATCAAGCTGTATCCATAGCTAATATGAGTCGGGAGTTATCCTAAGGCCACATTAAACTTTTAAATACCGTTGGAACTTCGCGACAAGACTGTAGTGATCCGCAAGATCCGCATGTCGCGAGAGAAGAAACAGTGGTTGAAGGAAGAAATACAGAAGATGCTCCACCTCGGTGTAATTTGCCCATCAACCTCTGCCATCGATGCTCCGGTCACCATTGCTCCTAAAGGAGATGGCACATTTCGTCTCTGTACTGATTACAGGCAGGTCAACTAACAGACTGACCCATTTCCCTTTTGACCCATTTCCCTTTGCAATGTCGCTTATCGACATCATCAGTGAAGCCGGGGGCTGTAAGATCTTTTCTCGCTCGGACCTGTGCAGCCGCTTCTGGCAAGTGTCACTGTACCAGGAGACTAAAAAGATTTCCGCCTTCGTTACACCATTCGACCTATACGAATTTAACAGACTACTTTTGGCTAGAAGAACTCACCCGCATAGTTCCAGAAGATGATGAATATAGTTCTAATGCCATTTATCAAAATTTTTTGCAATGTTTACATTGACGACAACATTGTGTATTCTAGGTCTCAGCAGGACAACACCGAACACCTGGCGAAGATGTTACAAGCACTCAGCATTCCTGGTGGGAAGATAAAGAAAAAAAAAGTGATTTCTTTAAGTCCAAAGTCCTTTCTCTCGGTAGAGTGTTCAACGGTGCTAGCAAAAGTGCAAAACCAGAGTCTCTAGATCGCATTTCGACACTTAGGAATCCGCATGACCTTCATTCGCTGCGAGTTTTCCTTGGAATAGCAGGCCACTTCAAGGTTCTCATCAAGGATTTTGCAAAGATGCCAAAGTACCTGACCGAGCTGACAAAAAAGGATGTTCATTTTATTTGGTTCGATGATTGTTGAGTAGCCTGTCAAGAACTAGTGTACTGCATCACGTCTGACCCCGAACAAACTTTACCTGCCTTCAGCCTGCCGTTGGAAATAAACAAAGATGCATCCCAATATGGTACAGGGGCAATGCTGTATCAGAGGGACTGCAGTTCTCCACTAAATTGGCAACTTCGTGTGGTAGGGTACTATTCCTACACCCTTAAAACTTCTCAGCTGAACTACTCCAATGGAAAAGAGGCCCTGCCGTCCTCATGGCAGTGCGATACTTTATATCGTACATAGACTACAGAAATTTCAAACTGTATACGATCATAAGGCTTTTACCTATCTTCTCAGTCAGTCGGAGCGAAGAGGAATGCTGGAGCGCAGGATAAATTAACTGCAGCAATATAATTTTGAGGCTATCCACAGGACAGCCAGCGGGTTGACGGATACAGTTGCGTTATCTGGATTGGTGGTCGAAGTTACACATGATGTATTAAACATGACAAATCCATGGGGAGGATGCGAAAGTCTACAGTTTGACAATGGATGGTTCGTGGTGCCGGAGACTCTCCTTCCAAAAGTTCTCCACATGTACCATACCACTCGATCCCTACTCTGGCGGTCATGATGGTTTCTGGCGAACATATGATAAACTTTTACGAAGATTCAGATGGAAGAATATGAAGAGAGAAATATACCAGTATGTTTGATCATGTTACTTGTGTCAGGTCAATAAGACAAAGTACCGGCCACGACCGCACGTCATCGTATTACCGCTTCACTCAGATGCACCTTTCGAAGTAGTGCTTGTGGACTTTGCCAACTTGGAAAATAAGAGCGAAGGTGTGCGCCAAACACAGTTATTTCTAGTGGCAATCGACCAATGCACAAGAATTGCAGCAGCCCGCCCTGGAAAAGTAGATGCAAATAGTGTTACTGCGCTTCTTGACCGAGCGATGTTTTCAAATTTGAAGGTCCTAGTCTCTGACAATGGACGCGCATTCATGAACAAGAAGTTTCAGCAGTAGGCAGACAGTCGCGGGGTTGTGCTGCAGTGCTCTTCTCCTTATCACCCCCAAGGCAATAAATTGGCAGAGAGAGTTATCGGTGATACAAAACAGTATATGTCCATGTACCCTAATTTCCGAGGAAGATAGAAGTGCTACCTAGAAGCAGCCGTTTCAAACCCTAAGACGACACATACCACAGGCCTTGGATGTAGCCCCCACTTCGTGGTCTATGATGAAGTGCTGAAACTGTCCGCCTAACAGGAGCTTGGAATTTCCGACAAACTTCTGCTAACTGAACGAATCAAACCCACCGAGGACCGCAGCAGGCATCGCAAAGCGATGAAACGCCAGTTCGACAAGAGGCATCGCGCACATATACCTGATATCAAGTTAAACGACTTCGTTCTTTTCCGAAAGGGACTACCAAAACCGACGTAAAGATTCTTGGTTCGTTCCAGGTGGTGAAAACATGTCTGCAGCAAGGCGTACTCAAGAGTGCTGGGTGTCTGAACAATGGACAATTAGAGGATGCAGTTGTAAGCAAGGTCCTTCTGTATCACGCCAGGAGGGGTGAGACTTAAAAGAGGGGAGTGTAAGGGAGAATAAGATGAGGAAAGGTGGAGAGGGGAGAAGAGGGAGAAGTGAGAATAAACGAGTATGGCTGGCTACCTTGCCATACTAACGTTTCTTAGTTTTATTACATGCATGACTATCCGTGCTGGTGGAATGGTGGCTGAGACTCTTCTCAATCTTGACAGAGTCCTCTGTAGACATGATATTTCATCGAAATACTCCTGGATACACTTCTTTGTTCAGGTTTGTAACATCCTTGCAAATTAGGATCCAGCCCCTTCCTGTTGGCGTAGAAGGGGGCTCATGTGATGAAGACCAAGAGGTGCTTAGTACAGACTCTGTTCGAGCAAAACAGTAACACTTGAGATATTGCAAAGATTACCCAAGCTCATGTAATGCTTTGTTTTATTTTGAACCAGTTATGCTGAATCGTAAATATGAAGCAAAATTCATATCATCTGTTACAAAGAAATGACATGTATCTCAAGATTACCAAGTCAATACAGCATACGTAAAGAATATTTCTGAACCCGGTGTTGTTTACTTTGTAGTAACAGCAGAATCCCACTCAATAGCTTTGTTGTAGCAGGCGGCATCTTATCTTTAGTAATTGGGGTGTTGCTTTACACTGGTGCCTTCTTCTTTATTGCATGTCTGGAACAGAGATTTTGACTGCATCAGCAATAAAAAAAAATACGATTGTGCAATGTGAAATGAAAAATGCTGTGACATATGTATTGTAATGGTTTGCGACAACAGCACACATACAAACGTGCAGTGTTTGTACGAGGGTGCTTAAGCATCACGTCAAATAAATATTGTCCATAACATTGATGTCTGCCTAACTACAATGCGTGTCAGCAGCTTAAGTATTATTAGGATCACAAAACAGAACATTTTTGCACTAATTTACACACTAGTAGAGATCACACTGCCGGTTTCACAAGCAAATGCACGAAAGGCGTGAAGCTATTCAAATTCCTTCATTCTTCTTCTGCACGAACGTGATGCACCGCTTCACTTCATGTAAAACAGACTGAACAGCAAGAACATTTGGAAACAAGTTCGAAATATTGGTGAATTACCATGCGTGCAACTGTTCAATATATCAAATTCAGTACTTTATCTTAAATTTACCAAAGGATTATTCCGTTTTGTGGATGAAAGAAGTTGCCGGCGGATTAAAAAAACGTATATTCGTCAGGGTACTCCGTCACCCCTTGACCACGTATATAACGAAATGAAAAATGTGACGCGCGTTCCAATATCAATTTCTCTGTCGTGATTGTGTGTATAACAACGGCTTCGCCACTGAATCCCGCCCACCAACGTGCCAGTGCCGCTTTTGCAAAGTAGTACCAAGCTTGGATGTGCGCCCCTGTTCCCTGATTCTTCGCTGATACTAGTTCCGCTTCCACAATTTGCGCTTCCTGGTTTTCCGTTACCGGTCATTCCGCTTCCGGGATTCCTGGTTCCTGAATTTTTACTTGTTGCACGCTCGCACTTCTATAAAATAGTAACGTCACTTCCGCCTAAAACCAGAAGCATGAGACTACGGAAGTTCCGCCTGAAGCCGGAAGGTGAGGGGGATGAGCGAAGCAGAAGCGCTAAAGAGAAGTGCAGGTTGGCGGTACATGGCTTGTGCGGCAAACAGTGTCTGTGTGTGTGTGGGGGGGGGGGGGGGGGCGTGTATGAAGGTGCTTCAGTCGCAACTAATTGTTAATATCGGAAACAGCAACGGAGGGTCCCGACTGCCCGCATGTAATGCAGGATCTAGTTCGTTAACATGCATCCGCCGGTAAGTTAAGGAGACGAATATTAGAGATTATCCGCATGGTTCGCGACAGAAACCTACCTTTCGAACTTGAATCTCCGCTCGCAAACATGTCACTTCGCCCAAGTTAAATAACCCGAGATTAGGAAGTGGAGTAAACTCGTTCTATTACAAAATAAGCATTGAGCTTAAGTGTACTAACCAATGAATCTGTGCCTGCTGTGGACACGAATATAGAGGTAAAAATTTGAATCCAGACCAGAGGTCACATGGGTCGTCGATGATGCTCAACGTTACTTTGCGTTTATAATGGTAAAAGAAGCCACAATAAGTATACAAGAGTACAAGGTATAATTACGAATAATAAATTTGTTCTCTTTTTCATGTCATGTAATAAAAACACTTCCATAATCGTGGAAGAATGCTTGTAGGTTGATATTGCGCTTACTAAGGCAGACAATTATGTTATAAGATACGCAGCTATAGTGTTCGTTATACACGCTAAGCAGCGCACGTTTGTTACAAGAAGGTTAAAAAAAGCTGCTAAAGAACGACAAACAATGACAACACGTGAAGATAATAAAGATATTAATGAATACTTATGCTAGGTGCATTTACTCCCCTTTCTCAAGCTAGGATTTCAGTTTTTAATTGCTTTCCGGTCTGACAACTTTCATGATTGATCAGTTTACACACTGCATCAAAGAAGTGAAGCTTTTTTTCTACTTTGTGGCAGCTGCATATTCATGCCCTTAAAATGGAAGAATGTCTCAGTACCTAAAATATGGCTTGTCTCATGTCCCAGAGTGTTGCACTTGAACCTGAAAATTCGTTAAGCAAATAAAAACCACAGGAAAATTTGGCGACCAGCGCTACTGACACCTTAACAGGCCACTTCTTGCACCCCGCAAGATGGCCGCCGCCGACTTCACCCGAGCCCAGAGGCCGGTATACGCGCCGTGCACGCCGACGGACGCGCCATTGGTGGCGGCCTTGCGCAGAACACGCGGGAGAGGAGCCTGGCGTTCGCCGTAGTTTGTTGTGTCGTTGATCGTGCTTCTCTGTCTTGTGTGGGGTGGCCAAAGCTTCAGGGAATGTCGAAGAAGAATTGTTGCAGGGTGGGGGGCTCAAATACCGGCGAAAACGTGCCGGCGATACGGTTCTAATCATTCCCGGCAAAGCTTCATCAGCGCGAGCAATGGTAGGAAAAGTAGGATCGTCGCTTTGAAGGGAAATTTCTTGTGCTCATCCTTTTCTTTGTCTCGTCGGTGTTTTTTTCCACTCGATCATAGACGCGTGAGCAACGAAGTTCATCTGCAGTGCAGGATGAGGTTTAAAGGCATTTCGCTAAAGTTCGGAATACTGTTTGCCGCTTATATTGTTTTCCGCTTCTTTACCGCCTTGCGAAAGCTAGGCAGCACGACTGGAAGAGCGCGTTGCGTTGTATGTAAAAGCTACTGAAGTTTGCAAGAACTGAAACTGTTGGTTTCATGTGGCGCGGTAAATACTCGCACCAGCTGTTGCGCACTTCATGTTTTTACATCTATTTTACGCGTGGCTTTGCACATGTTTAACTGTTGCTAGTTGCTCCATGCATAACTCTTGTCGATTCTCTTGAGCTGCGAAGTTTTCACCCTGCCTTGTTTGTAAGGGATATAAATCACGCTGTGTCTTATCGGAATGATACCAAGGAAGTGCTTCTTTAACAGCTTTATTCTTTTCGCCCGAGGGCATCTTAGATATTGTTTGCGTTTTTGGAAATGTGTTTAGAAAATAGGTATTTCTGGGCGAGAATTGTAATAGCTGCTGCATATGGTATTTTTGTTCCATTTCTCGCTGCAAAGTTCGCGTCCCGTTTGGGAAGTCATCACACCTCGATGCTGCCTGAGCAAACTTAACACGCCGAGTGATTTGTTTGTTTCACAACGTAGTCCCTTCTTGCATGTGAGTTTTGTACTCAACGCTGCAGACGACTAAACCGGGCCTTGCCGCCAGCGCTCATCTACTTTGACTAGCGCTGCTCTGCCATTAAATATATCATGTGGCACCTCTCTCTAGTAATATAAAAAAGTGCTGAAAATTTATTCAGTCTTTAGCTTCGTACCTTTCCAAGCAGCTCCCTTGGGGAATTTAAAATTGCACAATCTGCAGTGGGAACGGTAGTTCATCGGCGTATGCAGCAGAATTGCATCGGCAGTGCAGCACTAACACGTGCTTTTATAACCCGTTTGTTTGGTGACTTCGTTGGCTAGTGTACGCGTTTCCATCAATAAATTGGCAATCAGCCTTCTTGAGGCGTCCTCGACTGCACTTATTCGGCGATGTCACATGTATTCATCGGCAGAAAAATCCCAACCGCATATGCAGATATTGCACCGTGCGTATTTGTTTGATATAAGTCCGCACTAACGACGGGTGCTTATTATTAAGGTACAGAAGCAGCATTTCGGCAAGGGTAGAATAAAAAAAAACATCGAGAGATCGCATCTCTCAACGAAATTTATCGGCTAGTGAACATGAGCTCCAAGTCATGTAAATGGGGTTCATGGCGTTTGTCTGCGGGACACACCTTGCACGTGTGTGGACCATGTTGTCCCAAACACCGGTAACATCGTGTTCATACCCGCTCGCACAAAGGTCAGCATCTTCCCTACAGCTGTCACCGCATAAGAAGCAGCCTGGCACCCGAACAAAGGAGAAATCGCAGCCGCGAACTTCAGCCATCCTTGCTGCAAAGGGTTGTCGTCTGCTACTGCTCTCGCATATACTGTTGGAAGCGTCCGCTAGGTCGCTTTCAGTGGTGCCTCTATAGGCCGTGCACGATGCGTATAGGGGACTTACACTCCGGCACTGAGTTGCCCTGCGAGATCTTCAAATTTCAGAGGCCATATGCCATTGTCGCGGCTGTCTCCGGACTTCACCGATAAGTAGCGCTGACATCTCGAAAAAATGTCCGCAATAGGGATTAGTAAGAGGAGATTGGATAATTGGTGCAAGAAAAATGGGGAAACGACAAAAAACGGATACGGTACACAAGGACAGTTCGCAATAGGGGATCAGAAGATGTAGTTGTGGGAGTTCATGTTGTTTTTTTATTGTTTAACCTAGGTAGGGCACTAGGCAATATAATAGCAAGATATTGGTGGAGCAACCCACCGTCCCGTTCCAAAGGGGACACTCGTAACATCCATCCATCCATAATAAATGCCTATACAGAAAAAGCATTGGCTCACAACGGCGGAAAAGAATTAGGAAGCAAACGAATAAGCATGCCAGACACGAGGACGGAGAAAGACAGAGCATTAAGCGGCAGTTGAAAACGCGGAAGGTAAAATTTGGGTAAATTCAATGGAAAAAAAGCATAGTGTTGAACTTTATCGATACTGGAAACAGCAGATCAGGAAGGAAGTGTTTTATGATAGCTCAAGAGGCAGTGCCCTATTCTTTGAAGCTAGGTCAGAATGTCTTAGAACGCGCAGCTATAAAAAGAAATTTAACGAAGAAGACACATGTACTGTGTGTCGTAAATCTGTAGAAACAATGAAACACCTCATACTAAAATGTGATGGTATCCATCCCGATGTCGATGCGGGCGCATTCACGCTTCCTGAGTTCCTAGTGTTTGCAGATAACAATAGTAATGTAAATAAACATGCGGTGAAAATTAGCAAAACGCGATTGGCAAATAAATCTTTAAACGAAATCAGGAAAGAAAGCAATTATGCTAACTCAAGAACAAGCTCATTACTTTTCGAAGCGAGATCGGGATGCTTTTGAATATGCACCTATAAAGCGAGATATAAGAAGGAAGAAGCAGTATGTGCTTGCTGCGGTAAAGCTAGGGAAACGATGGAGCATGTATTATTAGAATGCGGAGACGTCTGCCCATCAGTCGATCGAGGCGCCACTGGCCTCCTTGAAGCCCTTGGGTTGAGTGACAGTAGTGGAAAAGTAAACATTCCCGCAATAGAGTTTAGTAAGAGGCGATTGGATGTTTGCTGGAAGGAAATTAGGGAAAAGACAAAAACTGGAGATGTATAAAAGCAAAGTTCGCAATAGGGGATCAGAAAATTAGGTTGTGGGAGTTCTTGGTCTAGTTTTTATTTTTTTATTTTTTTATTTTTTAAACTAGGTAGGACATTAGGCAGTATAATAGCAAGAGCTCGGTGGCGCAACCCACTGCCACGTTCCAAAGGGGCGCTCATAACATCCATCCACCTATGACATCTCGCGGGTGTATTTCGTGTACATTTGGTTTGCAGGATAGTCAGAGCGTGCTTTCGCGCTACGTGATTCATAGCGTGCAACCAGGTGGGTCGTTAAGTCTTTATGGCCGTGAACTCGTAGCAGAGAAGTGGCAAGACTAATATCTATTAGTCGTTTTATTGTGTGTCTTTTGGTAGAAAAGTGAAAGCGTGGCCGCGTGGTAGAAACGTGCGAAAACGTGTCACATTTTAAGCCTCTGCGCCATTGATTGCTTTAAAACATTGGTGAGAATTACATTTGTGACATTTTAAAGGTTTAGATCCATGCATATCGGTTTTAACGCGATAGCGTTAAGGAGCTCGTGTCGCAGAAAAGCCGGTGTCGTCGGCGTTGGCCGTGAGTGATAAATCCCAGCAGGCCCTTCATGAATAAAAAACAACTTGCAAGATGGGCTGGGTGGGAATCGAACCAGGGTCTCCGGAGTGTGAGACGGAGGCGCTACCACTGAGCCACGAGTTGCACGCTTCATAGCGGTACAAACGCGCCTCTAGTGAATGCGGTGTTGCCTTAGAAACGAGCTCTTCTAAGGCTCAGGCGTGCGTCGCTTGCTCAGGCGCACATTTCGTTGCCGCGCCGAACGCTGCGTTGCTCGACGCTCACCGCGTCCGATGCGGGGCGCGTAGTCGCTGCGCCGAAGCCCATTGTCTCACATCCCTTGGCGGGTCGACGGGAACGCTGTCGCGTTCCACTCTTGAAGGCGAAGCTTAGGCGTCCTCCAGTTTTTTGCCAGAAGGTACGTGCGCTGCATTATTATAGGATTAGAGTATTTGCATTAGAAAAAGCCGTGCAATACATGGCACGAAAGCCGGGAAAGCGGGCAGTGTGCGGGGAGTCTCTCAAGGCAGATGAGGGGATGGATGAGAATGGAGAGGAAATCGAGTCAATCGGCATACACTGTGTTGTCGATGCTAGGAGGAAGAAAATGGAGGCATTCCAGGAAGAGCTTATTAAACAGGTTGAAGAGCACAAAAATGAGATAAATAGGGAACGTGATGCACAGAAGGTACTGGAAAAAAGACCTGAAGGAGCCGAAGAAAAGCTGAACTTGGCCGCCATTGTGAACGAGAAAGGTCATGACAATGAAACGCAGACCCCCGACATGAAAGGAGAGGGAGTGCCAGCAAAGTATGTGGGATGCGTGCAACGTGGCGAGGGTTTAGCAGGAAAGAGCGGCACCTACATTGAGGCCACCACGCCGAAAAAAGAGGAGCGCACGGGTCGCTGCCCTTGTCGAGAACGAATCACGTGAAAAAGGACATAGGGAAGCAGGGAATGAATGAATGAATGTTTGATGTTTAATGGCGCAAGGGCCAAGTATGACCAAAGAGCGCCATGTCCGTGGTAAAACGTTTGCAGTGTAATTATGATTTCTATGAAGTTGGCGTGACGTGGCTGTAAAGGGGCCTTAAAAATAGTCGCTCTAAAGTGCTTAAAATTTGCATAATAAGATTATGGCGATGAAGTATGATTTGTACTATGAACATTGAGAGGCGTTTCGAAAGAATGATACGATATGTAAAATAGATCAGGTTATAAGAAATGCTAGAGCACTACTGCCACCTTAGAGCCCTTGAGACACAAGAGCCTGGAAGGAGAGCTTCGGGGTAGCGCTAGGATAGAGTGAAATGGTGAGTATCGCCGGCGGCTACAACCTGGCTAGTTTCTCAGAAGCAACTGCAGACACGGTGAAAGGGGAGAAAAGAATGGCGGTAGGTGCATTTCCGGAACGGACGCTGAGGTCTGTCTTGGAGCGAGCAAGAGCAAAGCTCACGGAAAATGCCCACGTGCGCAACCTTGTCATAGTAGCAGGTGGGTTAAATGATCTTCTAATCAGGAAAGGGACAGGACTAGCCGAGCGCTTGGACTACTTGGGCGAGCTGTCCCCTCAGGTGCAGGTCTTGGCGTGCGCGATGCCTTAGGCGTCCGTACGTGACGGTCACGTATAAAGAGCCGTAGTGGCTGCTAATGAGGCGATATGGAAAATCAGCCAAGAGAAAAGCTTCGAGGTTGTCGAGGTAAAGAGGGAAGTAAGATGTGGCGCTAGTTTGCAACGAGACGGGATCCGTTTCAATTACAGGCTTGCACGAGAAGTGCTCTGGCGACTTGTTGGTCACGCTGTTGGTTATTTAGGGGGCCCACGGGCCTTCAGCAGGCCAGAGTAGGTAGTACTGAAGAAGGTCCCTTAAGAGAACCTCAGAATAGCATCGCCCTCAATAACAGAAAATGGAGGATAGGAAGAAACAGAGCTCGCCATGCATTAGGCTACATAAACATGCAGGACGGCAGAAGTAAGGAAAAGTGGGTAGAGATGAGGAGCAGTTAAATAGAGCATAAATAGGGGTGCATGCGGTTACAGAAACGCGCATTAGAGACTCGGAAGAGCCGCCAGTGATTGAGGATTATCTTTGGAAAGGGGGCAACAGAACTAAATTGGAAAGAAAGGCAGGTGGTGTCGGAATGCTCATCCATGAAGGAGCCAAATGGAAAAGGGTAAATTCAAGATGTCAAGAGCATCTTTAGTTATCAGGTAGAATGAGTGGAAATAAAACTTGGCTGGAGGTAACATACTTGTGGACCCCAAATAATTGCACAGAGAAGAATCAAGAGTTAGTGGAATGCCTAAAATCTGATATTAGGTGGGCACTACAGCGAAACAATAAATCAGTTTAGAGTAATGAAGCATTGCTTGAAAACCCTGCAGGCCGTCATTTAAAAAAATAGTTTCATTATTAGATGAGGAAATGAAGGTCCAAGTATCAGTATTTGAATTTCGCGCCGAAACCCCAGCGCCGGTGCGTCAGCGAGACGTCAGGGATTCCCAAGTATGTTTTCGCATTCATAGTAAAATATTTAGTGTGCATAAGTGACAAGGACACAGTGAAGAGGGACACACGAGCCGCCCTTACTCACAACTATTTAATTTTCTGAAAGATACAGAACATATATACCCCAGCTATCAGCGCTGAGCATGTGCAACAAAAGCCGTCAGTAAAACAGAAACGGATTAAAAATAGATTAAGAAGGGTCAACCAGTATTTAAAAAAGCAAATTCATATTCAGTGATTGCAACCGATGCTTGGCTTATGCATTTTTCAGCGCACTTTTTGATGTACGTAGGACAAACATAGGACATAGGATGTACATAGGACAAACCGGTCGGTGCATAAACACCCCTCTAAAAGAAAACTATTTGCACTTGTCGAACCACTGTAATCTATGTCACTGTGATCCGGTGTCTTTCTACACTGACATTTTGTTTTTAGATAAAAAACTAACACGTGAAATCACAGAAGCGTTTCATATCAAAAAGTGCGCTGAAAAATGCATAAGCCAACCATCGGTTGCAATCACTGAAAATGAATTTGCCTTTTTTAAATACTAGATAAACCTTCTTAAATCTCTTTTTAATCTGTTTCTGTTTTACTGACGAATCTTCGTGCACATGCTCAGCGCTGATAGCTGAGTTATATATGTTCAGTAGCCTTCGGAAAATAAAATAGTTGTGAGTAAGGGCTCGTGTGTCCCCCTTCACTGTGTCCTTGTCAATTGTGCGCGCTAAATATTTTGCTATGAATTCGTACCAACTCGCCCAACTATCACTTGTGCTACGTTTTCGCATTTGGGACGCGTTGGCTGAATAAAGGTTCCCAAAACTTGCCATGTTTATTATTTGGTTGTCTTAGAACACAACGTAGTCAATCTGTACCGCTATATATAATTAGTATTGCCTAGAAGATGCCATCAAAATCCAAGACGTCACAGCCCCCATGTGCAGGAACTTAAGTCGGCGTCGCCACCTGTATTTTATTCTTGCGCTTTTTCTGGCTAACCAAACGTCTTATTCTTGTAAGAGTGGTGTTTTTGGTGTTGTAGAACGGGAATTTACTGATGCAGAGGAAATCATTTTTCACTTTGGTGTCCCTTTGAGGTTCTCGGAAGTGATGCCGAAATTATCCTATTAGGTGACATGAATGCCCACATACAGGATCGACAACAAGTGGAAGTCAATGCTAGATCTAGATGGGAAATATACCGGAAGAAAACGTTTATGGTTCAAATACTGGTGCAAGCAAAAGTAAAAGGTGAAAGTGAACGTGGGCTGTAAAAAACACGCGAGAGAAAGAATGCCGCACCCAGGCTATTTTGGAACCACATGAAATTATTTATGCAGGCAGTCAACAACAATGCAACTACATATCCTAGACGAAGATAGAAACAAACTGGAAGGGGAAACGGCAATAAATTACGTCAAAAATAACAGCCCAATCTTTCTAACGAGGTTGTATTTGAAGAATGAAAGATCATGAAAGAGAACCAGGTGGGAAAGGAGCGGGTGCTGACAAACTTCAACTGCAAGAAAGCTGAAGAGAAAATTCCTAAGGCACAGGGCTAGACGAGGTTCCCGTTAGGCTGAGATATTAACTGGGACCAAAAAGTAAGGAAGCTCATGTGAAAACCATGGGGAAGAAGACTGTTGGCGACAAAGCAGACTGAATTTTATTTATGAAGGTAAGGGGGAGATAGATAGAATTCACTATTCACTATTTTTTTCACTATTGACCATTACATCGGAAATATACAGGGTAGCAACGCAGGCAATCAAATTAAAGCTGCAAGCGCGGACAGAGAATAATGGCATTTTGGGAGAACTTCGCATTGGCTTCAGAATAGGCAGGCGTTTGGATGAGAACTCGTTTCTGTATATCCGAAGTCCTCTCATGTTATGGGGGAGGGGAATGTGTACCTGCGTAAATGCCGCGTATGTGTAGGGTCCCATAATGTACCGGCACTTAGCGATTTCTACCTTGCTCAGAAAGGTATATTACCTCAGAATACCGTAACCAGAATTAGCACCAGAAAAGACCTTCGATGTGTCGATAATTATTTATTTCTGTGTGATGGCAGTGGCACGAATTTAAATAATGCGGTTTTGGAGGCAGTAACTTGCTTTTGTCATGCGCTTCAGCCGCTTGCTCTTACCCACGAATTCTCCACGCAAGGGTGTTTGAGATTCCTCGATCTCAGGCTCGAACTCTCTAGGGAGAAGGTCTGCTGGGCCTATGAACCCAGAGGTGACAAGGCGTCACTGTCATTCCAATGAGCGCATTCAAAACTTTTGTTTAGCAAATGCGCTTAAAAAAAATCATGCATCCACGCGATGAAACAAAGTTTTCGTCTTCAATTTGACCGCCTTACTGGAGCTCGTTACCCGTCGCACTTTCTTGCGTCTATTGAGGATAGACTGAGCAAGAACCTGACTCTAGCGCGTCAATAGCGAGGAAAGTGGTGAGAACACAAAAATTAATAAAGGCGGAGGAATGTGGCCCGGCCACCCTTGCACAACATATATCATCACTTGAAAGACTTAGGGCACAAATCTGGAGCTAATGTTGTGCTCAGTGCCCCGCAAAACTGAAAAGCCTCTGCCGACACGCCTATGCAGAAAAGCCGATCACGCCTCAAGGGTGCACGATAAATCACCATAGGCACCTTGCGGATTGCTTAGAAGCCGTGGTGTATTCTAAACCTTTGAGACGTGGTAAGAAGCATATAGGGCAAACTGCAATTTGCCCAAATGAAATACTAAGAGAACACAAACCTACCGTGGAGCAGGCAAACATGAATCTAGGCATCCAAGTCAGGGATTGCCCCTCTAAATCTTGTGCCGCAGAATTCACACGTTGTGAAGTACTGGAAAAACGCAATGACCAGCTGGTTAGGGAGATCATTGAGGCAACCGAGATTTCCAGATGTTGTGCTCTATGCGTTAGCACGCCGTCCTTGTTGCTATCAAAAAAGAACTTGTGCTTTTGCACGTGCAATCAATTTCTTGAGTGCGCACAAGCGCGTGTTTCACTTAACGTGTAATGACGTGTCTGTGACACGTGTGGGCAAATATTCAAGATGCCTTATTTATTTCAAATAAACATTGTAGAAAGTCCGCGCTCGTGGTGTCCTCTTCTCGTGCCGTGTCCCTTCTGCGTTTTCGCTCCGTTTTACGCTGAGTTTATTCTGTTGACCTTGCCTACTATTCGGAACCTACTGGACATGAGCATGGATGGTTTCTCCGTTACAGCCCTCATCGACACTGGAGCTCAAATTTCCATCAAGAGTGCATACCGGGGAAGGGGCCTGAAGGAAGTGCTTACTCCAGCTCCGACTCGTGTGCTGCGGGTCGCCGATGGCAGAACTCTGGTTGTGCTCGGAATGTGCGCTGCGCGTGTCAGTGCCGCGGGCCGCCATACGCCCGTTTTGTTTAGTGTGCTCAAACACTGCCCTCACGATGTGATCCTATGGCTCAACTTTCTGACAGCCTATTCTGCTCTGAGTGACTGTAAAACCTGTGCCTTACGACTGTGCTGACACATTTTCGTGGACCTTCCTGCCCAAGCCCCAACTAAGCTTTGCTCTGCGGATTTAATTCGCCTCCCCCTAAAGCGGCAACCTCCATCAGTGCTTTAGCCTGTCCACCTGAATGTGACAGAGAATATTTGCTTACCGCGCACCTCCACCAAAAATATTACGTGAATAACAGCAAGGATATTTAAATGGCTTCTTTATGGCTGAGTCAACGCGCACCCAGGAGCGTTAGTGCCAGAATCTTCATTTTCCTCTTCCTGAGCGGATTGCAAGTCTTACCCGCCGTGGTTGCTCAGTGGCTATGGTGTTGGGCTGCTGAGCACGAGGTCGTGGAATTGAATCCCGGCTACGGCGGCCGCATTTCGATGGGGGCGAAATGCGAAAACACTCGTGTACTTAGATTTAGGTGCACGTTAAAGAACCCGCGGTGGTCGAAATTTCCGGAGCCCTCCACTACGGCGTGCCTCATAATCAAGAAGTGGTTTTGGCACGTAAAACCCCATAATTTGATTTTTAAATTACAAGTCTTCTACTTCCAACATTACACACTGTTACAACGTTACACACTGTTACACACTGTTACACACAATTACGATATGTTCGCCATTGATGCGTACTGGTAAGCTTTCGCAGCCTAATAGCATGAATGCCGGCAGTGAATAGCAACGGAAATGGTATCTTTTTGCCGTACTCATTATGTCATATTGACACGTGTACTTGCTTATCGGGTGACCACGTTTCACCGCCTAACAAATATTATCGCACAGTGCAGGGCGCCGCTGATTGTATCGGATGTTTATGGAATGTTGTCGATGGTTACATCCGCTCCCTGTCTTTCTCGGGGCGATTCACTGGCTGACAGGTGGCGGCGGCGGTGATGGACGGCGGAACTGCATCGCTACGGCGCCCTGCCGCTGGCGCCAGGATTAATTTGACGGCGGGCGATGACGGCGTAGGACATCGCTTCAGGCTGGGCCTGTGGCGATTCCGGCTTGCCTTCGGGAAGTTCCAGTGACCGCTGCATTTATTGTCTCACGACATAAGCGATTGGGGCAACCTGAGGCTGGGATCTTGGAAACATCCTCTGGAGTTCTTCTCGCAGTCCATTACCAGGCATAGACATCGTCTGTAGACGTGCTCCTCTTCTCCGCAGTAGTAGCACAGCGGACGGTGGTCAGGAGCGTGCCAGACGTTGTCTGCAGGTGTTTAGGCGCCGACAGAAAGGACAATGCAGGAGCGGGGTGGAATGCTGACTTCATCTTCGAGAGCATTCAAGGCCTGTTGACTATGACAGCTCTCCTGCGGTATCGCTTGATATCCGACAACGTTATCGAATTCGACGTCAGGTCGATGAATCCGCCGTGTTGGTTCAGGAAGTCCATGCCAGGAATGACGTCTCGTGAACACTGTTGTAGGATAGCTAAGGTGGCAGGGTAGGTCCGGTCTTGAACTGTGATTCTGGCCGTGCAGATTCCAGTCGGCGTTATTAGATGTCATCCAGTGGTCAGAATTTGAAGGCCTCCCCATGCAGTCTTAACCTTCTTCAACTGGGCGGCGATAGGTCCACCTATAACGGAGTAGTCGGCTCCTGTGTCCACTAAGGCGGTGACTGCGTGGCCAGCGAGAAGCAGTTTTTTCTTGCGTTGCAGTTAGGTTTTGGCGTCCGATCACGGGTGGGTTGTGTTGAACTGAAGCCGAACGTCGCGTCGTGAAGTCGTCTTTCGTCGGTGTATATCGACTTTATAGCTTCGTCGGGGTGGCGGCCTCTCGTTGATATATCGTCGAGATCGTCTTTTTGCTGTCTTCATCGGCGGCGGAGGATCTTCCTCCGTTCGACGAACAGTAGCCGCACCTCTACCGGTTGCTGCTTTTAGTTTTCCGGATATGTGCTCCCAAACTGGTCCAAGGCTTGGCCAGTATATAGTCGTCGTTGCGGCGACAGGTAGTGGCCTGGTGATGGCGAACGGGACGGTAGGTGAGGGCTCCACTGAGTAGCGGCGAGGTAGTCGGTGATATTGCCAAGTTGTCCGCCAAGCTTTGGTCGCGGCGCATTAACGGCGAACCCTCGCTCACGACACGGCGGTGCAAGAAACAACACAGATCGCACCATTCAAGGTGGTTGGCGACAGGAACCCAACGGCGACTCTCAACGCCATGCTGCCGCACGTCAACGACGAAGAGAATCTTGACGTCACCACCTATCTCCAATGCGCCCAAGAAGCCCGACAGCTCGCCCGTCTACGGATCAAGGACCAACACTGTACCGACAGCCGATACTACAACCTTCGACGATGCCACGTCGAGTACCAGCCCGGCGACCCCGATAGGCCGACGGCTTGGACCCCCATACACCGACGAGGACTCAGTGAGAAACTATTGCGACGCTATCTCGTACCCTAAAAGTTCTTTCAGCGTATTGGCGCACTGGACTATAAGGTCGTGCCAGACGTCATCATTCACAGCGGCGCCCGCACGATTTGAAGTCGTCCACGTGGTGCTTCTTAAGCCGTGTTTACTGCAGGAAACACCGTCGAGCACAGCTGCTCGGCGGTCAGTCATCGTTCAGCGCCACTACTCTGCGGAGCATCCGTCTAACGGAGGGTGGCTCGAGCCCTCCCTTGTTCACGAACCCGGGTGGATCGTGACAACACGGTGTAGCACACTGTACAATACCATGCATTTGCTGTTATAATTTAATATTTAAAATAGTACGAAAAATCAAGTGGAGAGAAACAACGCCATGAATAACAATTAAAGAAATAAGTAATATATAAATTTCCCTCAACCTTCTCACACCGTTATATAGAGTCAGTGTCGGTAAAGTCATGGAGCGGATGGTACTGAGCAGACTGGAATGGCTACTCGAGAAAAGTGGTGGACTTCCTGATTTCATCAATGTATTCAGAAGAGGCCGATCATCAATTGACGGTGTGATCGACCTAGTATCTTCTGTTCAACAGGAAAAGAGACGCCGTCGTCTGGTATGCGCAATATTTCTGGACATCAAAAGTGCCTACGACAACGTCTTCCACCATTCGATTCTTCAGGCGCTTGAGGATATTGGTGTTGGTGGCCGGATGTATGCATGGCTGCAGAGTTACCTCAGTGGCCGCACCATTTTCATGTCCACTTCGGATGGCGAGACTGATAGACATGACATTCGCAGGGGTGTTCCGCAGGGTGGTGTCCTTAGCCCAATATTGTTCAATATCATACTGGTGGGCCTTGCAGACGAGCTACCTGAAACAGTGCGTATCAGTACGTACGCGGATGATATCTGTATTTGGTCATCTGGGGTCACACGTCCACAAGTGCGTGCAAGACTCCAACGTGCGGCTACCATAACGGCGAAGTACTTGCGCCGTAGAGGCCTGCAACTCTCAGCAACTAAGTGTGCAGTCCTGGCATTCACGCGCAAATCAATGTCACATTATCCAATCGTTGTGGACGGAACAGCGCTCCCTTTAGTCACCCACCAGAGATATCTTGGCGTGATAATAGACCGCAGCCTTTCTTGGACCAAACATGTTACTGCGCTTAGGGCTAAACTGACCAACTTCATACACGTTCTTCGTGTAATATCAGGACTGAGATGGGGCCCCTCTGAGCGAAGTTTGCTCCAAGTGTACCAGGCACGTTTTGTGGGCTAAATACGCTACAGCATGCCTGTGTTATCTAACATGGGGTCCTCTTGTATACGCACGCTGGAGAGCCTTCAGGCACAAGCACTACGAATATGTCTTGGCTTGCCACGCGGCACGTCAACTAAGGGCACAATAGCGGAAGCACGGGCTTGTCCTATCGACATATACAGGTCTTGTGAACCTGTGCGAACCTATCTTCGCCTGCTAACCAGACACTCACACCATCCACTGTCAACACTTCCAAGCACCAACCTTGACTGTGCTTTTTTCTAAAGCTATTGCATGTCACGCAAGCATTGTACCTGCAAGATTCCTGGCCACCGACATCCCCGTGACACCTCCATGGACATTGCCAAGACCACTAGTGAGGCTTCAGATACCCGGAATTAGGAAGAAATCTCACGTTTCCTCGATTGGCTTGAAGCAGCTCACCCTGTCCCATATATTTACATCATATAGTGGCACTGTACAAGTATATACCGATGGTTCGGTCACGCCATCTGCCACAACGGCCGCATTTTTCATCCCACAACTTGGAATTACTCAACGATTTCGATTAGACCACAAATCGACATCTACGGCTGCAGAACTTGCGGGGATACGAGAGGCTGTCCGTTTTATGAGAACGCAGACACCCCATAAATGGACGATATTCTGCGATGCCAAATCAGCGCTACAGGCGCTAAAATACTTTTTAAAGAAAGGACCATACTAACTGCTCGTGCTGGAAATCGTCGAACTTTGTCACAGTGCCGAGTTAAGTGGCCACGTGATTACCTTTCAATGCGTGCCTAGCCATTGTGGTGTCTTTGGTAATGAACTCGCTGGCAGTGAGGCAAGATCGGCCTCCTCTTCCTCTGATGAAGTACGGATTGCCTACTCGCGACCTGACGCCAACTCCATGATCAAGGCACTCATGCAGGACCTTACAAAGGCTTACAGAGCCCACTCTGATAATATTCACAGACGTCTACATACGATTGACCCAGACGGTAAATTCTGTTTGCCCCCGAAGCTTACACGGAGCAAAACATCATTGCTACACAGGATTCGGCTCGGCGCTGCTTTCACCCGTCGCTACGCACACCTCATCGGCCAATCGAACAACCCCGATTGTGTACACTGCCAGATGCCCGAAACACTGCAACACGTACTGTGCGACTGCCCAGCATATATGCTGGAGCGAAGGACGTTAGACAGTTTCCTAGCCAGCGTTGGCAGACAACTACGGTCGGAGGAAGCTATCCTCGGCCCATGGCCCGACACTGCAATTTCAGTGCATGGAACAAAAGTATTGTTGAAGTTCCTGCAGGGCACCAAGCTCGACGAGCGGCTCTAGCGAGGCAACTGTCTCATGTATACATAAGCACTCACCACTTCTCTTATCATCATCATCCATCCCAATACTTTCACTCCCCTTCCCTCTTCCCCAGTGCAGAGTAGCAGACTAGAGCGCACTAGCTCAGGTCGACCTCTCTGTCTTTCCAATCGATAAATTCTATTCATTCATTATAGAGTCACGCAGTGTAGCTATTCACAAAGTTTGCTAACGTGCCCGCGTCATGGTGGTCCTACTGGGAGTGCTGCTTTTCATGGTGATTTTAGTAGTCGCACATTTGCTCGTTCCAGTGATTTGCATTTTTCACTAATAAATTGCTGCAGAACAACGATTTACATGAAGTACAAATTGCGAAGCCGTTGTGTGCCCCGACGTACAAACTGAATGTTAAAAGCACTTGCAATCACCGGACCGAACAATGCCATTAAGACTGTCTCAGGCAAAACTGCTTCGGATTTCGTCACTTCTGTTAGTGTTTTCCAGAACCACAAGGCATCGTTTTGCAGCCTGTAGTAAACTTGTTTTTAAAGTATTCTCGCTTGCCTTTCCTCAGTTCGTTTGTTTTATTCTTAAGCTTCTTGCATGTTACTAAAATCTCCATATTATTCTGCCTCAGACATTCACCAAACAATTGATTCTGTTTATAAGTTCCGGTGTAGAGATCGTGAGTTATCCAGGGTCCCAGGCCTTTGTATGCATATTCCATGGTTCCATAGAAAAGGAGCTATCATCTATTGCTTAAATAGGGCAAAATATTGGTCTGCGCTTCATGTGCGCCATGCTCTTTTTATGGGGAATTTCTTTGAATTAGGCGCAACTGAAGACAAATATTTCAGACTCCTTTTTTTACGCGTTTGTGAAAATTCTAATTCACCCACAGTCGTGCGCAGCAGCCAGCCACGTTTTTTGGGCCACCTGCGAATAAAGCCGAGCAGCCGCCGCCAGCTTTCGGCGAGGCTCATCACGCAGTTGACGCACCACACTTCCGGTTTCAGACACAAGCTTTTTTCAGAGCGGCCAAACACCTGCGCTGAAGTGTTGCCTATTTGCGGAGTGCAATTTTCTACCATGGGGACTCTCATGCTACCGAAGGTACGCAGAAATTTAAGAATTGTTTAAAGAGAAATTCAGAGTAATGAAATAATCGAAACGTTGGCGCTTTTTGTTTCAAACAAGGTTTAGGAAATGTTGAACATCCGCTTCAGACTGCATGCTAATCGCTAAAGAGTGGAGAGAGTGCCGACTACGACAAGGCAATATTTCGTCCCCGCTTTTTTATGGTCATACGAGGGATGTGTCAGCCGGCCTTCCGCATATATACGTGCAAAAATTTCTTGTAGCTGTTGTGAGGAAAGTCATATTTATAGATATGGATAAACATTAGAAAGGTATGCTGAGCGGGAAACGACATGGTGCTGAAGTTAACACGCGACTGGTCCTTCGGTTTATATTTTTTGTTATTTACATAACCTAAAAGCCAACCCCAGGCATTACACGGTGGTGGGGCGGGGGATAAAACAATAAAAATGTAAAGAAAAAGTGAAAGACAGAGGCGGCAAATCTAGTAAGGCGAACAGTTACAAAGGAGAATGTAAGAAAGCTGTAAACCTACAAATTCGAACCCCATTCATATGGAGAAGCCATCACAACGTCTGATGATTGAACCACGGGACAAAACCGCCACGAGTGGAAACACTGGCTGGACGTTCGTAAGGATGAGAGGACGAAGGCCGGCACCTACGCATTTAATTGGGTGACATGAACAATGTCCGTAGAAGGACGGTGTAAGCTGGTTTGGGTAGGATTGAGGAAATCTCATCAGTCCTGTCTGATAGTTCCCGCAAAGCATGGTATATAGCGACCATCCTACTAAAGCATTATTGCTCTTACCAGGGAGGCCGATACGTGGATTTACCCTAACTACCACCACGTTGCTTCCACCAGTGAGGCTGACCTAGGCGCCGCGATGTACTTTGTTAAGACGTGGTATGGCAAACTATCACGGTTGCGCGCCACGAATTACGCAAAGCTAAAACCTTCAATTGGCGGCAGCGCCACATTAAAAGCGGGTTTAGTTTTTGTTCGCCGCAAATAAATGAAAGCGGTGAACTTGCTTCGAGAGAAGCAGGCTTCAGCCTGCTCCTCTCGCTCAAAACTTTTAAAGCCTGCAGGGACCTTCAAAATGGCATTAAAATTAAAAGCACTGCGAATAGTCATACACACGAAGTGAACACTAGCTTTACTTTTACATGTTCCGATTTGATTTATATGCTTGAATGTTCCTTGTGTGAGAAAAAATACATTGAAAAAACAGGATAATCAATGAAAGTGAAGTTAAACGGACATCGCGTGGACACAGCTAAAGAGCTTCCCACAGCCGCCGTTGAGCATTTCAACCAACCAGGTCATGAGTATGATGAACTTTACATATTAGAGTAAAATTTTCGCTCTGAACGAGAAGGAAAGTACACAGAATCGTACTTCGTCCACAAGTTCAAGACGTTGCAACCAATTGGCATAAGCATTTCAAAGGCAGCTTACAATATATTCTCTATGGTAAGTTTCAAGCCATAGGTAACAACACTTATTTATTTTCATTGGGTTACTTCGTGCTTTTTTTTTCATTGTTTTCTTTTTTGGTATATTATTATACATTTTCCATTTCGGAAATTTTTTTTTATTTTGACGAGCAACATTTTCAGCACCTCATTTTATTATCGCTTTCAGAGAGACGATAGCCCACTGACCGCCAGCGATGCACATAATGAAAGGGTGCTATGCACACGGCCGTTGACACGCCGGCTCACACACGGCCGTGTCACCAACCGTGAGCATAGTAGCCCTTCATTCTCAATTTTGCACCCTTGCCTCTAACACACCTTCCGTGGTTGCCCCACACCCTCTCTTCTTTGGGAGAACCCTACCTACATGTACTATGCCGAGGAAACCATATGTCGCCCTGAAAAGGCAACTCCACTTGTCGAAAGGTTGGCTCCAGCTTTCACCTGGTTCTCGTTTTGCTCATCGCCATAAAGGAGGGCATTCATTTCAGCAAGATACCAAGTTAAAGATGTATCTTGTAGTTTGAACTTTGCGTTTGCATATGACGAGGCATGCCTCGTAATGCATCGCAAGCTATCATCACGGAATCAATATCTGGATACTTTAATGTCTGTGCGATTTTATCAAGTGTAATGGCATAATATTGATCATAGTCAGTGTTGGAATGAAGGAGCTGTATACGGCGCTTTCGTGAACCTAAATAATTTTTCAAGCAATGACGACTAAACACGAAAAAATCGTGCTGCTTAAAATACAGTCCATTTCTACCGCTAAGCTTAACTTACACCTCTTTCTGAGCCCAACTGTACATAGGCGCGAATTATTGCCGGCTGTGGGTCATTTGTCCATCCGTGTCCATATTTGTCTGAAGGCTCAGATGAATTTTAGTGATATTTTGTATCCTTTGAAAGAGTAACAATACAGTTGTGGTTATTATTATTATTATTATTATTATTATTATTATTATTATTACTATTATTATTATTATTATTATTATTATTATTATTATTATTATTATTATTGTTATTATTATTATTATTATTATTATTATATACCTTACTGCATGGCTAACAACATAGAGAATGTCATTGTCACTAACTATGATACCAGAAACATGAGGCTGCATATCTGGCATCAATAACTGTTGTGGTGCATGTGTATAAAGCATTGCTAATAGAGCAAAAAAAAGCACTACCAGTGTGAAAAGTCACAACGAAAACAGATAGCCACAATACAGCTCGCTTTGCTAACCCAGTTTTGGGAATTACGAAGAAGAGATTGAACTTCACATAGCACAAATAATTTTCGTTTATATGTCGGGTACGATTAGAGGGAGAAATGCTGAAGATTCTTAAGGCAGGTAGGCAATTCCACCAGGCATTACTGCCTATAAAAATTAAATAGGAAGCACAAACTGTGATCGCGTGGTTGCTGAAAGAGGTACAGATCCTCTGCGTAGTTCAATTCCCAAGAATCATCGCGTTGGTCGAAACTCATCAGGTAGCAAGGGCACATCAATTTTGGGAATGAGCCATTGACTTCGCTGTGAATTAATTTAGCATTGCACAACGAGTCCTTTTCGAACGTTGAGGAATTCTCACTTTCATTTCCCTATACGTGCTTATTTGGGTTTCTGTCAAGGAAGCGTGTGCCGAAATAAATGAGAATAGTACCCTGCCATAGTTTCTTCCGGCATGGTTTCCTGCCATGCGGATGCAGATACGCATTTCCTATTAAGCGCGATATGCGGAAAGACGAAAGTTTGGGTCGCTTATGAAAACGGGCCGCACCACTGCCATCATCCTAGTAGAATTAGAGGAGAGAGAGAGAAATAAAGTACAATCAGGAGCCTCATTTACCGTTAGGCTCTGTGCTTCTGATGAGTAGCGACAAGGCAGGCGGATGAAAATTATTCGAGACGTAGCGTGAAGCGATGAGCCGTCAGCGGACGTCCGCCACGGTCAACCCCGATACGCAACGGGCGCAGCGACGGCTTGTCAGCCTGCGCGACTCGAATTGTTTGCAACAGTTGGCGCACTCAATCGTCGCGTTGCTGGTGTCGCCCGCTTCGGTCGACCTGTGGAGCTCCGACATGCAGGCATCTTCGGGTGGTTCTTCGGTGTGTCTCTACGCACTCCTGCTCTCCGGGGCGTTTTCCAAAGTACGCGCAGACGGAAACGAGCCGGAGTGAGTACTGGTTTCTGAATACTCTAGTGCTTGCCATATAGATTTGGGAGAACCATTGACAGCGTTAAAGTGACAGCAACATTACTAGAAACTAGTGATGACGCACATATTCAGGTCGTAACAAGCGACGGCGCTCATTAGTCCTGAATGGTTGGGATGGCTGCCTCTGAGCTAATACATGGCTAAAGACGAAATTGGAAAAAGAGTGAAAAAGTATAAATAATAATTCTACAGTAAATTCCTATGGTTGGACACATCCGCTTCAATTAGTGCCGATTGCGAAATGTAGGCACCAACAATCACCATGTCTTTCGAAAGAAATGCACTCGTATCTCTCTCTCTCACACAAACACCTATTTAAACAGGAAACGCTAGGACCACGTAAGAAAAATGGGACATTGCTGACATTTCGGCTGCAAAACCGGCCTTCGTGAGATACTCTAGCGTAGGCTGGTCCTGCGGCTGGAATTGCAGTAAAGTCCTCCTTTTTCCTACGTACTTCAATTTTTTCCTCATGTGAGCGTTTTTTTCGTGTCAACTGATGCTCCGCTGCTATATACATATGTGTACATTATAGGAAGCCAATAAACAAGGCTCCCCGGACCGCATAGAAGGATTAATTTCTACTTTTTCATTGAATTAAACAAATGATAAATAACTGAAAATTATCTCATTCAGCCCCCCCCCCCAAAAAAAAAAAATCTACTACTTACATTTTGTTGATTTTTCGTACCAGATTATATATTCACACTGTGCATACATTGTGAAAGTTTTTTTTTAATGGCGCTTTGTTCTTTGGAACGTTATGAGCGCATATGACAAAGTACGCTGGGCCTTCACGGGAGCAAAACCTGATGCAGGTCACGAAATATATGGGCTATTTCTTGGAGCTTCAAAAAACAGAAAGACTTGCAGCGCGGAGCGAAACGAAATTTTGCTCAATACTGCCTAACCTTCTTGTAGCAAAATTAGCATTTTAGTGAGAAATATTGTTCTCATGGAAAAATGTTTCCTTATCAAGTGTGTAACATGACTTCATCAAATAACAAGGAAGGGCTTTGCTGTTGATTTGAGAGGTGCGCATGATGCAAATATATTATTGACCCAGATCTAGATGCGGTAATTCACGATGAATACAAGCATTCAAAGCTAAAGCAGTCAGCATTTGGTTCTGTGCTAATTGAAACATTCAAAAGACTGGTGACATCTCCTCCAAAGAAAGTCGTGTGTTGCACTACAATACCCTATTATGATTGCTAGGTGTAATTTTCGTTGAATTTTCTGTCATTTCAAGAGGTGGGGTCAACGTCTGGACAATCAATCTGGGTTGCCCCACATTTACTGCTTAACTCTTCTCGATTGGCATAGGAATATACATAGTCTTTATTGCTTTCTGTTCCCTCCTACCCATCTTCCAATTGGTAATAAAGGATGCCTGAATCACCTTTTTTTCCTAATATAGTTCATGTGATATCTAAATGGTTTCTATTTATTTAAGTTTGCTCTAACACTGCTCGCTATTTTATTGAGCGGGAAGACAAGAGCATTGTCGTCTTTGGCGCCAGCAAGAACCAGGAGGAATAATAGCAATGTTGATGTAATTAAAAATACATTTATTTGCTGCAACAGTCTCTGATATTCTTGTAGCGAGCAAAAATATTTTGACGGAAAGCAGGTAAAAAAACCATCGCCTGCGTCGAGGTCAAGCGCCCTCTTGACTTCTTATGATATGACTAATAAAAATTGGGCCTCTCTGTTTTCTTTCTCCTCGTTCATATATATATATATATATATATATATATATATATATATATTGTTACGGGGTTAATGCAGTCAGAGGTATATTTACAAGATATTTACAGTAGTTGTAGCCGTGACAACATGGTAGACCGCGTGAAGTCTAGCGCTTCGTCTTCTTTCGACCAGAGTTAAAACATCTTCGTCAGCGTGTCACATGACCCCTGTGACTGAAGCACCAGCTAGCTGCTGGTTAGGAGGCGGGCGAGTGTTACATCTTAAGACGCGCGACGAGGCCCACGTCGCAGCGCTGCTGAGCCACGCTTGACTCAAGAGGGCCGATTTCGTACGCGACGTCAGTTACTTGACGCAGACACGGTCAGGGCCACAGTAGCGGGAAAGTAACTTCTCCGGCTGGCCAACGTGTCGCGAAAGAGACCAAAGGAGAACCAGGGCACCGGTGTGCAACGGACGTCACGATGGCGGGCCTCATATAGACCGATTTTTCGTAGGCGCCGCCATATTGTGAGCGCAGTGGCGCCGCCTATGAGCAGCGCCATACTGGCTTGGGTGAAAGCGGTCTTTTCCATGACAGATATATGCTCGGCGGCAGGTTCTGGCGTTTGTTTTCGCCGTCGTGCGGCCTGTTTAGTATGACGTGTGTCTTCTACGTGGTAAACGGTTCTGTGAGACGTGCTGAGGTGGTTTAAGGCGTCATGGCCGGAATTTCTGCTGGCGTTGAGGGGGACGGAACACGCAGCGCGATGTGTGCGCGCATATTCGAGACTACAATCAGCCTCGGAGATGAATTGTGTATTTCTGAATGTTCCAGTCACTAATGTGGCCTTATTGCAGTATTATCCTCTATTTCTAAGCTGCGGTTTAGGAGCCATGAAACATACGCGACGATCATAACAGCGTGAGCGTGGGTACCGTTCTGCTACGATAGGAGGTGTGATGTCATACTTTGACACGCGTTCAAACTGTTCGCTGCAGGTTACATTGCGTGACTACTTGGTTCAATGGATGACGTTTCCGCCCCTGAATAAAATAGTTTTGGCAAGTGATAGCAGCATACCTTACAGTCTGAATTACGCTTGTCCGCAAACGGACTGTTTACGAACTGCGCGAGCGTCCTAAGCAGTAGTAGGTGCTGGATTACATATATCTTTGTTCTATATACCGCATGGTCCAAGCATACCGCATCAGCTGTTATATATTTATAAACGTTGTGCGGCGTGACTATGCGAGGCCCTATTGCGGCGTTAGCGCGTTTTCGCTTGCTTTTTCTAGAAAGAGGATGATAACCGAATTTCCTTTTCGGTTGCGTTCGTTCCCTTCTCTACGATGCACTCACATGCATTACGGAATTTTGTAATTCTTTTTATGCGATCTCTCATATATTATGGCTGTGTGCAGGCAAAAAGGCAATGCCGAAGCGCACAGCTTACATATGTACCATGCTGGATCACCAACCGCAGTGATCGCTGTGTTGAGCAGCGCCATCGGCCTCATGCAGGAAGGCTAGCCTAGCCATATGGTAATTTCAAGCCTACTAGACTTGAAATGCCCGCTTAGATGTTTGTGGTTGCCTTAGGTTGGCCGTGCACGAGCATGCGCTCTTATACTTTATGTTTTACTCCCTACGCCAAGCGATCAGATATTGAGCAGATTTACCATTTCATGCTCCTGATACAGAGACACCGGTTTTCTTTGCTGAAATAAAACCGATACAAGCAAAATAGTTCACAACACATACACACACCGCGACTGATAATGTGCGTACATCGCGGCCGATAAAAGGTGTCACAGTTTCGCGCCCCCAAAAGATATTTCCGCCTATTGTAGTTACCGATGCACCGAAAGACTTCCCTGACGACCTCATATGAACGGAGATGGTGTAAATTTCACAGAGTACGATCTAAAACATCAAGAAATCGTTCCGCAGCACGCGACAGCAATACTTTCGAGCAGCGCCGTGCCGGATCGCCCAAGCCAGAGAGGAGGAAAGGCACTCTGCGCGCCCTATCCTCCTCGCCCCATGAAACGGTCTATAGACTACTTTACCTAAGGCAGCTGGGCGCCGCCATATGCATCATGCTAGCGCCACCTGTCGGCTTGCACCGGAAGCGTCATTGCCGCGTCATGCTGGGCTGTTAACTGCACCAGCAGTGCCTTTTGGCAACGTGTTCGTATGAGGTGTGCCGACGTTTGTGTCTGCGAATTCCTGCGGAATTTTCGTTAGCGCGTCGCAGACGCATCTTTCTGCTCGCGAAGTCTTCATCGCTGCTAGGAAATGGCCACAGTGGCCACAACGAACAGAAGCACGCAACCAGGAGCCAGCGGGCCCATCACCTTGTCGGCTGGGGATATGATCGACATCGGTGAGTGTGTGCGCTCAACTCGCAATGTTTTGCGCGTCAATTTCGCGTAGAATAAACAATGCATGCTGTGTTTCATCGTTCGCTGTGTCCGTGATCGCGCAGCCAGCAATTACATACGGGTGCGTCTGTGAGTTGTACTTTGAACGGGAGTGTTAGCAGCAGCTGTCAGCTCGCACGTTTGTGGCGGCGCGGACACCGCATCTTCCCATCGCTCGCTATCCTGCTATGAACAATATCTTATCGCATGACTGGTCTGCAACCAAGCTGCTTAGGATCGCTTCGCGGCGGTGTCCTACCGAAATCTTCGCTCTCTGTCGCAAGTGCTTTCCACTCAGACATGTGCGGAACGACGCAGTTTGTACTGATCTGCGATCGCGGAAAGCCGTCTAGCAGTCCTAATAATCCGCCCGCATCGCTGGCGTGCTACGAAGCCTCACCTCGCGTAATAAATGGAAACGATGTGGGAACGAAGCGATATCTACCGTCTCAGAACAACGAGCACTCCGCGGTAGCGCAGTGGCTATGGTGTTGCGCTGTTGGACTTAAGGCCGGCCGCAGCGTCCACTGCCGTGCATTGTGTTCACACTAAAGGAGCCGAGTTGGTCAAAGTAATCTGGAGTAGCCCACTACAAACAACATTTAATGTTTTAATGAAGGGAATGTAGGGACGTTGCAATCTGAGCCATGGGCATGACAATGTCGCCTCCAAGTGCATCTCACAGTTTTTTTATTTGAATTATGGGGTTTTACGTGCCAAAACCACTCTCTGATTATGAGGCACGCCGTAGTGGAGGACTCCGGAAATTTCGACCACCTGGGGTTCTTTAACGTGCACCTCAATCGAAGTACACGGGTGTTTTCGCATTCCGCCCCAATCGAAATGCGGCCGCCGTGTCCGGGATTCAATCCCGCGACCTCGTGCTCAGCAGCCTAACACCATAGCCACTGAGCAACCACGGCGGGTTATCTCACAGTTTAACACATATGAGATCGATGATCGGTATTCTCCCATCTCATGTCCCCATTGTATTTGATAACCCACCCTGGTGGCGTAGCACGTTGCGCCATGGCGTTGCGCTACTAAGCCCGGGGACGCTGGATCAATTCTCGGCCGCGGCGGCCGCATTTCGATGGGGGTGAAATGCTAAAATGCCCGTGTACTGTGCATCGGGTGCACGTTAAACAAACCCAAGTGGTCAAAATTAATCCCGAGTCGTTCTCTACTGCGTGCCTTGCAATTAAATCGTGGTTTTGGCACGTAAACCCTCAGAATATAATTTTTAATCATTGTATTTGTTGCTGCAGTATATGTAAATATTGTGCGCAAGGAAGCTTGATTAGTTATTCTTACAGCGTTCTAGTTTTAGCCTGCATATTCACTCACTGATTGATGTCACCTATTTTTCAGATGGAGTGACTTACGTGCACCCAATGTTTGTCAACAGCTGGGTGGACGATTTCAAGGCATGGCCAAGTGTGTCTAGCGCCCACATTGTGTGCTACCTCATCAAGAGCAAGGCGTGTGACCTCAAAGAAGCTGAGGCATACAAAAGCCTAGACTCCTACAATTTTCTACAGAGTGGCTGGGTGGGCCAGGTGCTTTGTCACAATGTTAACGCAGACTTAGTGTACCTCAAGGTGGATGTTAGACCATCGCAGGCCATAAATCAAAAGCCTTGGACAGCATGGGCTTGCGTAAGGCACACCGGACAGGTGATCACTGCTGGTTGCTCGTGTATGGCTGGGAAAGCAAGGGTTTGCAGCCATGTTGGTGCACTACTGTGGAAAGTCGATATGGCTGTGGCCTCGGGAATGACCGGCACATCATGTACTGACCAAACAGCTCAGTGGAACAGGGGAACAAAGAGGAATGTGGAACCTGTCCTGCTTGAAGATATGGACTTTAAGCTGCAAAAACGAACTGTGGACTCCGAAAACAAGGCCCCAAAACCCACACAAAAGTTTCATCACTTCGGAAATGATGTAGAGCTGATGAACCACATTGGGAGGAAACCATTTTCAGATCTCTTCAACATTCCTGGTGAGGGCACATTTCCTCCAACATGAAATGAGTGCAGCTGTGTTAAGTGAAATGGCTTAAAATTACAGCGGCGGTTGTTCCTTTGAAACCCAATTTTTTTTTGCCACTGTATGGCATCAGTATGTTTTTTGGCATCGACACGCATACGTTAGGAGACTGACAGGTTATTTGTTGCCATTTATTTAACATAATGGTAATGCAAATTGTGATAGGTGTTGGTGCCTGTCAAATACAGTAGATATCATGTTTGGTTATTGCACATCATTATATATACAAGTGGTGTTAGCCGGCACAGTGCAGTGTGGATTGTGTGTAATTGCTTTATATCTTGCAGGTACGTTGCTTCATAGTACATTGAATGCGGCTGCTTAGGACCCACATGCTACTGATCTGCCAAGCCAGCCTCGCCACTCACATGCAGACCCTTTGGAACTCCCAAACGGCTGCCACCCTTGCAGAGTATTTTATCAAAAGTTTGTTATGCTTTCGAATGAAGGACGGGCTTCCCTTGCATTTGCCACTAGGGAACAGGGGTGCCCGCTATGGCGCATGGCCAGGCGCCTTCGCATAACTGCATCAAATGTGAAGCGGGTTCCTAAAAGGGAAAGCACTGATCCCTCGAAAGCTGTTTCTGCGCTTTCAAATTCAGGCTTTACCGGTAATGCTGCCACAAAGCATGGGCTGAAGTATGAAGCCATTGCAAGAGTAGCATTTACGAGGAAGACTGGTTTGGCTGTAGCGCAGTCGGGTATGGTAGTGAGCAGTACACATCCTTGGCTGTCTGCAAGCCCTGATGGCATCTGTGCTGATGATGTTCTAGTTGAGATCAAGTGTCCCGCAGTTTCAGATTGCACGGTATTAATTGAAAAGGGAAAGTATGATGTTAAGCTTGTGAATGGGGAACCTGTGCTTTGTCCAGGTGGCAAAAATGGTTACTATGACCAAGTGCAGTTTACCATGTTTTGCTGTGGCAAAAGCACCTGCTATTTTTATGCGTGGTCGGCTGAAAGTGATGTCATTGTAAATGTGCCTATTGACACACGGTACATTGAACATAACTTGAAGAGGATCAAAACATGCTACTTTTTGCATCTCCTGCCTCACCTTGAGGACCTACATTATAAGAAAAAGCTGGCTATGTGCAAAAAGTATGACGAGATTTGCAATTTGTGATGAGCAAGTGAAATTTTATTTGTTCATAATGTCTGCTTCACTGGAGCCATCCAAGTATATTGAGTGAATAAAAAAACATTCAACCACATTTTAACACCTTGGCTTCAAGTCACTTCCATAAGCTTCACAGGTACGAAACCAGTGAGGTTACAAAAAAATTGGCAGTGGCTTAACTCGGCTATGCCAGGATATACGTAGCAAAAGCTAAGGCATAGCATGGTTAGCCTTGGTTAATCTTGATTCCAAGTCCAAGCCAATAAAGCTTTCCCTTTAAAACGGCATTAGTGAAGTTTACCCTACTCGCTTCTCAGAGTGCTTAAGGCTAAATTAAAGTACACACGGGACATTTATGCTTTTGTCTGTTCGTTGATGAGCGGGCGTTTAAGGTTACAGAGTCCTGCACAAACAAGGACAATTTTGCTGGCATACTTTCTTGACTTGATGGGCAGTACTTGCTTGAAAATTCTGTACGTCTTGATTCGGTTGATTGCCCGCTCAACATGAATTCGTAGCGATGCGATGCGCCTAGTTTTGGTGACTTCACTTTCAGGTAGCTGATCCTTTCCTAAGAAAAAAAAGATGAAGAGGCAATCATGTACATGTAATTACTGTGTAGCTCTTAAGTTTATGGAGGTTATGAAAATACTATTGTGGACACCTACCTTTTGTAAATGCAGGCCTGTTCATTTTAATCCCTTGAGCCTCAATATAAGGGTCAAGCTTGAAACCACGGTCTGCCATTATCTCATCACCTGGAAGGAGGTACTCTTCTACTCCACATTTCTTTACAATGTATTTGTCTGATGCCCTGCCTCCATACACATCTGACACAAACATTATAAATCCATTTGGTGCTATGACGGTAAGAAGTTTCATCGTGTTTGCAGCCTTGTATTGGCTGTAACTTTGTGATCTGGCCATCAGTTTCCGTGGCCTTTGCATTAGTGCTTCAGTGCAGTCGAATATGCAGGTTGCCTGACTGTACTCGCTGTTTCTGAAACTCTCAGGCATGCTTGCCCGCAACCTTGAGCGTGGAAGCCACACAACAACTTCTTGCATGATCTTCACCAGGTCATCCAGCACTCTCGAAAATGTTCTAGAAACATAAGCTACAGAGACCTCGAACCATCTCGCTAAATCTCCACAAAGGAGGTCAAGTCTACGCCTCATGAGTGTCAATAACAGCTGGTCTTCGATGGTCAAGAGCTTGCGAATTGTCTTGTCTTGAGTCTTCAGTGCTGACACGAGCTTGTAAAATGCAGCCACAGAAATGCCAGTGTAAAAAAGAATGTCATCACTGGTCAGTGTTCGATAGGAAATAGTTCTCATGGTCATAGAAAGTCTTGTGCTGGTGTAGGAATGGTCCGCTGGTGGCAGTTCCCATTGTGTGGAGCTATCTTTCATCACCTACAAGAAAGCGGAAAGGCATGTCATGATGTAGAACACGTTAACATTACAAAATATTACCTTTGTATTTTTCCTTGTCACGATGTGCTCGGTTTCGCTTACGTGAATCTGACAAAATGACAGTTTTGTGAGAAACTTAAACACGTCATCCGGCAACTCAAATCATCTGTGTGCATACTTACGTCAACTTCGTGATCTGATATTAAGCTCCCACAAACTTCATTTTCTGCAACACTGCTGTCTGGAGTAGCTACACCATAAGTGAAAGCCTGTAAACAAAGCACAGCAGCAATCACCACTGCAGTGTCAAACAGGAAGTAGACATGATCATGTGGAGAGGACAGTGCCTGGTGCCTTATCCAATGTACATCTGACTAGTGAATATCCAATGTGAAGGGAAACCTGCAGAAGAAATTGGCAGCTCAGTTCCACTTGAAGCAGCATATGAAAAAGCCTGAATTGTCCTGACCACTCACATCTGGTTCACAAACTGTGCCACAGCTGGGAAACGTATCTTCATTGCACTGAGCCTATGAAAGGAGAAACCATGTGAATGTGTGTACTTCTTAAACAGGCACCGTGTTCAGAAGCCTAGACTGGCTGTGTGAGCACTTACATCTTCATTCCCCAAAACATTGTTGAATGATGTGGTTTCCATGTGTGCTGCAGGCTGTTGAAGTTGAGTTATCTTTAAATATGACAATATAAGGAGGCAGAAGAATTTGCACGACTGCTTACTCTTTCATAATGTGTAAAGAATTGAACAGCACTTGTGCCAATAAGTGGTGCAGGCGGTCACTCACAGCTGGTTCACTTTCAAATGCATCAGTGAACACTGAAGGCTCACTGTGGGAAGTCTCCTGTTGAGAGAATGATAGCAACAGTTGGCATGGTTTTGTCGTGTCTGGTGTACCTGTAAGCTTAAGTTGTTGGCATGATTGCTTACTTCTGTTTCCTGACATGCACAAGTGCAGTCTAGAATTGTCTTGGCACTATCTCCAACCTGGTATGCGTAGGACACATAACAGTGAGCACATATTCTCAGTGACAGTATGTCAAGACAGTGAATGCTTACTCACATATTCCAAGCTGTCCAAAAGAGAGGTGAATGTGGAAGCTTGTGCATCATAAGTGACCTGTAAAAACACATCAATAGCTTTAAACCAGTTGCATTGACAGAACTTCCGCTGACCTACATAGTTATGAAAACTTCACAGCGCGGGAAAGACCGAGTTGGGGCATTTCCAATAAGTTAAGTTACTTGTAGGCAAAACATCAACTAGCTAAGTTCTTGTTCTGAAAGACAAGCTTGTTTAACAAACGAAATATGTTCCCCTATTGTGGTACGTAGCATACTTAAATCTTTCTCGTGACTAATTGGCTACATTGTTGTTATAACGATACACATTGGCTATTTTCCATAGTTCAATTCACTGGTATGTCCAAATTCTGACAAATTAGACCAAAGAAAAGCCTTACACTCTGCGAAGGAACCTGACGTGACTCTTCATCTCGTGTGTCTCTGTTCGTTTTTCTCTGGAATTGAAATAAATCATTATCAGCCACACAGTGACAACAATCTGTACACTTGCCTTCCGCTTAGTTGGTGCTGGCCTATCTTCGTCACGGTTCAGGCGTCTGCGCCCAAAGATAACCTGAAATATTACGAAGCTTTTTTATTATCGCAGCTAAAGATTCGTGGGTTTTATGTGCCAAAGCCATTGACAAAATTATGAAACGCACTGCAGTAGAGACGAACTTATTAATTCTCACAACGCGCAGTTCTCAGACCACCCAAGCATTAGTACAGGATTGTTTTTGCGGTTTGCCTCCATAGAAATGTCGCCGCCTCGCCTGCGTATCGGCACCGCGACTTCAGCCTTGGCAGTGAAACGCATTAACCGCTAGGCCACCGCAGCAAATCTATTATCGCAGCCAGGAACGGAGGCTTCGATTCAGCAACAATTGCTGATAAATCGCCACGGACAAGCGAAGCGACGAAGATGTAAAAAGTTAACGTCTCACCAGTTAGATATGTCCGCACCGATAGCATGAAGCCTAGTTCAATTGTAACATTTCACAGCACCACTATCGAGCATGAAACTGCGGCAGGTTTCATATTCAGGTTCGGCAGAAATCGAGGGGCAGAAATAGCTACAAGCTACGGTACATGACTTCAAAGCTTTTTCACTAGAGCTGTAAAGGCCCAATGTCCAAGGCACTAATTATACGAAATGCAGTGCTTTAGAACGGGTCAGGTAGCGATGAACAAGTGTTCACTTACCTTTCGCTGGTAACCCAAGTTCAGCATCGGCAGCGGGTTTTGCTCCGTGCGTTTTCCATCAACGAAATGCGCAGAACACACGCGTGAATTTCTGTTTGGCACGAAGTCTTTCCTGTTTAACAGAGAAGTTCACTGACGACCCAAGTCGACGTTCGCGGGGAAGCGGTGCAACAGAAACATATCGCAACCACATTGCTCCTTCTTCACAGCGTGTTTTTCGCACAAGCTATCCGCGATATTCTTTCGTTTTCGCTGGTTGTTGCCACAACCCACCACTACACAGTGCTGACCCGACGGCGTAGGCGTGGTGAAAGGCATTTCTACTGTTAACCAGCGCACGCAAAAAGGAGAAAACACATTGAAACAGGCACGCGTCATCTTCTGTCGAGCAAATTTAACAGCCCAATGCAAGAGGGCCACTCTGGGTTACCGGAAACGGAAACGGCGAATCGAACGCAGTGCTCCTGGTTCGAGAGTATCCCCGCTCTCTCCGTAAAATCGTGCATAGGTGCCGCTGATTGTCCTGCGACTCCACAAGTCGACGTCGGGCAATATAGCGTGCTTCTTGTGTTTTGAGTATGGCTTCACAGGCGTACTCGGATGTGGAATTCTGACTAGCAGGCAGAGCGGTGTCAAAAGGTAGCGTCGGGTCGTGGCCAAACAAGAGAAAGAATGGAGAGAAGCCTGCGGTATCATGGCGAGACGAATTATAGGCGAAAGTAACGAACGGCAGCGCAACTTCCCAGTCGCGGTGGTGAGCGGAGACATACATGGACATACATGGACAGCAGGTCAGTGAGGGTGCGGTTAAGGCGCTCGGTTAGACCGTTCGCTTGTGGATGGTAAGCAGTAGCACGTTTGTGTTTAGTGACACATGAGTGTACAATGTCATTGACAACTTTATAACGAAAGTAACGGCCTAGGTCGAAGAGGAGCTGTCGAGCGGCGCCGTGGTGAACGATGACGTCGTCTAGGAGGAAGTCGGCGACATCGGTTGCACAGCTGGTCGGTGGTGGTGGTGGAAAAACTTTATTAATTATTGAGAGGGAAGAGGGGAGTAAGGAAAAGGGTAGGGTGGGAGGGAAGCGGTTGCGTGGGTCCCTATTCCAGGACACCAGTGATCCTGGCTACTCTCTCCGCCTGGTCCAAGAGGCCCCTTTGGGCCCCCAGCCCCGGCCGAGCGAGGAGGATCTCCCACGACAGCTGGTCGGAAGAGCCCGTGTGATTGCATATCGGGTGGCGCAGTCTGTTGCTACAGCAATCCACTTTTTTCCCAAAGCAGACGTAGGAAAAGGGCCTAAAACATCAACACCTACACGGGAGAATGGTTCTGATGGCACGACAAGTGGTTGAAGGCGACCAGCAGGGAGTGTGGTCGACTTCTTGCGTCGTTGACAAAGGTCACACGCAGCGACATAACCGCACACGTCGCGGTATAGACCAGGCCAAAAGATGCGGCGACGAACGCGGTCATAGGTCTGTGACATGCCAAGGTGACCTGCAGTCGGTACATCATGAAGCGGGGTGAGAACAGTCTGACGCAGATGCTCAGGCACAGCGAAGAGTCGGTCAGGGCCATCCGGGTGCATGTTAGAACGGTACAATATACCATCTTGAAGTTGAAACATGCGAAGGGAAGGATCTGGCATTGTTGAAGTGAGCCGTTGAACAAGGTGTTTCAAAGAGGTGTCCCGACGTTGTTCGGCTCCTATATCGCGAAAAGCAACCAGACAGAGAACGGTGACAGGTATGCCGGCCGTAGAAACGTCAGGAGGCTCGACAGGATGACGCGACAAGCAGTCTGCACCTTGATGTAACCGGCCGGTCTTGTATACAACTGAATAGTTGTATTCTTGAAGACGCAGAGCCCAGCGGCCAAGGCGCCCTGAAGGATCTTTGAGGGACGAAAGCCAACACATAGAGTAGTGATCAGTGATGACTGTGATTTGGTGGCCGTACAAATAGAGGTGGAATTTACCCAATGCCCAAACGAGAGCCAGGCACTCCAATTCGTTGATAAAATAATTGCTCTCCGCAGAGCAAAGAAGGCGGCTGGCGCAGGCAATAACGTTCTCGCCCTTGTGATTTCTTTGCCTAGATAATTCCAATACCGTGGCCACTGGCATCGGTATGGACTTCTGTTGGAGCTGAACATCAATATGAGCGAGAATGGGCGGGGACGTAAGTATCTTAATCAGCTCGGTGAAAGCACCAGCTTGCTCAGGGCCCCAAATGAATGCAGCGTCTTGAGGAGCTGACTGAGAGGGCGCGCAACGGTCGCAAAATTTCGGACAAACAGACGGAAGTAGGAGCAAAGGCGCAAGAAGCTGCGAACATCCTTGGCACAAGTTGGCACGGGAAAGTCTTTCACTGCCCGTGTTTTATCGTGATCAGGGCGTACACCAGAAGAATCGACGAGATGGCCGAGCACAGAAATTTCAGGACGACCGAAGTGGCATTTGGACGAATTTAGTTGTAGCTCCACCGGACGGAAAACAGATAGGATCGTCGATACGCGTTAAAGGTGCATCGCAAAAGTCGGAGAAATAAGGTCACGTCGTCCAGGTAACAGAGGCAGATGGACCACTTGAAACCGTGCAGGAGGGCATCCATCATTCGTTCAAATGTGGTCGGGGCATTACATGAATGGAATGGCATCTCTTTGAATTGATGCAGGCCATCGGGAGTAATAAAAGCTGTCTTCTCGTGGTCCATGTCATCGACGGAAATTCGCCAGTAGCCAGAGCGAAGGTCGATGGACGAAACATATTGTGCTCTATGTAGGCAATCAAGAGCATCGTCAATGCATGGTAGCGGATAGACGTCTTTCTTTGTTACGTTGTTGAGGTGTCGATAATCGACATAAAATAGCCAACTGTTGTCCATCTTTTTCAGTAGTACAACAGGCGATGCCTATGGGCGGCAAGAACGTTCGATGATGTCTCAAGAAAGCATCTTGTCAACTTCATGTTGGATGATATGTCGCTCAATAGGTGAGACGCGCTAGGGTCGCCGATGGATCGGGATCGCATCACCGATGTTTATTCGATGTTTTACGAGAGATGTTTGTCCTATAGGGTGCTCTCCAAGGTCGAATATGTCCCAGTATGAGGCAAGGAGGCAACGTAGTTCTTAAGCACGCTGGGGCGGAAGATCAGGAGCTATCATTTTTGTAAGGGCATTCAAGTCGGAAGCGGCAGGGGATGTAGCAAGAGTTGAACACGAGGAGCTGTCACAAGTTAAAGCCAAAGTGTGGTAGTCTCTGGCTGGCGTTATTTGCGCTAGGGTATTCCGTGAGGGATTATTTGTGCACGAGTCCAAAGTTCACAAGCGGAAGGCAGGACGTGTTGTCCGAAATGGTAATGACGGTGCAAGGAATAGGAACGTTATGCGAGAGCAGGGCATCCCGATTATGGGATACGATGTAGTCACCGTCTGGTACAGGTAAAACAGGAGAGACGCCTATATGGGTAGCGGCACGGTGAAGGAGGCGAATATGCTCTGTGGAACATAGCCGTATCGGAGCACTATCGGGAGATTTAATAGCAGCAGGTAGAGCGAGTTGCACAATACCAGCAGAACAGTCTATCAAAGCCGAATACATAGACAGAAAGTCAAGGCCCAGGATAAGGTCGCGAGCAGCCCCCACCCCCCACCCCATCCCAGTGCTGTAGAACATAAAATAAAACAGCAGTGTGATGTCCGGCGACACTCACGCGAGCCGGACACATGCCAATAACGGCTGGTGTTCCACCATCGGCGGCTTGGACCACAGGCGACGGGGCAGCAGTGAGGACTTTCTTGAGACGATTCCGAAGCTGAACATTCATCACAGATACGTGCGCTCCAGTGTCAATCAGAGGCGTAATAGGTACACCATCCACGTTCACTTTAATGAGGTTCCGATGTGTTGGCAAGGTCAAAAGAGAATTTTTGCGTCGGGTCGGTTTGGCAGCATGAACTCCAGATGTTGCACCCATTAGTTTTCTGGAAGGATGCGCCGGAGGGATGTAGGGTACGGTGATCGGCGGGATGGGGGTAATCGGGAGAAGTGGCGACGTGGCAAAGGATAGCGGCTAGAGCGGGTAGGAAGAGAAGCGTCGCCAAAATTTACTGCCTTCGTTCGCGGGTAAAACCGAGGAGCAGCATGAGAGCAGTGGGATGGGTGGTAGGACCAGGGGGTTTAATTCCACAAAGCCCCGCAGTGACGTGAAATATGGCCGATACGGCCACAAGTGAAGCATATAGGCCTGTCGTTTGGAGTACGCCATTCGGCCGGGTGCGATACTGCGTTCGGGCATTGAGGCTGCGGGTGCGTATGACAGTGATGGACTGAGTGTAGTCAGGCCGATTACCTGAGCAGACTTTTGTCCATTCTTGGCGCACGACGGACTGGATCAATGAGACGGCCGACTGGAAAATGTCGGGGCCATGCGTTGGGGACGGGACAGGAGATGCGGTTTCTATTTCACGTCGCATGATATGGAGGATGTCATCAGAGCGATTGGGCGTGGGCGGACTGCGGAGGCCTTTGCAGGTGGACGTAGCAGCCATGTTGGGAACGCGGGGAAATGGTTGGGCATTGCGGCGACTCTCGGCTTCTCGAAACCGCCGGCATTCGGTAATAATGGCTTGCACAGTGGAAGAAATCTTGAACACAACGAGATGGAGGGCATCATCTGCTATGCCCTTAATGACATGTGCAACCTTATAAGGTTCGGACATCTTCGGATCCAATTTGCGGCACAGAGCGAGCACGTCCTAAATGTACGGGAGGTAAGATTCAGTGCACGTCTGGACAGGCGAAGCGAGTTGTTTTTGGGCGGCGCGCTGACGTCCAACAGGCTTGCCAAACAAATATTTGAGGTTCTGTTTACAAATGTTCCAGCAGGTAAGTTCCTCCTCGTGGGTCTGAAACCAGACTCGTGCCGTGCACACGAGGCAAAATATCACATTAGCGAGCATATTGGTTTGGTCCCAGTGGTTCCTGGCGCTCACTCGCTCATATAATTGAAGCCAGTCTTCAACATCAGTGTCGTCGGTGCCAGAAAAGGTTCCTGGGCCGCGGGGTTGTGCTAGAATACTTGTGGGCGTGGGTGCCGGCAGGCGCGAAAGATCCTCGCCTTGAGCTGGCATTGTAGATGCAGCCAAGGAGCGCCCGCTTCGTAAATCCGTCTTGATAATGTTCCCGCAACATCCACCAAAAATGTTACGGGGTTGAAAACAGTCAAACGTATATTTACAAGATATTTACAATAGTTGTGCCAGCTGACAACATGGTAGACATTCATTACATGGTTCATTATACCGCGAGTCTTTAATCTGGCAGCTTTGATGCCCTCAAGCACCATGTGTGCGGGTCTACTGACCAGTTCCCTTCACCGAACAAGTTCATGGATACGTGACGCCTGCGGTAGAAAAGACGTTCGACATCCACCGACAAGGACGCGAGTGGTGGCGCTGGCTAATGCTCCCAGGCTTAGTTCCAGTGGATAATCAAATACCACAGAAAGTGAATCTACGTAAACATGACGACGGAGGTCAGGGGCACTCAGTGGTTCGATGAGGTAATTCACCGAAGACGTGCGCTGGGCAATGCGATATTGTCCATCGAAGCGTGGAATAAATTTTGAAGAGAATCCAGGTGCTTTCGAAGGTACTGGCAGCCAGACGAGGTCACCGGCAGAGAGGGAAGGTAGCGCATAGTGAGCCTCATCGGGCCTTCTCTGATGCTGTTGCTCAGCTGTGGTGAAGTGGCGCGCTAATTTGCGGCACTCCTCGGCGTGTCATGCTGGAATAAAATCGAGAATGCCTATGACACATCGGGCTGGTAGGGCAGTAATGTGTCCGCGGGGTGGGATGAGCGACCGCCGTAGAGCAAAAAGTAGGGAGAAAAGCCAGTGTAGTCAGGGTTGCACTGTTGTAGGCAAATGTGACAAATGGTAGATAAGGTCACAAGCTGTGCGGTCATATGCGGCGTACATGGCCAGCATGTCACCCGGGCTCCCGCTGAATCTTTCAGTTAGTCCATTGGTTAGGTGGGCGGTGGTGATTCGACGAATAATGTGGCAGTGAGCGAGTAGAGTTTCGACAATCTCAGAAAAATCGAGACCGCTGTCGCTCAGAAGTTGACGAGCTGGGCTGTGATGGAGGATGAATCAGCGCAGCAGGAAAGAGGCTACGCCGCGTGCTGCGGCAGCAGGGAGTGCTGCTGTAGCCTCAGCGTACCGCGTCGGGGGCGATAATCCAGCTTTTAGGAATGACAGATGTCGTATGCACGTCTGCAACGCGGTCGATGCCTATTAGAACAGTCAAATGAATAAGGAGAAAGGCGGGCACAGGGAGCGTTAAAAAGCTTTCTTTGTCTTCTTTTGTGTGAGTTTCCAATATCTTCGCGTCGGCAAAGGGCTTAGTTTGAATTGTTCAAGCGGTAGAGATGCTGCACTCTGCGACGTATTTTCTTTCCGTCAGATTTTTTCAACAGACAAAATGAACATGATTATTACGACCAGCAAAGGTATTTTTCGATTTTGAGCCAGGTCCTACAAAAGTCTTGGAGATTCTTTTTCGTCTATAATAAATACGATGTCGCCTAAATTTGCTTCAGTGTAAGAAATTACGTTGACCTAGTAAGCTTATGGTTTCTGCAAAGTATCTTTCTTGCGCCATCTATTCCAGAAGACATCACGGCCAGCTTGTCGTCGCCTTCAAGGTCTCTTCATCCTTTGTAAAATTTGGCTCCTTCGCCGCAGTATTGTCGTCATGAATGGAGACTAGCCATTGGACGATAAGAACATGAGCTGGTGTAAGTGATGGATCTTCGAGCTGAGTTGATATTGTTGTCAATGGGCGCGAGTTGACCAGTGATTAAACTTCTGTCAGTTCACTCTATAATTCAACGATGTTCAGAATAGTTGTCTTCAAAGCTTGGCTGCGGGTATTAGCGTTACCAGAAACCACCCCACTTCCAACAAGTTTTACTTAATTCTATGTTCTCTGGAGTACTGCAGCACGCGTTTGTTTCTAACTGAGTCCCAGATTCCTTTTAGTCATTTTGATGTCCTTTTGAACGTGAGAAAGTAGTCGGAACACACTGTTCTGCAGACACCTCTTGCTGTGAGCCGTGTGTATGCATCTTTGTATGCCGTACTGAGGCTGCACATAAGTTCGAAGTGAATTGCACGAGTTAAGATAATGATATGTGCTTGCATTGGGCTCGAAGTAGTTGCGCGGTAGCACGTTATCTATACCCACAGTGAAAAATGGTTCATATTCTGCCACTCTATCGTTGGGTAGAGATGCGAACAGCTTACTCATTGGCTTAGCTGTACATAGTCTGCGCATGCTACAGGGACCAATAATTTTTATCACCATTTGTCGAACTCTAATGCTGGAGTAGTCGCACTCATGGTGCAGGTCAGTGGTTCTGTCTTAATTGAGCTCGTGTGTCAAGCAAACCAACGTTTAGAAGGCGTCGGTGCTCTCTTTCTATGACTTGATGGGTGAATTATTGCTCTGCCGAAAAACAATGGGATGCTTGTCACTGTTCGTAAATTATGAACCCCGAAATCTTCCACCCACTCTCATCAAATTGTCTTCATCTTTGTATGGAGCAAATTTCACAAGGGCAGTATTGGACGCATAACCTTCGCCAAACGCAATTTCTTGTAGCTTAGAGATGCAAATTTTGTATGCGTTTTCTGTCTCAGGCGTTAACTGTGGCCTAATTGTCCTGGCGTCTAGACTCCTTGCGTTTTCAACGAAGCGGAATATCCAAGGAGTGATGTTCACATTCTTCATAAGATTGGTAATGAGAGAGAGGTCTATCAAAGGAGATGCATTACTGGTTGTCAACTGTAATGTTCTTGTTTCTTCTTCACTTTTCTCCAGAGCCGTGGAGGGTTCAGTTCGCCAAAACAAGGCTTTCGTAATCAGCCATCCTGCTCCATTCCACAAAAGTGTATTGTCTTCAAGACGCTTCCCTGTTAGGCGATGTGTTAGTAGATCTGTTGGTTTGTATGCTGATGGACATTATCGCCATTGGTCTGGTAAACTTAGGGCATATATTTCCTTTACGCTGTTGGAGACATTTACAAGAGTTAGTTTATCTGCCCAAGATTGGCTGTTGAGTAAGACGAGAAGTGCACTTCCTGGTCTTTCGATGTGCCTTTCTGCCCAACGTGCATGGGTCGCGCTGCTGTCAGAGCTCCCAACAGTTCTGACCGCGAAAGCATTACCTTTTTAAGCGGTGCCACTCACGATTTCACGATCACCAGTCTGGTCGTAACTTGTGAATTCTCTGCCTTTTTTCATGCATAAACTGCAGCTTCATATTGCAGTGCAGTGGAATCTGAAAAAGAAGTCGCAGTTTCGGCCGACAGGCGAAGCACCGATTACGATAGCATATTAGTAGATAGGTATAAGAAGTAAGGATAGCAGTCTTATCGGCCTTATCAGCTGGTAGACGTTAGTTTGCTAGCTATATTAGCAATGATACAATGCGCAAGCGCGACTGAACGAAGGCGTAGAAAAAAACAGACACACAAAGAAAGCGCTATCACTCTGTGTACATTTCTTTCTACGTTCTCGTTCAGTTGCGCTTGCACATTCTATCAAGGATTCAAACCAACTAGCCCGTAAATGTGCTTTAACTAACTTTACGACCACGGTGCCACGCTCGCATAGGTAAACATGAACACGGCTCACTCGATGAGCGCGGAAATTCGCTGTAAAGATGCTCGAGTGTGGAATCGCGGTAGAAGCAGCGATCGAATTGACTTTCGTGCGTCTCTCGCTTCAACGCCAACGAAACGTCGAAAGCACAGTGCATATGGAGCTCCCGGCACTACGCGCACTCTGCGGGTGTGCACTTTGGCGATGTCGCATACCACTTCAGGATACGGCGGCCGTGCGGCCGCGCCTTGAAAGGCCCCTCGCCAGGTCTGACCATTTTGAGCTGGCAAGTGCAGAGCATATATTGCGCGAAAACAATCGTGTCATCAAAGTATTACATTGCTACGCGCCGCGGAAAGATCTGAAATTTCACTCAGAACGCCGTTTTCCTCTTCACTCGCGGCCGCCGCGCTCCAAGCCGGAAGGTGAGGTAATCGGTCTCTGCGCCTACGCAATCGTGTCCGCAGTGTGACGTCGCTCATGGTGACACGTGATTTCGAGGATTTTTAAGACAACACCTGTTATCTGTGCGATCTGTTGCTTGAATTGACGAATTGAAGTTTAGAGAAATAATAAAACACAAATGGAATATCTGCGTGTTTTTGTTTTACTTCGCACCGAAGAAAGAGAGATGTACTTCAGCTTCGTCTGTTTGTTCCCACGGTCGTGTGGTCACTTGTGCAAGTACCAAAACTATGTCATTTTCTACCAGGTTCCAGCGCGTGGACACGCTCTGCGATCCACTTGTTCTGTCTCAGTATTCGTGCAGCACTGAATTATAGCGCTTGTTATGTTTCCTTCTGCACAGCGCGCTAAATCGTGCGCTGCGCGAAGGAGACAAGAGCTAACGCGACGCCATCGGTGGAAAGGCGCAGCGCCGAAAATAAGAAAGCGAGCTGCAAAAAAAAAAATGAAGGTGGGGATTGTGACGTATGCGTCCCGCGATCCTCGAGGTCGTGGTGTGGGAGAACGCAGGGAAGGAATTCCGCTTGCGTAGGCACGACGGGGCGAGTGGAGAGAACGTCGGCATTGGCAACGGAGCCCGCCTGCTGAAATCATGGTTTCGTGGAACTGAAATATTTCTATTTCGGCTATTCATGAGCCGATTTGAAAAAAAATTTGCGCCAGAACGCTTCCTAGAGCGTATAACCAATATTTGCTATGGGGCCTGGTGAGGGGCTTTTTAAGCAGCAGCCATCAGAGCAGAACGCCCCCTCCCCTTCCTCACCTCACCCCCGTGCCTCGCACGCAACAGGAGAGGGCGCGCTTCGGGTCCGCCTTTCACTCGCACGTGCGAGACTTAGCCGCGTCGCCCAGCTCACCCTCACACGCTTTTACGCTCCTATTCGTACACATAGCATACGGAACGTCAACGATTTTATCGCTTTCATACTTTGTACGGAACCTCGTGGCGATGGCTACGCCAACGGCACAAATTGCACTTGAAGTGCCCATATAATTGCTATCGCAATAAAAACAAGGAAGGTTCGTTTGCTCTACGGTTCTTCAGTAGTGATTTACGTGGGACAAGCATCATGTTCATAATATGAAGACATTTTGCACCATCTTCCTCAAGAGTCAGATATTTCTACTGGAGGATGATCGTCCCAGTGCAGCTTTTTCTGCCACAACTGCTGGAAAATTATTTTGGCTTTCACTGCGAACGAAGAAAAAAGCCGTATAGGTCACAAATCAGACTTGCTCTCTTTAATACACGCCTTTTTGTTGTTGCCAAGGATGAGACGAGCTGCATAATTTCGGAAGTGTCAAATCGATGCATATCATCTCTATGGTACAGCAGAACTCCTGGTATTTTTTGGTTTGGGGAATCGTTAACAGACTATCGTCGTTTATGTCTGTTTACCTTTCTTCACTGATATGTTGCATATTTGTGGAATTCGTTGTGTGTATATGCCCTTCATTGCAAAATTTAACTGCATAATTACAAGCCAACAAAGCCATCTCCGTATGTCTGCTCCGGCCACAAAGTCGCCAAAATAACGCTGGTGCTTTAGTCGACTCTTGATTTCTTGATTTTCTCCCATTCTATTGGTAAAGTGGCGATGAAGTGTGGCCATAAAAAGAAACAGGCTTGACGCAGTTCTGATTTGTACACGATTAATCATCCTCCATATGACTTGTCTTGGGAATTCTTTCCCTCGTTTCATGGGACTTTCGCACAAAACTACCAAACTGCATTGCAGTCAAATTCAGCCAGATGACCTTGCAAAAACGCATTTTTAGTGTCAACTGTAACTGCAATGTTGTAGGTTCGGAACTTTAAAGGAAGCTCGCTGACCGATGGATTCAAAATTGGTCCTGCATGCAAAACATTTAAAGACAGTCTGCCAGGGCGCTTGAAAAGGCATCAAGCACAATCCATGTCTTTGTTGTTTCTAATTTGTTGCCGATTGCTGCCCACTGTGGTAAGAGGTAAACCGATCCGGTACCTTCGTTATTGGGCACTTGTTCCACAATGTCATTTTCTTCATATTTTCGTATTGATTTGTCATGTCGTGCCAACAACCTCGTTCATGAGAAGTCTTCGTGTCAGGTTAACAAATCGGTCCTTTGCATCCTATATAGTGCTCTCTAGTGCATCAGCTTTATCCTTCCGATGGAAGCAAACTTCATAACTGGCGTGAATTTTTTTCACAAGTATTATGATTTCTTGGATAACTAATATCCGACGTATCATCCTCTTTAGGTACTATTCACAAGTGCTGCACATCCCAAAACGCTTCACGGTGTTTCGAAATGTCTTCATCAAGAGTGTGGGTTTCCGCAACGACGTTCATGCGGCAGCAGTGTTTTTTGACACTTTCACAAATGTTGAGAGGGCCTTGCAAAGTCCAACCAAGCAGTGTTTTTATGGCAGTCAGTCTGTTATTTAGTCTTCTAATTTTTTCAGTAGCAACCTTCCACCAGTGAAAGGATGCAATAAGAGCATCTATATTGCTTTAGATATCGTTAATTCGGGCTTCATCTGCAAGTTTAAGACTGGTGTATATTTTATGAGCCGTTGAGTCCGGGAGGTAGATTGATGTGCCGTTACAAAACTCGAATCCGCGTTCCGTCATATCAGCTCTATAGAAAAGGTGCCACAAGCCGAGGTAACATAGAAGAGAATAAAACGTCGCCAAACGAATGTTCTCTTCTCCCAAAAGTTGGCAGTTAAGTTCTCTTGCTATGTTTTCGGTCACGAATGCACTGATTACATGAGCTCTCAGGCATAAACTTGAGCCGTTTGCAGCAAGATCGCCGTATCAGTTTTAGAAACTTTCACTGCTTTCTGCTCTGAGTAACTGTAAGACGTGTTGGAGTAAGGCTCACAAAGCAACTTGAAATGTCTTCGTTGACGTAAGTCCCAACGTAAGAACCTTGCATTTTTGTACTCTTTTGCGCAGTGATATTTCCCTACGGTATCGAAAGCACCATCCGCTTCGTTTAATCTTTTCTTTCTTATCGAGAAAGGAAACTTTTTTGTCACGCTTCCTAAAGCAATCTTTATATGGCTCGCAGAAAAGGCAAGTTTCCTTAGATGTTCAAAGGTTATCGTTAACGCAGCAGCTGAGGCTGAGATAAATTCTGTCTTGTTTGCGTTGCATTCCTTTCGGTCTGGACATGTCTGAGCAACTTGAAAAGTTTCTTCACTGCTAGACACTTCCCTCCTTTAAAATACGATAAGCTCAGGAAAGCTGTTACTTTCGTCTACGTTGTTTAACTTGTATTGACAATAGCTCAGTACAATCTCCGGGGCTAGGAACCCTTCTACAGAAGCATTAAAAAGGATGCTGTGCCCTTCCTGCTTTACACCAAGGGACGCGAGACCTCGAACATTCTTGAATGTTTTATTGTAAAGAAGTCGCAAAGAAAGCACATCGTTAACTGAAATCACAGACTTTAGCTTGAGCTGTGGACTCATGGTGTCGTTCACAGCAACTTTCTTGCGTCCAAAATTTTCTTTGAGCAAGTCTAGAGAAATTTCGTAATTGCTATCTGCCAATGATTGGCCATTTATGCTATTCTGTCTTGTCAACAAAGTAGCTTTTCAAATATGTAAATTTATCAAGGTTGCACATATGCTCCTTCTTGTGTATAGAACACTCGTACTGATCCCAAAAAGAGCACCAGCTTTGAACACGTTCATCGAATTCGTTGGGATCCGGTTTCGTAAGCTTCATGGTATACGTCCAAATTCACTGTTCTGTCCACGAGTTTTGCGTTCACTGCTTGGTCCAAGCGCTTGAGTATCGCCTATTGACTTTCCATTCCTTTCATTCGTCTGATAACCTTAGAGTTCACCAAAGATATATATATTTGGTAGCTGTCCACACTTTTAAGTTCCGATTCAAATTGCTCATCCTGTATAAATTGTCCAATCGTGCTATCTGATTCTCGTTAGGATGCCTCTTTCGTTAGTAGAACGTTTAAGTTGTCTAGCAGCTCACCAACAGTCCTTGAGGAAGTTGACATCAGCGAGGTGGGATCATTGATGACTTTGGTCACGCCGGCCCGCGGGGCATTGCGCTTGCTCTTATGGCGATCTATTCTCGCATAGGCTCCCGGCAATATCGGCAGGGCTCTCGGAATCGGAGGCATAGTTGCTGTTCCAGGAGTGGACAGTAGCGGTAAAAGATGCCGGCTCTGGACATCTGTGGACATAGCTGTTTCAATCTACCTCGGTGCAGCTCCCTCAGAGCTTCCCTTTGGGCAAGACGTCGTCGTTGAAAGTCGGGTTTGGTGCACCATACTTCTAGGAATGGCAGAATGTCGTAGACCCGTCTTCTACATGTTAGGTGTTTATGGTACAGTGAAGCGAATAAAAAATGCATGCGGCAGAAGCGTTAAGAAGTATTCTTTGCGATCATTTGTATGAATCTTCAACACCAGTGGTTACCGGAGGGCGTCATATAAAGCGCAACAAAGAAATGATTTCCGGTGAGGTCAATTGAGCGGGTGGAGCAGTGAGGAGACTAGAAAGCTCCAGAATAACGGCAAGGGAGAGATTTCCGACGTTGGTAAATGAGCGAACGAATTTCCGGATGTATGTAAAAATTCCTCGACAGTAGTGCTGCCGAAATCGTTCATATGTTTTGAAGTCTCCGGCGCGGGGACACTGTAGGTCCACGTGAAAATCTGCGCAGAGCGTCCACCACAAGCTGCGCGGCATGACGAGTAGCGATTTGCGGCCCTCGGATACATAGTTGCGTCGGTGCAAAAAGCCGTCGCGAATGGCGAGGTTGCAGCTTGGCCGCGGAGTGTGTGACAGGCTGTAAGCGTCAGTGTGGCAGAAAGCAGGTCGAGGAAGTCTTCTATCCAGGGAACTGATGCTGCCCTAAAGGAATTCTGTCGATATTGAGAGTCGAGACGACGGGTGTAAATAATCGCAAGCAACTAAGGTCGGCACACAAACGAGACCACGACAAAGAATCAGCATCCGAATGCTTGCGGCCAGAGCGGTGGGCAACATTGATATCGAACTCTTGGAGTCGAGGAGACCATTCATCAATGCGGACACATGGGACTTTCAAATTTCATAGTCCACAAAAGGCGTGATAATCCATCACGACGAAAAAATGGCGGCCGTACAAGTAAAGGCGGAACCATACAGTTTCTCACTATATTACCTAGAGGGAAATCTGGCGTTGCTGCGCTGTGGTATGCAAGCGAATGCCGGTATATTGTGACTCTGGATTGGCATTGTTCTCGGAGAGCCAGGCAAGCACCGTTCCGTACGTCACAACAATTAACTTTCTACTAAAACAGCACGTAAAAAGCTGTTTTGGCTGTATTATTACAGAAAACATGTTTAGTTTACCTATGAGAATTTGTTATTGCATGTACAATTATATAAAACGTAAAAAGTATCAGCGGGCCGCTAAAGGAAAGACCATAAGATTTGTGCGCGTTTCGGAACAGTTTGTCGTCTGTTCTTGCTTTTCTTCGCTTGCTTAGGCATTGTAGATGAGTAAACGTTACTGGAAGATGTAATATGCATTTATTGAAACATTTTATGAAGATTTTACTTCAAGAAAGCGTTGTTTTTGTAGCCGTATCCACGTTTTAGACAACACCTTTTACAACACCAGCCAACACAAGCCCCGCAGACACATATACCATCCATCCCATGACGGTACAGCGCCCCTTAGGAAATTCCCACAAACGGTGGCGCCAAGCTTCCCTCTAGGTGTTATAGTGAGAAACTCTACGGGCGGAACTTGCTTAGGGCCTATACTATGACTAACCACTTTTTCCGTTACACTATATTTATTCTCTGCTTCTATGAGTGTACGGCTGGCATAAGCAACAACGTATTCAGGATGCCCTGGTTTTCGCTGAACTAGGTCGGCGACGAGACCTATGCTGCTGGCGTCTGTGTGTACCCCCGTCGGAGGTGCAGGATCGAAGTGAAGCGGGCTAGAAGGCACGGCGAGAAGGCGTCGTAAAGTAGTGAACGCCTCGTCGCAGGCAGGAGAATATGATGGCAGGCCTCTGGAGCTGTCTTAGAGGACTTATTATAGACGCGTAGTTGCGAATAGAACTTTGAAAGCAAACGGACAAAACTACGAAATTCCTTTATACTTGTTGGTTTTGGAATGTTAGTAGCAGCCGGCAATTTCGCGGGATCATGTTGTAGACGGTGCTTAAACACAACATGGCCGAGAATGGTTGACTATCGAGCGGCAAACTGGCGTTTCTTGAGATTCAGTAAGAGCCCAGTGTTGCTAAAAACGCCAGAACGTACCTGAGGCGGTAAAGATGCGTCGTAAAATTCAGAGTGAAGGCGACAATGTCGTAGAAAAGTCACGTTTGCCATGTAAAGCCGGGCAACACAGTGCCCATAATTCGCTCAAACGTTAAGGTGACATTACAGAGGCCAAAAGGCACCATGTTGAATTGATAAAATTCACCAGGTGCAGCAAATGCAGTATTGGGTTGCCAGAATCCGCCGGGTAATTGCCAATTCCCTGAGTGCAAGCCGAGTGAAAAGAATTCAGACCACTCTAAAGAATCAATTGCAGTACCTATTCTCGCTTGAAGGTACTGTTACATACGGACCACTAACTAGAATCAGTCGATTTCTCCGAACGCTGCCAACCGCCCTCGCATTCCATTTGTGGTGCGCAGATGCGCGCCGACCATGCTAGGTACCTGTCAGACGAGTTCCCCAAGCGAAGCTTTTGTCTCCCCCGTGTGTGACGCTTCCTGAAAGTGCAACTGGAGGCCGGCACGGTTCGAGGTAGTTTATCTTAGTCTGGAGAATAGCTGCTTTGCAGCACTGGCAGGTCGTTCAAGGACCACTAGTCCCCTCTCGTTGAGCGCCTAGCAGGCGAGGAAGCAATGCCGCACGGAGGCAGCCATCGGAGAATAGAGCCCATGGAGCGTCCCTATTAACGGCGAGAATTAGGAGTGGCGCCGTCTCGCGAGTGACGTCACGGCCAGGACGCCGCTCGCTCCGGCTCGCTCGGCTACCGCGCGCGCTCGTTCCCTTCGTGTATGCTTGGGGTATAGGTGGCTCGAGCCGTACGTATTGAAGAATACGTCGTCTTCTTTCAGCTGCCATACCTTAACCACAGTTTGTTCTTCAAAAGCGTGTGAGTCGAGAAACTTTGCGGCTTGGATATCGCAAGCTAAGTAGCGTTAACGGGGTCTACTAGGTTTTGCAATGCATATATTCGCCGTGTCTATCGGTAAATTTTGACTAAAAAATGAATTTCTGCAAATTCAACGCGCGAAGTTGTGTATGATGCTTCGCTAAACACTTGACATTCCTTCAGTATTTAGCTATGAGAGGCATTGCATTTTAAGTGGAAGAAAAATTTGGTAATTGGCGTCCACATGTTATCCGATGTTAGAAAGACACTGCCCAGCGAAGCTGTCATCATGATTCCTATTACTCTGGTGTGTTCTATTCAAATATGGCCATTCATTAATGCGTAAAAAAATAGTTAAGCGCGCATTTATTATGAAAAAAGTTTGCTGCTACTTTCATCCCCCTATGAAACAGGCCTCCAAAAAACGAATTGCTCATGGCTGTTAACACGACGGCGCGTCATGTAGAGTATTTACATTGTTAATTCACAAACACCATAGTAGCAATCACCTGAGAGAAAAGTTTCGTTGTTAAGATCGAGAGCCACTCAATTGAAAGTGATGAAACATTTCATAGTGGCCCTCAGTAGCCTTTATCGACAATATGGCACACCCCTGATCACGTAACGGTAGCAATCGACTGTCCGTATGGCGAGGCACGCTATGTTCGCGAAACCCATCAGTTCACTACAACTTCGAATTAAAACCATAAAGGATTTTTTTTTACAGCGCCAACTGGAATGGCTAAAGTATTCTCGAGCTACTACACCGCAGCTTAGATTGCCTACAAAAGGAAAATTCAAGCACCTTCTGTGTCACCATGCCTCGATCCAGCGTTATTGAATTATACAAACGGATAACTATTCGCTTCGTCGGTAACCTAACCTTGCAGGCTAAATTAAGTTTGCTCCAATCCAATCGCAAACATTCATAAAGAAAGCACCACAAGCCTTGCATATACTTTCACTTGATTTCTGACCCTCCGCCGGGGGAATTTCGATATCTTCAATATGTCCCATACTACTAGTCATTGACGCTTCGAATTCTTTCTGGCTGCAGCTATGCGGTCCAGCAGGCATACTTCACTAAAAAAATTGGGCCGAGCAGCCTGTGTGAGTTCGCGAAACAGATTCGTCATGTATACTCCTCAAGCAACAAGCACCAGTAAATTTCCCAAGTGAGTTTGATTTGATTTGCTTTATTAAATTCCATGCACACACACACATGTACAGAAGAGTGGTAAATGGAGGTGGATGAGGGAAAAAAGCCGCACAGACACAGCTTGAGGTAACCTCACCCCGTAAGGTACAATATGGCTGCATGGAGTAACACATCAAGCGCCATATAAATTACATTTATATAGTGGCCATAAAACATTGCAGTTATACAATATATGAAAGGACAGTGAAATATTTCCACAATAACAATGCAAGACACACTGCGGCATTGAAATAAATAAATGATATACACTTCGTAACATAGACAAAAAAAGAGGAACATAACATACATTATTCGCAACTTTCACAGATGGTAGCGACGCCATGCGGCAGCCGTCGTAAGCCTTAACGAGGGGATGCCCGCGTTTCGTACCCGCGTCGCCCGTGTTCAGTTAGTGCGGTGCGCTGGAGCCTTTGTTTTATATTTGATTGGGGTCGCTTTTTACAGTGGTATTTCAGAGCTCTGCAATGATCTACGCAGCTGAGACACATGTTGCCTTTCGCAGAGACACTATTTTGACGGGTTACGTATTTGACAAAATGGGCAAGACGTACAAGAGCAACAAAATGGGCTGTGTGCCTCAGTGCACACGCCGTGCAGTCAAAGGCGAGGTAGGCCTTCACTCGTTTGCTTGCGACGAACGAATGAAAAAGGAGTGGGCAGTGAAATTGCGCATTGGGAAGCCTGTCACGAAAACAATGTGTTAAGTGCATACTCTTCGAGAGCTGGCTACTCGCACGCCTTGCCATATCTCGTGGCGCCGTTTCCTTGGAAGTTTTGCGTCAGCAGTTTTTCAATTTTGCTTTGCCAGCTGTTTGTTATTGATTGCACAAATCTACAATGTGTGGCGCTTGCTTCCTGTTATTCTGAGCATTCGCCCTCTTTGCCACTGTGTAGTATTTTGCCCAGCAGTCTCGGCACAAATTCTAACTGCTTCTGCTGAGCTCACAGCAACCATGTCCTTATAAAATTTTGCTAGCTGAGCACTCAAATGGTTCATATCAGCTCTGTAAATTCTTAACTTGTCCCAGTCTCTGAATGCGACTTCATAGAAGAGAAGTTCCTCAAACTTTTGTGCATGCTGGTTGGTGAGGATATGCTGCACAATCAGCTACGGCTCACAGCCTGTATTGCCTGCTTGCTTGCCTGCTTTGCAAGAGCAGTGGCCCTGTAAGAAAAAAAATTTGTTGCTCCAATGCAGGACAGGCACTTTTCATGTTATGTGAATAAACGTGATGTATTGCTCTTTCTCCCCTTTCACTGTTTATTTTTTTTCCTTTCGCGCTGCCTTCGTGCAGTATTTTCTTAGCGGCTTTTGGCATCTGAGCTCAAAAAATAAAAATAAACTTCAAGTAAGTACTGGAAGAACCACTGTTGAGGTGCGGGCACGCGAATCGAGTTCTACGGTTCATCGGAGAATGACCAAATCAATGTAATGCTCCTACGGCGATGAAATCAGTTTTGTGGCATCATTAAACGTTTTCCATGTGCTGTACGATTGCATAGACGATGCTTTAACAAATTAATGCGAGCGAATACCCTTTGTTTACTAGCGCATAAAGGCAGCATAGTTTGCCAGGCAACGCGAGGCAAGGGTTCGGACACCGAAGCCGCCGCAGTACACGGGGCCCCTCTTAGCGTGTAGCCGTGCACACAGCCGCGCATCGTAGCAAAAATGCAGACTTCGTGAAGTAGCAACTCGTGGTCCCTTTACGCATAAACCAGTCTGCCTGGAAACGCACAACTGTCGGTCGCGCTTGCAGGCTGAAGAGCGCAGCTATGTGATCGCGTGTTCAAACTAAGAGTGGACGACCGAATATGTAGTACACGTACACCATGCCACAGGCACCAGCAGCAAGCTATTCATTCTCACGGAGCGTTGGGGCCCGCTCACGCCTCTGCAGTAAATACAATGAGCTGTTTTAATTTGCTGAAGTGCGGCCACAGAAAGCTATTCGGCGAGGGACTCGCAAGAAAAAAACAAAAAACAAAGCCAGTAAATAGCACATGTACTCATCTTTATGGTTTCGTCGCTCCTAAATTCGAACCACAGCTCGAGCGATTTCTGCCGCACTTGTCATGTTTGCATGCCCAATCTTTGGATGGTGTACGACGAGTCTATGCATTCTTTCAAGCCGCAGCAAACGATGTGTCCTGCGTTCAACACTTCTTCACCTTCAACCAGTCACCGAGCACGCGTTTCTGAACCCCCGATGTGGGTCATAATACATCCCAGAGTCAGTGGTCTTTGAAATGAAGACATGACAATACCGCGCTGCGGTCGGAAACACTATGCGATCCGATGCAGCGTGTACACTAGCCGGTGGCGTGTGCACGATCCCCTTAACGACCGCCATATTGAATTTCGAGTAGCGCCACCTATAGGCGGTGAAAGTTGCGAATTAATCATTTACAAACGCGCTCTAAAGAGGTGAGTTCAACATGTAGCACGGAAAATTGAATATATATTGGTACATTCCTATTTGTACTCTGTAAATAGCTGTAAGCCTTCATTACCTTTACTTCAAATTTCCGCCGCTTAAAAAATATAAGCACGTGAAGAACCGCCTAATGTTGACAAGCAGTTAAAGAAGCACGTGAGGCGTGTAGAATCTAAGCTCCAGTATTAGTTAAGTCCCCGTGCTACTGCCGAGTGTTTCTGTGAGGAAATGCTAAAATTCGATATTGTACCATGAACTATTCGTCGTGAGCAAACCTGTTTTAGCGGAATAATATCGACGTAACTGCTGTAGAAGTCATATATAGCCAGCTTTCTGACATACTTGTTGCACCGCGGCAGGTATGGTATCATAACTGTATTCCTATAGGCTATGCTTTTGCGATTGTCTATCCGCGTATGAAAAACCCTCAATGGGCTGGTCTGCGTCGCTTCGGCTGGCACTGTAGCGTTGCCTTCGAGAACTGCACTGTTGTTTAAGAAATTAGATCTTTGAATAAATATTCGCAAAGGAAGACGTCGTAAAAATATATTTGAAACGACCACCATAAGTATACAAGCAGAGAGAACGAGGGCGAACAAACGAAAACACCGCAGAAAGCGCCCGGACAACGCCCAAACTGTAGCAGACGACAGGCGCGAGTCCGTGCCCTGACGTCACGCGAGCGGCGCTCGCAGCGCCGCTCGCGTTCGTTCTCGGGGCTAACCCAAGCTCAAGTTTGGGCGCGCGACGACAGCGGGCACTGCTGCCCCAGCGAGCGAGCAGTGCAAAACTGGGGATAGATGGCGCCCGCGCCGCCAGGCGCAACCAGTTTGCAGGCGGCCACTGCACGTGCGCGCCGGCGCTATTCAGTCGAGCCCGGGCAATGTCGCGTCGTGCCGCCAGCTGGGAACGTTGTCAAAAGGCTTCTTGCGCGAAGTTGAGTTTCCAATGGCAAAAGCGGCCCCGCCAAAGCGAAAGCGCGTCCGAAGTACTGCTGTGTCGTGGGCTGGTGTGTCGTAACGAGCCCCTAATTCTCGTACCTTGAGTACTGGCACAGTTACTTCACTGAAGCAGTGCATTCTACAGCATGAATGTTTTTCTAATTCATTTGGGAAAACGTCCGAGACATCTTGTTCTAGGCGTCTCTTTGGCTTTCCGCTTGGCTTGCCCCATTTCTGCGGCTGGCTGATGCATGAATTTACTTCTTCTTTATTGTTGACGTAAATGCACACCGCTGCTGCGTGCTTGCACTGAGCCGTAATGGCAGCTTTGCAGGTGCATATCCTTCTGGAAAGCAAGAATTCCTCTTTTCTTGGCACGACCACTGCATCTATAAAAGAATGAAAATAAGGGTGAGACAGAGAAGCCATTTGTCACTACTTTTCAAATGCAGCTGCCTTCCAAACTTGCCTCTACAAATAATCAGCAACATGGCATGGTGCGCATTTCCAAAGCTAACTCGAAGTTTGCACCTCTGCCACAGTACTCCAGGCTGCCCTATAAAGCGAAAATAAAGGCAACATAATATGCTTACGTTCCCTAATATAAACATTCAGCACAGTGCTTCGAGTGTGCGTTCACTAGCGCGCTAATTACGCGAGCGCATCACGCGCACGATATCATATCGCGCCTTTAATTCCGCGTCACTCACACGGAACCGCGTTCGCGCAGCAGGTTTTATGCGCCTCTAAAGCCGATACTTTCACAAAACTCGAGTGCAGGGATGACGCGACCGCCGAAATCAACGAGGTGAACAGATCAACTAGCTTCGCAGTGCATAAATTTCAGCTGCCTCGCCACCAAGTCAGTGGGTGATCCTCCAACGGGCGAAGCACAAGTGTTGTATCTTCCCAGGCTTTTCAGTGGGATGCCATGGCCGTACAATTATTTTTTTTTTCGCACGCCGCAAACGTTCGACCCCGACAGTAGACGACAACAACTTTAAGGCTGCCATGTAAAAACAACTAAAGCATACGCTTCATATTCGACAACGAAAAACATCGAGAGTGCGCGGCTTCATTTCGCAGTGTGTATAGACAATCAGTATTTTTAACATATGACAGAATGACCTTCACCTCGAGGTACACGTCGTACACGATTTTGTCACTCAATTGGGAAATACATTTTGCATTGAGCTGTGCCTCGTTACCGTTGAATGTCTGCTCCACAGAGTTTACGTGACTCACGAGCTTTTCTCCTTTTAACAAGTTGGCTTTCCTAAAATAGCTGGCCGATCTTTTTGAAGCCGTACTGAAGGCGATACATTGTGACGCGCCGCACGTGCAAAGCGAGGAGAGGGCCCTGCACGTGCACAAAAAGCGAGCGGCTGCAGCGCAGCGCAGCAGAAATGCACAGTGGATATTCCCAGTTTAGACTTTTTCTGCCAGAGATGGCGCTACCCGTCAGGAGCAGTGGCGCCGCTCGCGGTGCTTGGGTAGCCTATTGGCCAAACATGAAGCCACTTTCACTGAACGTGTTATAGGCCCCAGAACCATCGCAACAAGAGAGACGCTCTCGTCGCGGGCCGCCACGTATTTTTTTGCCGCGGGCCATTAATAGCTTTTTACTGTTATTTTACTTTGGATCCATTCCTGCACATAATGTAAATAAATCTTAATTTCTTTAAGTCCTTCTCAAAATCGGCCCACTCCCGCGCTGAACGGCAAGATGAAACAATACACGTCTCTGCGGGTGATCTTACTTTGGCGGCGAAAGTCAACAAAGAAACGAATAGAGCCATCCTTCTTAACGAGAATCATCGGCGAGACCCGTGGACTGTGGGAGGACCTCACAATGCGGCAACGAAGCATGTTGTCTACATGCTCACTGATTCCATGGCGTTCCGTAGGAGACAGATCGTATGGTCGTTGCCACAGTTGTGAATGGGAGCCCGTGTCGATGAATTGCCTAACGGCTGACGTGCGTCCAAGACAAGGGTGAATAGCATCGAGAGAACAATAAAAATGGTACAGGATGGCAATAAGCTCCAAACGTTGATCTGATGTAAGGCCGTGAGCAATGCATCGGCTAAACATGTGGGTGGAAAACTTGAAATTATGGGGTTTTACGTGTCAAAACCACTTTCTGATTATGAGGCACGCCGTAGTGGAGGACTCCGGAAATTTCGGCCACCTGGGGTTCTTTAAGCTGCATCTAAATCTAAGTACACGGGTGTTTTCGCATTTCGCCCCCATCGAAATGCGGCCGCCGTGACCGGGATTCAATCCCGCGATCTCGTGCTCAGCAGCCTAACACCATAGCCACTGAGCAACCACGGCGGCTCGGTGGAAAACTTGTCAGAGCAAAAAGAATGCCGACGTCGGTAAGGTCGTCGCGAGAACTAGCATCTGGCATCTGGCACGTCGTTGATGTGCGGGGAGTGAATGGCGTGGACATAGCCGAGACATTGGCCACGGATTAATTTGAATTGAGTGGACAAGAACTTGCAGACGAAGATAAGGCGGGAATTAGCCGAAACATTGATGGTAGCGAAGGTGATCAGTACAGTATTTTTTGTGAGTAATGTCCCATACGAGGGAACAAAACAATGGCGCCAGAGACCATTCCGCAGCACACAGTTAAAACAAGAGCGGCGTGCGGATTATTGTCAGTTTCCTCATCGATGACTAAATTAGGGGGATGTTAAGGAGAGTCGTCTAAACAGAGGTCGCATGAAGGAGAAAGTTCTAATTTTTCCCACTTGCAGTTGATGATGGCTTTGTGTCGGGAGAGAAAATTATGTTCAAGAATTACGCCGTGACGCCAGGACGGTAGCACCATGAACTTAGTGATGTTCATAACGCCTCTAATTACAGCTCGGCCCGTGCAAGCTCCAAATGCTAAACGTTCTGGGTTGTTGCCGCACGACACCAACAACTGGCGTCGTCACTTTTCAGATGGAGCGACAAAGTCTTTCATTCATAACACAAACGACTGCACCAGTTTCCAGAACGGCAAGAGTTGAGACACCTTCGACAAAAATAACAATGACGTTCGATGGAGAAAAGTGAGGAGTTGGGCGCTGTGACGGTGACGCAGTTCTTGCCTCATGAATTACGTGTTTAGTTTCCCCCTTCTATCGGTAGTGGACAACGACGCATTCGGGAGAGAGAGGGCCGATGGGGTGACGGGGTGCGTCGGTCGAAAGAGAAACGCTTGGAAGTAATCCTGGAGTGCATCGGAGCGGTTGGCTGATCCGCATAGCCAGTCGTCGGTTGATAGCGAAGTTTATTTATTTATTTATTATTTATTTATTATTTATTTATTTATTTATACATACTGTGGCCTCAATGAGGCTATTGCAGGAGTTGGATGAAAGACAAACATACAAACATTCATAAACGCGCTTGCGTGAATTGTTTCAGTGGTAGTGAACGCATGTTACCAGGTAATGAATTCCAGACTTCAATTGTTGATGGAAAATACCTGTGTTCAGAGAAATGAGACGCCCAACGGCATGCGGTGGCCACAGTAGCGGTGATGTGCCCGGGGCAGTCACAGGCAAAGCAAATTGGTTTGTTGTCAAGAGTACGCCAAGCGTTCGCGGCTACGGAGCAGGTGCAAAGGGTGCGGGGAGGTTTCTGCGCCTGCATTGGTTGCGGCAGTATGAAAACCGAGTGTTCTCAAGGCCATGCTACGACGCTAGCATGTGTGAGAGGAGCATTTACAGGACGCTGCTGATGGTATAGTGGCAAAGCATAGACAGTTTCTGCTTCGATAGCCTGCCGAATAGTGCGTAATAGGTAAAGAGCAGGAGACACTGGGGCTGCTGCTAAGCAAACTGCACCAGTAAGAGCTGCCGAGCTACTTCCTCGCGTAGGAATGCCTTGATCTGCGGCAGCAGTTTGGACGGCCAGGCCTGTGAGGCCCTCGTCATTCGTAACCAGGCGACGAGTCAAGGCCCGCTGTCTCCGGTGCTCGCAATAGCTGTGACACAATTTGTTGAGCCCTGCTACGTAACCCGGGTTTTTCCAGCGAAGCTGTATACCTCTACCGTTGAAGGAAATTTTCGTGTCGTTGACGTGGTAAGGAAAAAAATTACCCGTACGGTAGCCGATCCAAGAGATAGCGCAATGGCGGGCCGACCCACGGCGGAGGTGAAGCAGGCGTTGAGCGCTCCGCATACGAGGGCCGATCCCGAAGATTGTGCAATGCCGGGCCTTCCCGCGGGGGAAGTGAAGCAGGCACTAAGCACTCCCCATGCGTTGGCACATCCCGAAGATTGTACAATGCCGGCCGACTCGCGGCGTAGGTGAAACAAGGATTAAACATTCCACATACGTAGGCCGATCCCGAAGATTGTGCAATGCCGGGTCGACCCGCGGCGGCGTTGCAGTTCACCATTAAGGGGCCCACATACACAGCTTCGCTGGTGACCTTTTTCCCAGAGTGGAAGGGCACTGAGTTTTTTTTTTTTTGTGAGCGGCATCAGTTTCCGGCTTGGGGGCATTGACCCGCTTCGAGAGGTCGACCACGTCCTCAGTTTAACTAGTTAACAACTCGCCGGCCTGCTGTGCCCGCTTGTGCGAAGGCTTTTCGGCACGCAATTTTCGCATGGCGGGGCGTCCAAACACGTCTATAAAGGTTGCCTTAAATGCGGAGCAGGCTGAAAAATTCGCGCGTAGCTTTTACACCTTAGGTTATCCACATTATAAAGTTAGAAGATGACATCGTTAAGTTTAGCGACATCATCCGATCGGTTGTGGACGCTTACCCTATCGTAAAACGACAGCCAGACTTCCACGTCATTGTTATCGCTGCCGCTGAAGACCACCAGCACCCCATGGTAAGCCACTCTGAAGCAGATAACGGGTGGAGGGGGCGTATACAGCGGCTTCGTGGATTGCGGTGGTCTTCGGTGGTCCTTCGCTGGTCTTTGGGCATACCGGGCCGTAGCCTACGGGTGCGGAGTTCCAGTATGGAAGCTTGGCAGTTGATCCCAGCGCAGCACGCCAGCCAATTAAAATGAGGTTCATTGTCGGAAACAGATCGATAGAACTATTACGTCGGGGAGTACTCTGAAGCGTAAATTCAGCGCTTTCTTGCGTGAAGTGATCTCGATGTTGCTGCGCTTGGTGTTATGCATCCTGTTCAGCTCACGGTGCTCGCATTTATATATATATATATATATATATATATATATATATATATATATATATATATACATATATATGCGAAGGTTGTGGGTTCGGTTCCCACCTGCGGCAGCTTGTTTTTTCATCCACTTTAATTTCCATTATTTGTCATTTCTTTATTTCATTTATTATGCACAAGTAATTTCCCCTATGTTGCCCGTGGTGTCAGTGTTTCTTGGCTTCTTATTATATGACTACTAAATATCGGGCCCCTCTGCTAACCCTCTTCTCGTTTATTACATAACCAGGGTCTCGAATTCGGCTACATTGATGCCTTCAGGTAGCATATGTGGGTTTATTGACCAGTTGCCTTCACCCTAAAAGATCACGTTCTCGTGAGGACTGCGGCAAAAAAAGACGTTCCACGTCCGCCGCCAAGGTCTGCGAGTGGTGGCGCTCGCTAACACTCCCAGGGTTCTACTAGGACACATAAATACCCAAGAAAGTGGATGGCGAACAGCGCCGCGGTAGCTTAATTGATAGAGCATCGCACGCGAAATGCGAAGGTTGTGGTTTCCGTTCCCACCTGCTGCACGTTTTTTTTTTCATCCACTTGAATTTCCAGTATTTATCGTTTATTTATTTCATTTATTATGCAGAAGTAATGTCCCCTATGTTGCCCTTGGTGACAGTGTTTCTTGGCTTCTTATGATATTTCTACGGGGTAGTATTTCCGAGCACTAAGAAGACCACGACGACGATTGGAAGCTAGCACGGGCTGTTGCCTCTTGGCCAACTGTGGCGTATTGCCTTGGAAATATACTTGTAAATAACTTTTCGTCGGTGTCTTCCTACGTAACATATCTGGTGGAGGTGCGGGGTACACGTCCTTTTCGGTAACCCTGTTAAGGGGCCGATAATCCACGCAAGATCGCCATGAGCCATCCTTCTTCTTACCAGCACAACAGGGGTGCGATCTTGTACGCGTTCCAAAATAGAACGGAGGCGGTTCGTTCTTTACCTCACGAAATAGGCGGTATGTTCCGTTCCGTTCGTCCGATAGCAGACGACACGGAAAGATTGACAGCGGATATCACGTCACAATTGACGTCATGGCGTTCGGCACGGTTCAAATTGACGAATCATGTTTGGCTCGGTAGAACGAACCACCTCCGTTCTATTTTGGAACGCGTACAAGATCGCACCCCAGGTGACGTCTATGGACTACATGACGGTACAATACTAGGGTGGTTGCTTGGGCTAGTTGGTAATTCATGATCGAAAATAATGTACAGCGCAACGGACAAGGACAGTGATAGACGACATACACAGCGCTGACTTCCAAAAATATTTCATTGCGTCGCCACATCGTGCATATATATACAAGAAGAGGCATGCGCAGAAAATATACGACAGTCACAGGGGGTGTCCTGACAGCAAGTCATTGAACAAGAACATGGTCACCAAAAAAATTAAGCAATACGATTACTATCTGTTTAGAAACGCGATTTCACCAGGGGTCAGCGCAATTGAGGGCGCACTAACGCACATACTGCCAAGTTTTCTGATGAAATCAGCTTCCACAATTTCCCTGGTGAGCTGTGAGCAGTGTCTCGCTAAAACTTGCGTATCTTCAAAGAATGGCACGCAGCCGCAGTCCCGGCAATGAATGCCCAAGTGGCCTTGTACAGTGTTGCGGACGTTGTTACAATGCTCTCTTAGTCGGTCGTTTAAGCACCTGCCCGTCTGTCCTACATATTTACTGCCGCAAGACAGGGGAATTTGGTAGACTACATTAGTTGCGCACGTCACAAACCGTTTTCTGTGCCCGACAGAACAACAACTCTGATGCGATTTTGGCGCGTTTACACGCTTACCAACCTTTGCCAATTTTTCCGGGGCTGAGAAAACGACTGTGATCCCTGCACGCTGCCCTATTTTCTTCAGCCTATGGGATACATCATGCACATATGGCAGCACTGCAAACTTGCGTCTTGTAACAACGCAACGCAACAGAGCATTGTAACAACGTCCGCAACACTGTACAAGGCCACTTGGGCATTCATTGCCGGGACTGCGGCTGCGTGCCATTCTTTGAAGATACGCAAGTTTTAGCGAGACACTGCTCACAGCTCACCAGGGAAATTGTGGAAGCTGATTTCATCAGAAAACTTTGCAGTATGTGCGTTAGTGCGCCCTCAATTGCGCTGACCCCTGGTGAAATCGCGTTTCTAAACAGATAGTAATCGTATTGCTTAATTTTTTTGGTGACCATGTTCTTGTTCAATGACTTGCTGTCAGGACACCCCCTGTGACTGTCGTATACTTTCTGCGCATGCCTCTTCTTGTATATATACGCACGATGTGGCGACGCAATAAAATATTGTTGGAAGTCAGCGCTGTGTATGTCGTCTATCACTGTCCTTGTCCGTTGCGCTGTACATTATTTTCGATCACGGTACAATAATGTTCTTGGCAAGCATTTTGCGAACTTCGGTGTGAATAACTTGACGCTCAGCCGGTGATACTCGATACGGGCGGCGATGTATAGGAGGGGCATCGCCGGTATTAATGCGATGTTTAACAGCTGTTGTTTGGGCCAAAGGACGATCGGTAAAGTAAAAAAATATGTTGGTAGGAAATCAGAGGTGCGATCTTGTACGCGTTCCAAAATCGAACGAAGGCGGTCCGTTCTTTCCGTCGCGAAATCGGCGGTCGGTTCCGTTGCGTTCGTCCGATAGCAGATGACACGGAGTGATTGACAGCAGATATCACTTAACAATTGACGTCATGGCGTTCGTCACCATTCAAACTGACCAACCATGTGCGGCTCGGTGGAACGGACCGCCTCCGTTCTATTTTGGAACGCGTACAAGATCGCACCCCAGAACGCGGTAGAGCGTACGAGCGTGCTCAGTTAGTGGTCGTGCTATGGCCGTGAAATTTTCCACGAAATGGCGGAAAAACTAGCAAAGGCCGATGAAGCAGCGCACATCCTTGACACACTTGGGAACAGGGAAGTGCGTAACAGCCTGGATCGTGCCTGGGTCCGGTTGCACTCCGTTCGCGTCAACGAGATGTCCAAAGACGCCCAAAAAAGACGCCCCTTTCCAGTGGGGTGATAACGAGGCCTCTGCATTCTCGCTTCTAATCGACCTTCTCACAACGCCTCCCATTCTGGCCCATTTCAATCCTTCTGCCTTACCGAAGTCCGTACTGAAGCCAGCGGTCACGGAATTGGCGCAGTACTGACACAACGCCAGCGTGGCCACGACCGCGTTATCGCTTACGCCAGCAGGCTCCTCTCGCCCGCGGAGCGCCACTATTCCATTACTGAGCGTGAGTGTCTGGCCCTAGTTTGGGCGGTTGCGAAGTTCCGCCCATACTTATATGGCCGACCCTTTTCCGTTATCACAGACCATCACGCGCTTTGCTACTTATGCTCATTGAAAGACCCTACAGGAAGACTTGGTCGCTGGGCCTTACGCCTCCAAGAATATTCGTTCTCGGTCACCTAAAAATCTGGCCGACTACACAAGGACGCTGACTGCCTGTCTCGCTACCCGGTAGATGAGCCTGACGACGCCGACAGTAGTACCGCCGACGGCATTTTCTCTGTGTCTGCCTTCGCCAACACCGCCGATGAGCAGTACCGACACCTATCGCTGCGAGTACTCATCGAGCGTCTGCGCTCTGCACCAACCGACACATCCGTTCGCCGACATGTCCTCCAGCGCGGCATTCTGTATCGAAGGAACTTCCTCCCTGATGTCCCTGATCTTCTTCTTGTCGTACCAAAACATCTACAACAGACTGAGCTCATTGAGATGCATGACGCACCCACTGCAGGACATCTTAGGTTAACCCGCACGTACGACCGCGTCCGCCGCCGCTTCTATTGGCCTGGTCTTGCTCGCTCCGTCCGACGCTATGTTGCGGCCTGTGATCCCTGCCAGCGTCGGAAAACACCTGAGGTGATACCTTCCGGTCATCTACAGCCGATCACCGTCCCTGTGGAACCGTTCTTCCGTGTTGGATTAGACCTCCTTGGTCCCTCTCCCACGTCATCCTCTCGGAACAAATGGCAAGCCGTCGCAACTGATTACGCCACCCGATACGATATCACGCGGGCTCTCGCCACCAGTTGCACCACTGACGTCGCGCACTTTCTCTTGCGTGACATTATCTTAGTGCATGGCGCCCCGTGACAGCTGCTTACTTACTGTGGTCGTAACTTCCTCTAGAAAGTTACCGCCGACATTGTGCGTTCCTGCTCTATTCAACACAAGCTGACTTCTTCTTACCATCCTCAAACCAATGGCCTGACAGAATGGTGAAACCGCACTCTTACCGACATGCTGTCCAAGTACGTTTCGAAGGACCACCACGACTGGGACGTTGCCCTTCCTTACGTCACATTTGCTTATAATTCTTCCCGGCATGACACCGCCGGATTTTCTCCATTTTATCTACTCTACGGCCGCGAACCGACCTTGTCCCTTGCTACGGTACTTCCTCCTGCTGCGGCCTCTAACAAACGAGTATGCGCGTGACGCCATCACCCTCGCCGACCATGCACGCCAGCTTGCCCGCGCTCGACTGACGGACTCGCAAACCACGCAGCAGCGTCGGTAAAATGCCCGCCACCATGACATACAATTTTTGCCTGGTGCACTCGTGCTCCTGTTGTTGCCCTCTCTTCAGGTCGGACTTTCAGCAAAGCTCCTTTCGCGATACACAGGGCCCTACCGCATGCTGCGCCAGGTGACGCCTGTTACGCACGAAATTGCTCCAGTGAGCTCAACCTCGTCATCTATTCTGGCATCTAGTGATGTCGTGCACGTGAGTAGGCTCAAGAACTACTACACTGCTTCAGAGTCTGGCCTTTAGTCGCTCCGGGACGGCGCTTTTGCCGCCGGGGGTAGTGCTACGGGATAGCATTTCCAATGACGAAGAGCCGAGCAGTAAGAAGACGACGACGACGATTGGAAGCTAGCGCGGGCTGTTGCCTCTTGGCCAACTGCGGCGTATTGCCTTGTAAATATACTTGTAAATAGCTTTTCATCGGTGTCTTCCTGCTTAAAAATATGACTAATAAAAATCGGGCCCCCTGCTTAACCCCCTTCTCGTTTATTACATAACGAGGGTCTCAAATCCGGCTACATTGATGCCTTCAGGTAAAATATGGGGGTTTATTGACCAGGTGCCTTCACCCAAATAGATCCCGTTCTCGTGACGCCTGCGGCAAAAAGGACGTTCCACGTCCGCCACCAAGGTCTGCGAGTGGTGGCGCTGGCTAACACTCCCAGGGCTCTACTAGGACACATAAATACCCAAGAAAGTGGATGGGGAACAGCGCCGCGGTAGCTCAATCGGTAGAGCATCGCACGCCAAATGCGAAGGTTGTGTGTTCGGTTCCTACCTGCTGCACGTTGTTTTTTCATCCACATTAATTTCCATTATTTATCGTTTCTTTATTTCACGTATTAAGCACAAGTAATTTCCCCTATGTTGTCCTTGGTGTCAGTGTGTGCTGGATTCTTATGATGGGACTATATATATATATATATATATATATATATATATATATATATATATATATATATATATATATATATATATATATATATATATTTCTCTTTTCGGGAGTGATGGTGCCCAGTCGCCTCGTTCGCACAATCAAATTCGAGAAGCGTGAAGCAACACACACACACACACACACACACACACACACACACATATATATATATATATATATATATATATATATATATATATATATATATATATAAATATATATATATATATGTGTGTGTGTGTGTGTGTGTGTGTGTGTGTGTGTGTGCATGTGTGTGTGTGTGTGTGAGTGTGTGTGCGTGTGTGTCTGTGTTGCTTCACGCTTCTCGCATTTGATTGTTTGAACGAGGCGCCTGGGCACCATCCGTCCCGAAAAGAGAATGAAGAACGAAGTGGGCTCGCGCGGTGCATCTAACCGGTCAGCGCTGCAACCGCTTTTCTAAATATAACCTGTAAACAGTTGCTCGTGTTGGTGGTGCTGGGTCGTGCTCGTCAAGAAGAGAGATGGCATGTGGCATTTCTGCGTTGATTATTGCCACCTAAACCGAATCACTAAAAAGAACTTTTACCCTTTGCCACGAATCGACGACGCTCTTTACTGTCTTCACGGTACCAAATACTTTTCGTCCATCGACCTTCAATCTGTTTATTGGCAGATTTCCATCGATGAGCAAGACCAATAAGAGACCGCGTTCGACACTCGAGATGGCCTCTACCAATTTAAGGTTATGCAGTTCGGTTTATGCAATGCCCCCGCCACGTTCAAACGGATGATGGACTATCTGCTTGAATCATTCAAATGCTCAACTTGCCTTTGTTATCTCGACGACGTCTTTGTGTTTTCTCCTACAATTGAGACGCACCTTGACCGCGTCGCAGCTATCCTTGACGTCTTCCGCAAGGATGCACTCCAATTAAACTCATCGAAGTGCCACGTCGGGCGCGACAACATACCGCGCTAGGCCATCTCGTCGATGCTTCCGCCGTACAACCCCACCCAGAGAAGCTTCGAGCAGTAACGTCTTTTCCTGTACCTCAGTCTATCAAAGACGTCCGGAGTCTTTTGGGGCTCTGTTCTCATACAGATGGTTAATGAAAGATTTCGCAGCAATCGCTCGACCACTCACGGAACTTCTTAAGAAAGACGTGCCTTTTACGTGGGGTACCCCTCAGGCTGCCGCATTTTCACATCTTATCACGATTCTCACCAATCCACCGGTTTTGGGTCGTTTTGACACGTCCGCACCTAGAGAGGTCCTAACTGATGCCAGTGATTATGGGATCGACGCCGTCTTATCGCAGCGCCAACACCGACATGACCACGTTATAGCCTACGCTAGCCGGCCCCTAAAAACTGCAGAGAGCAACAGTTACATTATCAAGCGCGAATGCCTTCCTCTCGTCTGGGTTGTTTCAAAGTTCCACCCATAATTATATGACAAGCCCTTCTCAGTAGTCACAGACCATCATGCGCTCTGTTGGCTTTCGTCGCCCAGGGATCCTACTGGTCGGCTCAGTCGTTGGGCCATCCTACTACAAGAATATTATTAGACCAATCTTAGAATATGCAGTAATTATCTGGGACCCTTTTACAAAGGTAAACATAAATAAACTTGAAAGAATACAAAAGAAAGCAGTAAGGTTTATATATAACACTTACGGGCGAGCATCAGTCAGTGACCTCCTCAAGAAAAGCGGTTTACCCTCTATTCCTAACAGAAATCGCATATGTCGCTTGAAGTTTTTCTATCAATTAATTAATAATAATCTCAAAGTTGACACCTCCAATATCCTTACCTATTCCTCGGGGTGCCAAACTAGAAATCGCCATTCTCTTTCTATAACACCATTAAATCCGAGAGTAAATTGTTTTAAATATTCCTTTTTTCCAAGGACCATCACTGATTGGAATAACCTCACGGATGATGTTGTCAGACAGACATCATTACATTCATTTCAAGAGCATTTGAATTGATTGCTCTTAATTGACCTTGTCGCTGTATTCTCTTGTTGAATCTCTATGTGCAATTTTGTTTTCTTTGTGTCTGTAATTCTGTATCTCACACAATGTTTCCCACCTGCTATGATCTTGTGTAAAAGATCGCAGTATTCATAAATAAAAAAAAATATTCTTACACAGTGACGTACAAGTCGGGATGCCAACACCAGGACGCAGATTGCGTCTCTCGCTACCCAGTCGAAGACGCGACCTCAACGTCTGATACTGACACCGACGCCTGTGTTCTCTCTGTTTTTCCACTGCTCCATGTCGACGACGAGCAGAGCCGTGACCCGTCTTTGCGTTTTATCATTGACCGACTGGAATCTTCTCTTGCCGACAGTTCCATTCGCTTATTCACACTTCAACATGGCGTACTCTACCGCCACAACGTTCACCACGCTGGCCCTGCATCATTCCTTGTGATCCCTAAATACCTTCGATCGGCTATTCTCCACGAATTTCACGACCTCGATCCCCAGTGCCGGTCGCCTGGGTGTGTCACGTACGTACGACCGGATCCACCCACGCTTACGTTGGCCAGGGCTAGCTCGCTCCGTTCGAAGATACGTAGGTGCGTGCGAGAAATGCCAGTGGCGCAAGACACCATCGACGCTCCCTGCTGGGCGCCTTCAATCACTCGACATTCGGAGGAACCATTCTTTGGGGTTGGTTTGGATTTACTTGGCCCTTTTTGTGTTTATACCTCTGGGAACAGGTGGATCGCTGTGGCCATGGATTACGCCACGCGCGTAGCCATGATCCGAGTGCTTCCTACAAGCTGCGTCACAGATGTCGCCGATTTTCTTCTACGTGACGTAATTTTAATACATGGAGCTCCGCGACAACTTCTCACATTCCGTGGCCGTACATTCGTATCAAAAGTTGTCGCGGACATCCTATAGTTCTGTGCCACGAGGTACAAGCTATTCACGTTATACCATCCCCAAATAATTGGCCTCATGGAGCGTCTCAATCGCATTCTCACAGACATGCTCGCGAAATAAGTCTGTCGAGAGCACACTGACTGAGACCTCGCTCTACCCTTCGTCATATTTGCTTACGATTCCTCGCGCCACGACACAGCCGGTTATCCCCCATTTTTCTTTCTGTCCGGCCGAAAACCAGCACTGCCCCTCGACACGACCCTCCCTATTCAAGCGGCACCGACAAGTGAATATGCACTTGACGCCATCGCCCGCTGCGCCCAGGCAAGGGAAATTGCCCGTGACCACCTCTGAAATCCCAAGAGAGTAAAAGGCGTTCCTACAACCGGCGACACCGAGACGTGCACTTGCCGCCTGGTTCTTTGGTGCTTCTAAGGTCTCCATCACGTCAGGTCGGCCTGTCGGAAAAACTGCTGTCTCGTTACACAGGCCCATACCGAGTGCTTCGTGCCGTGATTCCCGTCACCTACGAGATCGCCTCTGGCGCCCCATCTGCTTCCCAGTTCAGTGATATCGCGCACGTCACACGACTGAAGCAGTATCACCCTCCCAGTGATGGCATTTAGACGCTCCGGGACGTCGCTTCTGCCGCCGGGGGGTTATGCTGCACACGTGTGGTATTTGACTGTTTGAGCGAGGCGCGTGGGCGCCATTACTCGAGAAAAGAGGAGGAAGACCGAACTGGGCTCACGCTGTGAATGTGACCGATCAGCGCCGCAACTGCTGTTGTAAATATCACCTATAAATAGTTGCTCGTCTTACTGGCTCGTCCTTCGCGTAACAACATATACACCAAACAAGCCTTTTAAAGCCAGACGTTTCGCCTTCCATATAGATGCCTTGCTTACAATGGAGTAAAAAAGGTAGGAGTGCTGGTTCAAGCAGGCTTTAGTATGCAACCACCGCATGTAAACAAGGGGAGGGTTCTTTCGAGTGTTCTCTTGATTGTGTCTCCATGGACCCCAGGTACAAGCATGACCTAGCGTTTTACTGAAACATTGTTTATCTACAGCCACCGTATGCATCCCCGACATGCATTCCGAGGATGGGTACGCTGGCCGGCTTGCGTCCGTATCATGGCGCGTGAACAGGAAGGAATGCGCGGGTTGATCCCGGAGATTGCACAATACAAGGCCGAGCCCCGGCAGAGGTGAAGCAGGCTTCGAGCACTCCACCAACTTCCAAAAATAGGTTCATTATATTGGGTTCAAATAGAGCCACATAAATTCGGTGTTGTAAAGGAAATACAATAGACAAAACACACGCACACACACACACACACACACACACACACGCACGCACACACTCATGTCTATGTATGTATTTCAGAAAGGGAATTGTGAGTAGAAAGTTGGCCTGGATGCGCTTTACTTGTTTTAAATTCTGTTTAATGAATAATGAGCAGGTAGAGGAGAGCTACAACAGCCCCGGTGCACCTGACCAGGCGCCGGCGTGGATGCAGCAGCGCCTGCGGCAGGTGCATGGAAGTTGCGCTGACCGCGGCGGCACTTGTGCTGGCGTAGTTTTGTACCGTATTAAAAAATGCACGATTTCATAATGGGTGCAGTCAGAATGCAGCCCATGTAAGCAGCCTACACAGCCTCGCTGTTAACCCGTCCCAATATGACTGTTCCGGCCACTAGAATTTTTTTCTCTCCTGGCTGATTAAAGTAGAGTTCGTCAAGTCTATAATGTGCTTAGTGGTTGCTGTGTTCTCTGCCATAGCATTTGAGGCCGCTCTTTTCTTATCCCCATCGTTCTGATATCGGCGCAGCCGCTATTTAAGAATGCCCGTCCGACGCAGATGGAGTCGCAATCCCCATACGGGATCTTGAAAACAATGCCAGGAAAGGCTTCATGCGGCAGCTTGTCTTTCCAACTCACGAATGCGTTCATCAATTTGCGCACAGGAACGTGAGTCACCTGAAAGTTATTACGCTGCACGGGTGAAACACAGAAGCAGGTGTTGCCCCGGAAAAACTGAAGAGCCTCTTCAAGTCGCGGACATCAAACGGCGAACTCTCCGCTAGAGCCGGATCAGAGCCGAGAGGAGCAGCCCCCGCTTCCACGCCGATGTCAGTGGGAATGCACGTAAACAGACATACAGCGTCAAACAAAACCATCACCTCGTCTTCGTCGAGGAGTAGGCACGGAACTTTTTCAACCCGGCCAGGCGGGCTTCCGTCGAACTCTCGATTGCATACAGATATATTATTAGGTTAATCCTGTGAGCATTTTATGTGCTCTTAAAGGGTGGGGAATACAAACACATGGCAAAACCGTTCCTTGCACCTAAATATTTGGCCGTAAATACAAATAGCTAAGAAAATACAAGAGGTCATTATCTTCATCATCAGCCTTTACTTACGTCCACTATAGGACGAAGGCCTTTCCCTCCATTTCCCTAGTTGCCCGTGTCTTGCGCTAGCTGATTCCAACGTGCTCCTGCAAAATTTCTAATTTCACCACCCCAACCAATTTTCTGCCATGTTCGTCTCCCTACCCATGGTAGTCATTTTGTAACTTTAACGGTCTATCCGTTATCTACCATACGCTTTAAGTGACTAGCCTTGCTCCTTTCTTTTCTCTTAATGTGAACTAGAATATTGGCTATCCACTTTTGCTCTCTGATCCACACCGCTTACTTCCTGCCAGCTAAGGTTACTACTAACAATTTTCATTCCATTACGGTTTCTTTTTCCTACGCGATAGTTTCTACGCGATATGTTAGCGTCGGTAGAATGCAATAATTGCACACTTTCCTTTTCAACGACAGCGACAAGGACCCATTCAGTATTTGCTAGTGCCTGCAGTATGCAATCCAAACCATTTTAATCTTCTCCTTATTTCCTTTTCATAATCTGGATCCCTTGTGAACATTGACCTAGACAAAGGTACTCCTGCACAGGCTCTATAGTCTGACTTGCGAACACTAACTCTTGTTTCGTTGCCAGGCAATTGAACATTACCTATGTCATCTACATATATATCTTCAACCATACTATTCCACTTTCTCGGTTAATGCACTCGATGCTTTGTTGCCAATTCAATACAAGACGTCATCATCATCATCATCAGCCTGGTTACGCCCACTGCAGGGCAAAGGCCTCTCCCATACTTCTCCAACAACCCCGGTCATGTACTAATTGTGGCCATTCCATGGCTACAAACTTCTTAATCTCATCCGCCCACCTAACTTTCTGCCGCTTCCTGCTACGCTTCCCTTTCCTTGGGATTCAGTCCGTAACCCTTAATGACCATCGGTTATCTTTCCTCCTCATTACATGTCCTGCCCATGCCCATTTCTTTTTCTTGATTTCAACTAAGATGTCATTAACTCGCGTTTGTTCCCTCACCCAATCTGCTCTTTTCTTATCCCTTAACGTTACACCTATCATTCTTCTTTCCATAGCTCGTTGCGTCGTCCTCAATTTGAGTAGAACCCTTTTCGTAAGCCTCCAGGTTTCTGCGCCGTAGGTGAGTACTGGTAAGACACAGCTATTATATACTTGTCTCTTATACCTCCTATACCTCCTATACCTCCTATACAAGACGTATTCACACCTAAATCTCAAACATTAGCAAATTTCCTAGAAAAGAATAAATAGAATAAGCAATTGTAAGCACCTCTGAATGAACCTGCTTCAATAGAGCGCTGGTTCTACGAAGTAATAATGTTTCGATAAGGAAGTGCCGTCGAGGACGGCAGATAACAAGATGACAAGATTAGCGAATATGCAGGCACAAGTTGGAATAAGCTAGCGCAAGACTGGCTAATTGGACATCGCAAAGAGAGGCCTTCGTCCTGCAGCGGACATTTAAAAAAAAAGCCTGATTAGGATGATGAATGTTTAAATACGTCAACCTTGGAACATTAGGCCATAAAAGCATATTCATAATTTATCTCGGAATGTAGTCTGCCGGTGGGTCGACAGTAGAGGGCGAAGTCCACATTTAGGCCTCGCGTGTAAAGCTGCAACGTGGATTTTAACCCAGCGGCCTTCATAGAGGTAGGATGTGTGGGATAAGGTTTACCTTCTTAAGGAAGTCTGCAACGGATTGCATTTTCTTGTAAGAAAAGACAAACACAGCAGCAAGACGTTCTATCGTCTCCATATTATTGATGCGGTATTGCTAATATTGGTCTCAAGCTTCGTTCGCTTACTCCAGGCTGACACGAACACATTTAGTTCTACGTCAGAGTAGGCGTACTTGAACTTTCTTTGTAACAAGCTGAGCTTTCTTTGCGCCGATCAACAACTGTTCGCTATATGGCGGCTCATTTCAGACCATGTGTTGTAGTTATGCTAAGTAATTTCAATTCCCTCGTACGTCTAAATTCGTCCCCTCCGATGACAGAATAATGGTACGCAAGGAATTAGTCAAAAAAATATGGCGATTGACTCTTTTTACCCGAAAAATGTTTACACCATCTGAAAGTCGACGTAATTTCACGTACCGGGAACGTTGCTGGTTAGTCCTTGCAAATTTCTATGACCGGCGCTCGATTCTTTCCGTAAGCCTCTTAACTGTTGAGCTACGCTCGAACTAAGACCGATGCCATGAAGCTTTCGTACAGCCTTCTAAATAACTACACGTCTCTAAACAAACGGTGATGCTTTGTTCTCATCTGCATCCCTTAGTGCATTTTTAATCAAAAAGCATCTTGCAGACAACCAATTGAAAAACAATTTATTGACACCGGTGGGCCTGTCGAAACGTTGTAATAGCACGAAAAACCAAATACTGTGCGAGACAAAAAAAAATGAGCTGCAAACCGCACTTAACCTTTTCTCTACTGAAAAATATGTAGGCGAGAAAAACAGAATCATTTTTACGCTTCGTTTGATATTTGCTTTCAGAAGTGCAGAGAAAAGAATCGCGCAACATTTTTATTATTAAACTCCACAAGTGAGCGTCTACAAAGTGTACATTAGTTGGGAGCATGGTTAAAATAAAGCAAACAGTTTTGCATTTGCAGGCACAAGAAAACATTGCATTTGATACGCCAAATTCTCGACTTTGCTTTGCAGCCTTTCTTCCTGCATAGCATTGCATTTTAAATTTTACAAAATTCTGGGAAGTGTTCAAAATCATTATCTCGTCTCTCTGTCAAGCAGCTAGGCTGGCCTGGTCTCTGGAGTTGCAGGTCAACTTCCATACCTTTATTTCTTGGTACCATTTCGATTAGCGTTAAATATGGTTTAATGTTTTGCATACAACCCCGCTTGAATGAGAGGAGAGAGGGCACCTCTTTTTGTTGTAGGTGCAAAGCTGTTGCATCCCGACAGTATTCAAGCCACGCATTACAGACAGTCATGTTGAGAAAATTTTTGAGCAACCCAACTGCCCATTTCCTAAATTTGACCTTTGTCCTAACATATCAAATATACCTGTTGATGAAGTCCAGTGTCCTCATCAATTGATTATATTTCCATACACTTACCAGGCACGGTAATGTTTTTTAAGCGTAGTAGTTTATGACTAAGATCTGGAAAATGATGCATCCGAGATGTCGGCAAAAACAAACCATGAAGTGGGTCGATCGCAGTGATATTGCAGAAAGGGTTCAAGCTTAATGCACATACCCCTGTGGGCTGGGAAACCTGTAGCACGACCCTGAACTACCCTTGTCACACGTGGGACCCAAAGAGGTCACAGGCACAAGGGTAGCACAACACAACATACGTTTTTGAAAAAAATATATTTTGCGTAACGTTTTCCAAAACGAACGCTAAATAATAGAGAGTTGTAGTATTGGGGACGCAAGGCGTTGGGGCCCCAAGCGCTTGGGTGCGTTTGCGTTTGCGTACGCAAGCAGAAACGTGTTATAGGTTAGCGGCCCCAAACGCAAACCGCAATGTGGTCGCATGCGCTCGCAGCACCACCAAAATCTGATCGTTGCTGCGTTATCATGTCATAAAATATGAAATGAAGCATATGAATTTAAGTACATTAAACTCTTTTTATTAGAAGCAGTTAATAGAGAGGTTTACAGCGTCCGGTAATCGGGTAAACGCAAGCTGGGGCGTTGGGGCGGAGTCATGAACTAGAGCGGCCTGCATGGTGCTGCCACCTGGTGGCGCAAAGCTCAAACAGACAAAAACAGCTAATATTGCAGTAACCAAGTTTATTTTACTTTGCTGCGGGTATAAATTTTTGGCAGCAACACAATTAAGCCAGTGCCGATAATTTACACCAGCAGCGAAGTTGAATAGACTTGGTTACAGCAATATTAGCTGCTTTTGTCTATTTGAGCTTTGCGCCGCCAGGTGGATGCACCAAGCAGGACGCTCCCGTTTATGACTCCGCCCCAACACCCCAACTGCGTTTATCCGAATACCAGACACAGTAAACCTCTCTAATACACATAAAAACGACGTCTGTCGACACTTGGCGAAAGATTTATTACATTATCTACCCGCTAGCTACTCGTAAGTTCTCCTACACCACAAGAGTCACGTGGGTAACGTGACCTCTTAGGGGCAGCGATGTTTTCGGCCGCTCCAACAACCCAAGGACGCAAGTAGACGTAGCGGTCTGCTCATGCGCAGTAACGTCGCCCCTAGTTCTTGCGTACGCAAGCCGCTTGCGTCCCCAACACTAAAACTCCCTAATGCTCGGCGCAAACGCGCCACTGCTCGCGCGTTCGTCGTCGTGATCTTCTTCCATGGCTGGCTCCGTTGTTCCGTTGTGCAAAAAGAACCTACATCGTCAGCAATCTCGCTCCGTTGCAGCTCATCTATCCAGCATATAATTTCACTTCTCTTCTGTCGTCGTAATGGGGAGGCCGAGTTGACGGGGGTATGAGCCATTGCTTCAGAGTCTATGAGGCATTCATTGTCTTACGTGACAGGCACATCTAAGAACAGAGGTGATTCGTGAATGTGTGTGCGTACCTATATCATGATGATAACCACAGATTAGGACAACAAATATGTTTGAACATTTGTTCAGTATTCTGGATCGTCTCTGCCTCGTGCGCTAAGCAGCTTTCCTGGTCATCCACCTTCACACAGTGGAATTGATGTTAAATTCTTTCGTTTAATTACTCGACCAGCACTTGCATGAAGACATATGGTTTATTACAACAGCACTGGAAAATGAAGTTACACCTTTTTATTTGTCCATTTGACCACAAACATATTTCTGTTCTCACACACGACGGAGATCGATTCTTCATGGCTTACATTGCTGTGACTGGGATGGTTGGAAGCAGCCCCTTCGATGCCGTTTGGACTTACTATTTCACACATGAACTTTTCCTCTTGAAGTATGCAGTAGAAACTTCAACGTGGTAAAATATCGATTTGACAAAATATCCGATGGCTGCACAGTTGCCTCCACAAACTGTATTAAGATCGCTCCGCCTAGGCCCCTAGCTTTCATATTCCTACGAGGCGGTGCAGTAGCGAACGATCATGAGAGGACTGACGACGAAGACGATGACCGCCGATAGTCGCGCGCACGGGTTCCATCTTGCACGCCTGTCTTGTGTCTTTTGTATATATCTTGTAAATATATAGTCAAACGTCTTTTCTCCCCGTGACATTTTGGTGGAGAGTGTAGGTTTTTCGAGTTTCAAGACGGATTTAAGCGGTGGACGCTCCTGCGCGGCTTCTACAATGCCAGTGCAAGTTTGGGACCACAATGTTTCGGGCAGGTCACCAACCGTGCCTCAACCACCCGCCGCTAGCGGCCCCGTCGCCTGCATGCAAACGCGTGACCCAGGTAGCTTTTCCCGGCTGTCACAACACCGACGTCGAACATTGCCTTCAACTTTAGGAAAGGGCCAGCACTAGCGACAGCGGGGACCTGACTCAGATGCTAGCGAACATCATGTTACCTGGCGGGTACAGCAGAAGTGGGCTTTCTGAACCACAAACAAGAATTTATAAGTTGGGAGGTGTGTAAGCCAATGCCCATCGATCTGCTCGGCAAGCCCATCGGATGCCGTCATGCTGCGCACAAAGAACCTGCATGCCAAGCTCAGACTTGCACAAAGTGCTATGTGACGTACATCCAGGACATTCTGGCGCTTTGTCGCAAAGTCGATAACGTGATGCCTGAAACGGAAAAGCTTCCGCATATCCTCAAAGGTATTGCGGATGCATCTTTACCCTCCCGGTTTTTAGGAGCTAATCCACAGTGCAAAACGTCATCTAAGAATGCCGGCGCTTTGAAGAAGCAAAAAGTGGCCACGTTACTCCGAACTTCGCACCTCTTCCGAACACGGCTGCAATGTATCCCTGCAAAGACCTCCTTCTAACCATTCCAGCTGTTCCTGCAGCATCCGACAATACTGTTCACATCATCTGCTGCGAGATTGAAGCTGCCTTCCCGATTCCCCTTCAGGTGCGTAATCACGACGAGTCTCATGCAGCCAATTCCCCCATCCAAACCGTTGTGCGAGAAGAACTAGCCAACGCAGGATTACAGACGCTTTGCCCAGTCAGCGGAGCTGACTACCGCCCACCCACCGCACCTAAGGTATACAGAAGCCTATCCGTTCATCCTCGTTATCAGAATTCCGAAGAATGGCGCACTTTTGATGACATGCCCACATGTTTCTGTTTTGCACACGTTGGACACATTTTCCGCTATTGTCGCAGTGCTTGAAACTCAGCGTTCGCCGTGCTATCACAGCATCTGACGTCAGGTGGTAGTTTTCGAGGGCCGGAAAGCAATGACAACGACAGCGCTCCGCCATCATTGCCACCATGATATGATTGCTCTCTTTGGGCATCCCGACACCTGCCCCACTCACCTCTGCCTCGTCGCCCTCCTTCCCCCTCATACTCCCGCCGCTTATCGGAAAACTGGCGGGCGCAGCTCCGAGAGGTGAGCCTGCCACGACGACCCGATACGAAATTCATGTGCTCACACCACCTGGACATCACAACTTCATCAACGTAGACGTGGAGGGTGTACCTGTCGTCGCACGCATTGAGATCGGCACCCACCTATTGGTCATGAACTCAAACCTCCTTATTCGTACGAAGAAAGTTCTTACTCCTGCTGCGATCACTGGTGTGCACGTAGCCGATGGTGCGACTCCGACTTATTCTGGGTTGGCCCGTATCACCGTTGCCGGACGCCACACTTGAGTTTTGTTACGTCTTGGATCAGTGCGCACATGCAATCAACTTAGGACTAGACTTTCTCTGCAGGGGTTATCCAGCTCGCCTTACCTCATGCCATTGAGTCCTCTGATCCTGCTCCTTGGCAGCTGTATTCCGCCGCTTACATTCGTATACCACATATAGCCGCGACGTACATCGACGTCTCTCCACATCCCCTGAGGACGATGGCGATTACAACATTTTGCCCAATGCTCTGGTCCTCTGTTAGCAAAATGTCATGTTCCCGCACTCGGTCACCAGTATAAGGAGCAATGCCGCATGTCTCCTTATTGTGAATTTGGACTATGCCCTCAAGAGATAACCCAGGGTATCACTCTTGCAGCCCTAGCTCCAGCCTGCGACTATCATGTTTCCGTCTTACCTGATCCCGCTGCACCATATCCTGCTGCTGATGATTCCAACCATACGACATTGGATAACATAACTACTATCATGGCCACTGACCTTCCGGCCGCACATGTGCATGCGTTTCGGGGCCTGTTCATGTCGCAACAGGACATTGTTGACCTCAGTGACCCACCACTGGGCCAAACAACAGTTGTCAAGCATCGGATGCACACCGGCGATGTGAAACCCATACGCCAACTACCTATCGTGTCTCCTCCTCTGAGTATGAACTTACAGAAAAGAAAGTTGACAAAATGCGTGCCCGTGATACCATCTAACCTTCTTCAAGTCTATGGGTATCTCCGGTCTAGCTCGTTGGGAAGAAGGACAACCGCTGGCGCTTCTGTTCGGCTATCAGAATCTTAACCGAGTAACAAAAAAAAAAAACACGTGTACCCGTTACCTCAGATAGATGACGCTCTTGACTGTCGAAGTGGTTCCAAGTATTTTTCTTTGATAGACATTCATGCCAGGTATTGGAAGATTGTAGTTGACATGGATCATGCAAAGACGGCGTTTATTACACCTGATGGGCTCTATGAGTTTAAGGTGGCGCCATTCGGGCTATGCAATGCGCCGCCACATTTCAACGAATGATAGACGCCTTCCTTCACGTCTTAAGGTAGTTACTCTGCTTGTGCTACCTCGATGATGTCACGTGACCTACGAGTTACAGCCTATCAATACCTACATGCCACGATCCTCCTTTGATATCGATCACCTCGCTAGACTGAAGCGATATCACTCAAACCTACCAAGCGCCGGAACAGCGTCTAGGCCGCTGGGGGCCGTGCTAAGAAGCGTAGCACTAGCGAACTATGATGAGAGCACTGACGAAGACGACGATAGCCTATGTCCGCGCACGCGCTTCATCTTGTATGTGTGTCTTCTTGTTGTTGTACATATCTCGTAAATATATTGTCAAGCGTCCTTTCTTCCCATAGCAATGTCATCAGAGAGGACTATACCTATCCCGGCATATATATGAAAAAAGCAATCACAAGCCCATCCGGGGAACATAAAACGAAATCCGTGACATAAGAAGCTACGAAAAACGGAAAAAGATGCGCCATATATCGACATCTGCAATTTATGTCCACAAACGGGGCACCGAGTGCTCTACGTTCACAATTTTTGTCCGGAAACGTGGACGAGCATGAAACACTCCCCCCCTCTTCCCTGCTACTTATACTTTCATTCCGTACTCACGCTTGTTGAAAACGTAACGAAGAGTTTCCAAGAGTGGTAACGAAAGCATGTATCTTGCGCCCTCATAACGCGCAAAAGATAACGCTGAGGATTTCAAAAACCGGTATCTCTTCGTGACTCGAAAATTCCGTCATTTGAATTACGGAAAACAGGCTTTCTACCGGCGCATTTGTCTTGACTGCAAGTAGAAGGCATTCTGCGAACGTCCATTCTGTCTGGGAGCCTGTGTCGTGGCCACCGGTGTATGTAGCATGCAATCGCGTCGGCTGATGCCAAGTTGTGTGGATAATCTGTGCTGTCGCCCGTGTATTTGTTTTCCTGAAGTGCAAGAATGGGAGAATGCTTAGAAACTGGGCGTTTTCTTCGCATTTTATGCATGATATTGTTCGGAATTCGTTGTGTATATTCTAAGCCAAGTTTGTAAAAGCGAATTTCTTTCATTTGTAATGTCGCCCATTCACCCGTTTCGCACGTTTCGCCTCTATACGCAGTCTTTCCATAAGGTCTAAGTACCAAAATGACATATGTTTGTCATTTACTTTTGCATCTTATGCCGTCCAGTGGAGATTAGTACGGGAACTACCGCTACTTTGCGGGTGCCACGTCATTGGACGAATGCACCAAAAGTGCGAAACTAAATAAACTAGAGCTTAAAAAATAAATAGAGGTAAATAAACAGCTCCCCACTTCACAGACGTCTTGCGTCTACTTAATGAACTTACGCGTGCACTGAGAATAGATTCGAAAAGGCGTGTAAAGAACGCTCCACGTCAAAGGGACACTGAAGGTAAATACTAAGTCGACGGGGACTGTTTAAGAACCGTGCCAGAAACCTCGAAACGCTTGCTTAGTGCCAATAAGAAACTTAGTTTAGTAGAAAATTGTATGTGAACGGTCGGAGTACCTCTTTCTAAATTCAACTGTCACGCCACCCGACCGGGGGGAGTGGTGACGTTGCATGGGTCATTACCGTCCTTTGCTGCCATCGGTCACTGAAACGGCGCCCACAGTGCGTGGCACCGAGCAAAGACAGAGCGGCGGTATGGTGGCTAGAAGACGACGGATTAGGCGCTGCAAGTGCTTTTTGGTCAAGTAGCGTAGACCATTTGGGCAACCCGCGACGTCACATGGAAGTCGAATTCTCTGCTACTTGCAGTTTGTGCGAGTTTCACCAGCCAGCAAAAGCAGCGCAGCACTACGCGATCGGGAAAATACTGAAATGCGAAAGCGTAGGTGGCGCAGAGTCGAAGGAAAACGAAACCCTTCTACAGGCCACGTCGTTGTCAATGGTAATTTCAAAAAGGTTTTTTTTTCTGAGCATGAAATGAAACTGAACAAATAGAATTTTATTTCAGCTCATAATACAATACGAGGTTGTTTTCTATAACTACTAGTTGGGTACTAGTGACAGAATTTAACTGAGGAGGGCTTTCGTCATCGGGTAAGTGTTTGAATATCCCGGGAGAGTGTCTAATCACGTTCTGCATTTACTTCAATTTCTCGATTATTGGAGCTCTGTTTACTATAATATAGACACCGTAGAGATTCCCGAGCACAAATTTGTTACCTCAGCATGACTTTGTATTTGCCCCCCCCCCCCCTCCTTTAGTGTCTCTTTAAGGCCACGGTATACTGCATATAATACAGTGTGGTTTACCAAGGTTTTTACAGGATTTTCATGCTAAGAGGTTCCATACAAAGGTACTTCCGCTTTAGTTTATCGCTAAGTTTTATGTGCGGCTTAGCACACAATCTCTCCTGTGAAAATTCGGCTCTTTTATAATGTATGGCAAGAACAAAGAAGAGCGATACTTATCATTATGAAAAAGCCTTCCAGTGGATGTAGCAGCTCGGAATAGAATAAGAATATACTGCAGGCAGAAAAAACACGTAGAACACGATCACCTACGATCCATATCATCTTATTTATAAATGGCACTGACGCCTGATTTTCGACGCATTTGCGGTAGTGAACCAGAGTGAACACTGAAATTTAACATTATTTCTTCTTGTCTTTTAACCATCTAGGAGAAGCGTCGACAGAATAGAATTGTAAGTATACAACTCTCATATCACAGCCATTCATGCAAGATGGCATGCATATCAATTAGAGAAGAAAGAGTAATGCTTACTTACACAATTTTTTAGGAAATTTTGACCTCTGTGAAAACTCTGTAAGAACACATTGTTTGCACAATGCAGATGAAATATTACCTGCTGGCGCGAACAGTACCAACGATATTTTGCTTAGTTATTTTTTGCTGTCACAAAGGTCAGTACAGAAAATGCCACAGGTTATTTTACATTGAAACTAGTTCACTGTAATGACGGGGACCTCATTAAAATATCACAGTATTTGGCAGAAACAAAACGATCTAATTCCTTGATAACTACAGCAGCTATGTACCTTCAATGAAATAAACATGAACATTGCAGCATACACTATGTGGCTTACGTTGCATGCCTAAGGAAATATGAAACATCCTCAGAAGGATCAGGACATATTTGGTGGAGGGAAAGATTTTTGCTAGGACTGGATCCATAAATTGAAGTACAAAATAATGTATAAGAGACTCGGCGTTACCACAAACTCCACAGCAAAAGAAAGGCGTTTTGGTAAAATAGATACAAGAAAACTGCGCTGCATTGACAGCTGATATGACAAACATGCATGGACCATCCTCCCTTGTTAACGTGCTTGCCTTGTGCACCTGACTTATTGTGGCAGTTTCGGCAACTGCATTATATTTTGCAATAAAATGTAATTCGGTAAGATTATTGTAGGGAGGAACTCACTGGCTCTAAAAACAGACGATTCACGTTCGCTTCAGGCCGTAATGATTCGCTGAACTTATGAGCTCGTACCACATCTTCAGCGTCTCCTATTATTCGTTAGCTTCCTTGAAAGACCACTTGCATATAATATTGTAACCCATAGTGATGTCATGCAAGCAATAACTGCATTTATCTCGAAAAATTACATAATTAGGGCAGGTTCCAGCATAACATTCACCAGACCAACATGTCGCAGCTCAAAACAAATGTTTGCACCAAATCTTCTGTGCCGAGTTTAATAATAATATTGCGTTATCTGAACCTTGGAATATGAAGCAAGGCCTGATTATTAAAGGTGCCTTGCTATAATGTTAGTTGACAGGGGGTTAATGGACGTGTATGGAAATTAAAAATGACCGTTTACAAGTGAAAATTCTGAAAGGCCGCAATACCAACGGTAAAAAAAGATGTTGAAAAATGTTCAAAATGTAGCACCGCTCTTTTGAGTGAGACATTTGAGCGTTGTAGTTCACTAGCAAAACATCTTACTCGTTATACCATTTTAGTCAGGATTCTTTAGTCATCAACATGTTAGCTCCTTAAAGTATTTTCTAGTCCTAAGAAATTTCTTTAATGTAGTGCGCTCTCAAATAAAATTTTTGAATAATCAAAATTTAAATTTAGAAATGTGAAGTATTTTTTTTTTATTTTCGTACTGACGAGGCCTCCGTGCGATATATCTGTGCGGCAGCTGCTTGAGAGATCATTTTTATGTGGTTGTTCTTGACACACAAGCAAACAAGAATCCAGTGCGGTCTTCTCTTGCCTCCCGTGATTCAATCAACCTGATTCAAGTATTGCTTAGAAAAATATTGATTACATGATCGTTCAGCTGCAAAACGCATCTGATTTGGTGCATTGACGACAAGTTCCATCCAACATCAACGGCAAGAGTGAGCTCCCTTATTGGACACGTCTCCTGCCGCAGTTATAACTATATGGTAGGCTCCTCTTATGCCCCTCACATGGAATGGTTCCTGCATCAAATTTTTGTTAGCCAGAGGACCACCTGCGATTTAGCTCGAATAGCTTGGGAATATATAGAGCAAATTCATAAAGTGTGTTGGTATGCAAGCAAGAAGTCGAAGCTTTATCGCAAGGTGCGCTGGAACCATGCAATAACGTTAGCCTAAAACACAAAAAGGACAGAGTTCACTCAGCTATTCCCTTTCTCCAGGATTCTGTCCTGCAACCTACTTTCCTATTTTATACACATTCAGTTACGTTACTACTTATATACAAGAACTGCTTCGGGTTTCACGTTATTCACTGCTACTTTCTGATTTCACAAAGGAATAAATGTATTTCACTTAAATAAAGAATGTGTACCTTGCCATGTCAGTATGACCTACAAGTCGTGCTATTGATTTGCGAACAAACAATTACTGTGGGAAATATGGAACAGCAAACCCAGCTAGATCTAAAGAAGAAGCAGAACGCAACTCTAGAATTGGAGCAAACACCATTTTATAGGCTCGATTGCTCCAATGCTTTACGGCATCGTTTGACTAGTATTTAACTTTATTACGCCATTTTAGGTTCAAACATGAATGTTATAGTGGGCGCCTAAAATATTACATTTCTAGATCAAAGTAAAAACCTTTGACAAACCATTGCAGCCTGTACTACAAGATTTCCAAGAGTTGCAACGGTAGTGAAGTACCCAGTCAGCCCTACCTCTTTCACCTGGCCATGGCTGAAGGTGATGAGATCCCACTGGAAATGAAGGCCGCCTTCTTCGATGACACGTGCCAACCACCAGGACCGGCCGGGAGTTCATCAGTTTACCTTCGCGAATACGAAGGTAACACGTTCTTTTTGCCGGAACTCACGCTGACACAAGCTGGAGTGTCCTGATTCCCTGTAATACGGCTAAAGCTTCGATAAGTTTATTTATTGAAGTCTTGACCAATCTACAAGTTATAATCTACATCTGCCTTACAAAATGGTGCATTTTATTCACTATGAAACTGATTTGTATGGGTACAACTCTTCAATAAAATAGCAGTAATACATTGTGACATGAATTATTTTAGTGATGCCGCTCATCAAGTGTTACATAAGGCTGACTTTTTTACTGAAACCTCCTCTGATAGGTGAAGCAGCGCTCTCCATAGCACTCTATTACTCTGTCAGTCTACTAGACATACTGTTTGCCAAGGGAAAATAGAAATGTACACATTAGTTTCTCTGCTATTCAAAAACCGCGTAACGTGCAGTTTTCTGCAGATGTGTGCATTATCGTGTAGTAGATAGCTGATCAATTATTTTCAACTGGAATCGGGTCGCAAAAACTGCTTTAACTTTGGCGCCTTCCACCAGCTTTTTTTTATGTTGGGCGAGAAAGGAAATCACGGTACATCAGCTTCTTTCTTTTCTTAGCATTCGTGCAGCTCTGAATGGTGATCCTTTCAATGGACCTATATTGCATATTGAAACCTTCTGCGACCGACACCCCAACAAGAGGGCTTTGGAAATGCTTTGGAAATGCCGGAACACGTCTGTAGTGACTGTCCATCGTGAACTGGCCGCATAATTTGTTCGAGAGTTTTAAAGAGCCAGACCAGCAATGCTTTTTTGACCAGCTTAGATACATTGAGCTAAACGACAAACGCTTTCTACTAGTCTCATGGCTATAGTTTAGTGACAAATGCTTTAGACATTGCCGAAATAGGTTTAATACCCTATTTAAAAGGCATTAAAAAGGCGGTAAAAGGAAAAAAATGACCAAATAATAGTCACGTACCTAAAGGTAAGCGATGGCGTAGAGGTAGAGTATGCGCCTCGAGTGCAAGAGGACCGTAGTTCAAATCCCGGTGCTGCGCAATTTTACACCGGTATGAACAGAAAAATCCGCTTGTCGATAAAATTGCCTAACAGGCCTGCAGAGCGGCCTAATCTCGGTGACCAGAAACGGTAACGCACTCCCTCACCGGAGCAGCAAGATTGGCCGCCGTGGTGCAGTACTTCACCACCACCTGCTATATAACGGCAACAATCAAACCCCAGCCCATCAGCGCATGACTGGGGGTACTTGGAGAAAGGAGTATGGAGAGGCCTTTGCCCTGAAGTGGGCGTAGCCAGGCTGATGATGACCTTAAAAGTCATGAAAACATCTACGTCAGTTATTCGCCTACATGTCAAGCTTATCTAAAAGAAGTCGCTCAGAACTGGAACAACATAGGACCTTATAAGACGGTTCTTGCTTTTGAATAAATGGCTTTCCACTCGTTACGATGTATGTTAACATAGGATAAGTGAAAAAGAATTCTAACACAACTCTCGCTGACCCACCAGAAGCATCTTTCGTGCGCAATGTCGCCGAAATATTTGGTGCTCTTGGTCATGCCTGCTAGCAATTCGTCTTATGGTAAAGAATAATATAGGCCCCTAATATGAATGCAGAGTCCGTAAAGAAGTTTCTCACTGAGGAGGCTCACAACCTTAGGGCGTCGTGTAACTTTTCATGATAAAAGTCAATTTGCACAAGCTTAAGTTTTTCTTGTGAGAACAGAGCCACCGATTTCCATCAAGTACTAATACCTGAAACGGTTCCTTGGAAATGAAAATATGGTTTGTGTGTGTTTACTGAAGGAAATTTTATTATAATCATTTTTGCTCTTAACGATTTGAGACAGAACACGTGAAACTTCGAGTTATTCGTTGCTTTCTAACGTTGAGTGGCACAATAAAATTAGTGAGGAATGTCTAAATAATGCTGTTGATCAATGTAATTGCAACGAAGGTGCAACTGAAAGAACACTAACATCTTACAAATGTTCGCATCCATTCGTCACTATATTATTAATATTATAAATCACGAATAAATCATAAATAACATATCGCCGCATGCATGGAAGGTCTGTCTACAACATTAGGCCGGATATGTGCGCGAACGTTTTCAAGTGACACGCACTGGCTGCTGTTGGGCGGCGCTGAGCTTTCTGGCAGTGACCTAATTTAGATGTGTAAATCGTACATTTGCATAGAGGTCTTCGCTTTGTCATGCAAGGTGGAAGCGTCAGCACCCACAGCTATTAGGCAGCGATATGTAGAAGCTAAGTGCCACGCAAAGGGAAGAAATAGACAGAAAGAAAGAACAAATGAATGAACGAAAGAGAAAAAGAAAGAAAAATGGCTTATTTTTACGGTAGGATGCATGTTTATTGTTTTGACTCACTGAGATTCAAATGCAAGTTTTAAAGTTAACGAAACGCTTATCTAATTCGCCATGTACACACAGTTTTTCAGGTTGCATTCGTGGGAACAGACGGCTATTATACTCAAGTCGACATCGGACCGTAAGTTTTAAACTCTTCCCATTTCAATGTTATGTTTGCATCTTCATAGCAGGGGAAATATTCTCGCTCTCGTATTTGCATTGGCTTAACAAATCGAATGTTGCTTCGCTGGCAACTTTTGAGATGCAAGTTCATTTTATATTGAAGTACACATATGCGAAAAAAGCGACATGATCAAAAAGCCAGATACAGATAAGTTGACTTCTTATAGTTCTGCCTCCAGAACATTATGCTATTTTCTGCTTCGTTTTCATTTGCATTGATAATGAAGTAACTTAGCATCTTATGTACTATTGCTTAGCCACTTCTTTCGTGGAAGTCTTACTGTTAGTTGAAACTGCCGAGAGTGTTCGATTTGTTCTACAATGATCATTGCAAAATGTTTTTAAATTTGCGAACTGACAAAAATTGATACTGCATTGTCATTAGGTTTCGGAAAGAGGCATTGACTACAACTTGTACGAGAGAAACACACTAGTGGGACAACTTGCGTGCACAAACAAATAGAGTAACAGGAAAGCGCAATATACAGACGACAACCGGAGCAGTTGTCGCCATGTAGTAGTGAAGAGGCACACAGCTGGCCACCATTATGCATGAGTGAGTGAGTGAAACAACTTTATTCGTTCCACAGTAGACGCGAGTAAACTGAACGTCACCTGGTTTGGGCCTACTCAGGGACCATAAGGTCAAATCTGACGGCCCTCTCGCGGGTCCTATGGACTGCCAGGATTTGAGGTCTAGTCGTGGGCCTTAGCAAGTTTCATAATTTCCTTTGGGGTGAAAGGCGGACTGGCAGAGGCGCAGCCCCACAGGACATGATCGAAATCCTCATAACCACCACACAGGGGGCAGTCTGGGCTTGGGAACCGTTCGGGGTACATTGTGTGCAGTGTCGCAGGACTCTGGTAAGGGCTTGTTTGTAGAAGTCTGAGAGTGAATTCCTGGGCCCTGCACAGCAAGCAGTGCGGAAAAGGCAGGAGTCTTCTTTAGAGATAATTATGCTTGCAGATGCCGTTGTACGAGCATAGAGGCTCGGGTCACCCAGGAGTGGACGCGTTACCCGGCGCACGGTGAGTCAAACCTCGTGCAGCCGAGTGTGCCTCCTAGTTGGGGCAGTGCGAGGCACCCTCAATGGTTCCAAGGTGCGCAGGAACCAAGCCAATGAGTGATGTTTAAGGTCTTTAGCATTGCGAATGATGCGAAGGGCGTGAGGATCCACCATTCCCATCTGAAAGGCCCTCGTAGCGGCCTTGGAGTCTGAATAAATCACGTCATGTACACCGTCCGTCAATGCAAGAGCAATTGCAACCTGCTCTGCAACGATAGAACTAGAAGCACGGATGGTAGTGCAGCTGAGGACTTTAGAATCACAGTCGTTGACCACTGAGGGGAAGGCTTCTCCTTGAGCATACGAAACACCGTCCACGAAACATATTTGATCCTTGTCCAAGCGGGCACTGGCGAGAAGAGCGTTACCGCTGGCTTGTTTATGTCTTTCGGTGTTGGTCGGATGCTTATTGCATCGCATTCGTTGTATGGAAATCTTGGATCTTACGTCATTGGGCAGCTTCACAGCGTCGGGACCGACGACCGTAGGGTCACGTCCCAGCATACCAAGTATGGCTCTGACCGCTGGGGTACAAGAGAGTCTTACAAATTGAGAAAACTCTTGGGCTTGAAAAATTTCTTCGAACGTGTTATGGATTCCCAACTTAAGGAGTTCTTGTGTGTGCGTTCGGACGGTAAGGCCGAGGGCAAGCTTGAAGACTTGAAAGCCTTGTTGCGCTCCGAAACGAGCGAGTTGTGCATAGCCACCGAAAAATGAGGTGGCGTAGCACGAATGCGTGGACAATCCGGATCAGACCGTCTTCCCTGATTCCGTGGTCTCTATTGGCGATGCTGCGGATCAGACGAAGGTTGCCTTGAAAAAAATTCCTTTCAGCACGACTCCACTGGCCATGCTAGACTCAATAAATATTCCTAGGACCCTGATAGGGTCCCCCTGTAGCACTGGGGAGCCATTGCCGTCGAATAACGTAATGTGGCTCACCATTGCTTGCTTCCAGGGCCGGTCGGAACAGCCTCTGGGCCTCTTGTCGAGTAAGAGCTAAAATTTAGCGGGCGAGCACCACAGCCCAGTGGGGATGAAATACCGCTTCGCACATCGATGGACTCTTGCAAAGTATCCTCGACCTGATCCTCTCATCCGTTTGGGTACCAGATATTGATGTCATCCGCGTAGATCGTGTGGTTAATATTGAGGATCTTGTTCAAGACCCTCGACAGTTTGATCATGGAGATGTTGAACAGCGTCGGGGAGATCACCGCCCCCTGATGTGTTCCCGTTGGACAAAGCTGAATTTAGGGGGTCAAAAACTCGTCAATCTTCAGTCTAGTGGACCTCGAGGAATGGAAGGAGCGCACGAAATTCTACGCCCGCTTGCTGACGTGAAACTCTGTCAGGCTCTTGAGAATAAAAGCGTGCTATAAGTTGTCAAAAGGCTTTTCCAAATTCAAGCCGAGAATTTCCTTAGTGTTGGTGCTTTTTCCTTAGATTTGGTGCTTGATCAGCCTCATGGCGGACTGAGTCGAACGCCCCGACCGAAGGCCAATGATGTTGTGTGTCTAGCATTCGTTAGACTGAAAGTGGTCAGTACGGCGCTCAAGCATGGTGTGCTAGACAATATTACCGACGCACGACGTCAGGGAGATGGGCCTTAGACTGTCGATGCTTGGCGCTTTTCCTGGCTTGGTTATGAGTACTGTGTAGGCTGCTTTGCAGCTCTTAGGAATGAGGCCGCTGCACGAGATTTCGTTCAAATTGTCTACAAGAAACTCGATTGAGTTATGTTGTTATTTGGCTGGTGACGCCGTCGGGCACAGGGGCAGATCTACCGTTGAGCGATGCAAGAACCCGCTTGACCTCAACCACGGTAAATTCCTCGTCAATCGATGGCACGTCGCGGCCTTCCTACTCGGAATACTAGGAAGGGGGGTGAAAGATTGTCCGTAGCCGCCAGGTACTTGCCTATGAGCTGCTCTATGACCACCTCATATGGAGTCGAGTGCCTGGCCAAATGGACAACTTTCGCCAAAGCTCTCTTCTGATAGGACTTGGTCTTGCCATTAAGCAATACGTGCATGAGGAGTCTCCACCTTTTACCGGTCTTGAGTTGGCCCTCTACCAACTCGCACAGCTCGTCTCATTGCAGCTTGCATAGAACTCTGCAATGAGCCTATATCGCCTTGTTGATTTTGGATATTTTCTTGTGTAGTCTTCTGTTGTTGCGCTGAGTCTTCTATAGCGCGAGCAATCCTTGCTTGGCATCCAACAGAGGCACGAACCTATTGTCCATCCTGTCCACCTCGATATTGGTCGTCACCTCCTTCGTGGCTCTAGCCACATCCTGTTTTAGCTCGACGCACCAAGAGTCTAGGTCCGTATCCTAGATAAGAACGCGCTCGAAGCATTTGGCTGAGAACAAGTGCCAGTCAGTGAACTTAAAGCTCCCCTTCTTGTTACAGGCAGCCTTGATGACCGCTTCGATGATGCAATGATCGATACCAAGGTCCATGAGTGTGTTGGTCCACATGACGTTTTCCAGCTTCTTGACAAGGTGAGCTCCGGAGTCGTTTCTCGGCAAACCAAGATCCCACTCCATGTCGGGAAGTATTTATCGGTTGCCAGCGTAAGATCTTCCTCCGTTGCCATGTGGCACAAGTCTCCACCCTTCTTCGTATTGGTGTGATAGCCCCACACATGATGCGGGGCAATGAAATTCCCCATGACGACTAGAAGAAGACATCCGGAAAAATGCGTGGCCTTGAGAATACCACCAGCCCTGGCTCTGTGAACGCTGCGTCTGCAGTAAACATCGAGTATGAAGATGCTGGTTCTTCTTAAGCACCGCATAAGAGTTCGACAGAGTTCGGCCATGACGATGACGTACTCGACCCCATTGTCAGCGGGACAGAGGTCTCGCTGAATGTACGTGAAGTTT